>NC_053390.1:407443196-407786192 GCF_905171765.1 Bufo bufo | reverse complement strand
ACTTTAATTCCTGAACTGGAGCGCGACCGTAAGATGCGCGAGTACAAGCGCACGCTGATAGAGGCGCTCTTGAGAGCATTCCCACATGTCACAGGGGAACAGGTGGAAGGTGAAGGCAGAGGAGTGGCAAGAGGTCGCCAACGCAGCTGTGTCACGGCCAGCTCATCTGAGGGCAGGGTTAGCATGGCAGAAATGTGGAAAAGTTTTGTCTCCACGCCACAGCTATCTGCACCGACACCTGATACGGAACGTGTTAGCAGGAGGCAGCATTTCACTAACATGGTTGAACAGTATGTCTGCACACCCCTCCACATCCTGACGGATGGTTCGGCCCCATTCAACTACTGGGTTTCGAAATTGTCCACGTGGCCAGAGTTAGCATGTTATGCCTTGGAGGTGCTTTCCTGCCCGGCGGCCAGCGTTTTATCTGAACGCGTATTCAGCACGGCAGGGGGCGTCATTACTGACAAGCGCAGCCGCCTGTCCACAGCCAACGTGGACAAGCTGACCTTCATAAAGATGAACCAGGCATGGATCCCACAGGACCTGTCCCTCCCTTGTGCAGAGTAGTCCTTATTAACTGCCTAAAACATGTCTTGTTGTGCTACGGGCCACTTCTTTATTTGATACAAATTTTATGAAACCCACAGTTGAATGAAACTCTTCTCTGTCTGGGCGCCGGGGCCTAACCAGATGAAAGTGGCCGGTTAAACTAACGGGTGACATGAATCCATAACCTCTGCCATGCTACCTCTGTCTTCTGTCTGGGTGCTGAGGCCTAAGTCAAATAAAGCGGTCTTCTGCTGTGCTGGGGGATATGAAGCTAATCTCTGACCTCTCTCCTCTGTCTGGGTCCAAAGGCCTAAATCACTGAAAGAGGCCTTCTCCTGTGGTGTGTGATATGATGCCAGAATATGTGCTGTGGGGCCTCTCTCCTTTTCCTGGGTGCAGGGGTCAAATAAACTAAATTGTGGCCTACTCCTGTGGTGGTTGATATGATGCCTGATTCTCTGATGTGGAACCTCTCTCCTCTGTTTGGGTGAAGGGGTCAAAGTAACTAAATGGTGGCTTCTCCTGTGGTGGCTGATATGATGCCAGAATATGTGCTGTGGTGCCTCTCTCCTCTTCCTGGGTGCAGGGGTCAAAGTAACTAAATGGTGGCTTCTCCTGTGGTGGCTGATATGATGCCAGAATATGTGCTGTGGGGCCTCTCTCCTCTTTCTGGGTGCAGGGGTCAAAGTAACTCAATGGTGGCTTCTCCTGTGGTGGCTGATATGATGCCAGAATATGTGCTGTGGTGCCTCTCTCCTCTGTCTGGGTCCAAAGGCCTAAATCACTGAAAGAGGCCTTCTCCTGTGGTGTGTGATATGATGCCTGAATATGTGCTGTGGTGCCTCTCTCCTCTTCCTGGGTGCGGGGGTCAAAGTAACTCAATGGTGGCTTCTCCTGTGGTGGCTGATATAATGCCAGAATATGTGCTGTGGGGCCTCTCTCCTCTTCCTGGGTGCAGGGGTCAAAGTAACTCAATGGTGGCTTCTCCTGTGGTGGTTAGTATGATGCCAGAATATGTGCTGTGGGGCCTCTCTCCTCTTCCTGGGTGCAGGGGTCAAAGTAACTCAATGGTGGCTTCTCCTGTGGTGGCTGATATGATGCCAGAATATGTGCTGTGGTGCCTCTCTCCTCTTCCTGGGTGCGGGGGTCAAAGTAACTCAATGGTGGCTTCTCCTGTGGTGGCTGATATGATGCCAGAATATGTGCTGTGGTGCCTCTCTCCTCTTCCTGGGTGCAGGGGTCAAAGTAACTAAATGGTGGCTTCTCCTGTGGTGGTTGATATGATGCCTGATTCTCTGCTATGAAACCTCTCTCCTCCATCTGGGTGTAGGGGTCAAAGTCTTTCAAAGTCGCCTTCTCCTGTGCTGATTGATATAAAGCTGATGGTTGTGCCATCTGACATGGTTGCCAGGGTCTGATTCAATGGGGGCCTACTCCTGTGGTGGGTGATCTAAATGCCTGATTCTCTGCTGTGAAACCTCTCTCCTCCGTCTGGGTGTAGGGGTCAAAGTCTTTCAAAGTCGCCTTCTCCTGTGCTGATTGATATGAAGCTGATGGTTGTGCCATCTGACATGGTTGCCGGGGTCCCATTAAATTGTGGCCTACTCCTGTGGTGGTTGATATGATGCCTGATTCTCTGATGTGGAACCTCTCTCCTCTGTTTGGGTGAAGGGGTCAAAGTAACTAAATGGTGGCTTCTCCTGTGGTGGCTGATATGATGCCAGAATATGTGCTGTGGGGCCTCTCTCCTCTTCCTGGGTGCAGGGGTCAAAGTATTTCAATGGTGGCTTCTCCTGTGGTGGCTGATATGATGCCAGAATATGTGCTGTGGTGCCTCTCTCCTCTTCCTGGGTGCGGGGGTCAAAGTAACTCAATGGTGGCTTCTCCTGTGGTGGCTGATATGATGCCAGAATATGTGCTGTGGTGCCTCTCTCCTCTTCCTGGGTGCGGGGGTCAAAGTAACTCAATGGTGGCTTCTCCTGTGGTGGCTGATATGATGCCAGAATATGTGCTGTGGTGCCTCTCTCCTCTTCCTGGGTGCAGGGGTCAAAGTAACTAAATGGTGGCTTCTCCTGTGGTGGTTGATATGATGCCTGATTCTCTGCTGTGAAACCTCTCTCCTCCATCTGGGTGTAGGGGTCAAAGTCTTTCAAAGTCGCCTTCTCCTGTGCTGATTGATATAAAGCTGATGGTTGTGCCATCTGACATGGTTGCCAGGGTCTGATTCAATGGGGGCCTACTCCTGTGGTGGGTGATCTAAATGCCTGATTCTCTGCTGTGAAACCTCTCTCCTCCGTCTGGGTGTAGGGGTCAAAGTCTTTCAAAGTCGCCTTCTCCTGTGCTGATTGATATGAAGCTGATGGTTGTGCCATCTGACATGGTTGCCGGGGTCCCATTAAATTGGGGCCTACTCCTGTGGTGGGTGATCTAAATGCCTGATTCTCTGCTTTGAAACCTCTCTCCTCCGTCCGGGTGTAGGGGTCAAAGTCTGTCAAAGTCGCCTTCTCCTGTGCTGATTGATATAAAGCTTATGCTTGTGCCATCTGACATGGTTGCCGGGGTCTGATTCAATGGTGGCCTACTCCTGTGGTGGGTGATCTAAATGCCTGATTCTCTGCTGTGTAACCTCTCTCCTCCGTCTGGGTGTAGGGGTCAAAGTAACTAAATGGTGGCCTACTCCTGTGGTGGGTGATATGATGCCTGGTTCTCTGCTGTGGGACCTCTCTCCTTTGTCTGGGTGCTGTGGTCAAAATAATAGTAAGTGACCTTCTCCATTGGTGGGTGACTTGAAGCCTGATTCTGTGCTATGGGACCTCACTCCAATTAATATTGTTTAATTTTTATTTATTTTATGTTAACTCATCATTTCCCTATCTACATTTGTTTGCAGGGGATTTAACTACATTTTGCTGCCTTTTGCAGCCCTCTAGCCCTTTCCGGGTGTGTTTTACAGCCTTTTTAGTGCCCAAAAGTTCGGGTCCCCATTGACTTCTATGGGGTTCGGGTTCGGGATGAAGTTCGGGTCGAGTTCGGATCCCGAACCCGAACATTTTTCGAAAGTTCGGCCGAACTCGTCGAACCCGAACATCCAGGTGTTCGCTCAACTCTAGTTATGTTATGTTGGTCTCTTTGAAGAAATGATTTTTAACCTCTTAAGGACATAGGGCGTACAGGTACGCCCTTGTGCCCTGGTACTTAAGGACACAGGGCGTACATGTACGCCCTGTGTATTTTCGATCACTGCCGTGCGGCTGGCAGTGATCGGAACCCGGTGCCTGCTCAAATCATCGAGCAGGCACCTAGGCTAAATGCGCGGGGGGGTCCCGTGACCCCCCCATGTCGGCGATCGCGGCAAACTGCAGGTCAATTCAGACCTGCGGTTTGCTGCGATTTCTGAAGTTTCTGGTCCCCGCAGTCCCTGACCGCAGGGATCAGAAACTTTATATGCCAAAAAAAAAGTTTTATTTACCCCCCCCCTGCACCCCCGAATGATTTTTATGGTGGCGGGAGGTGCAGGGGGAGGGTTGCGGGCGGTGTGGGCGGTGCGGGAGGCGGGCGGTGCGGCAGGCGGGATCGCGATCCCCCGCCCGCCTCCCCTTGTATAATCGTTGGTGTCTAGTGGGGATACCAGGGTGCCAGCACATTGCTGGCACCCTGGTATAAACGGCTGACATCTGCGATGCGATGTCAGCCGTTTAACCCTTTCCATACAGCGGTCCGTACGGACCGCTGTATGGAAAAGGTTAACAGCGCAGGGAGCTCCCTCCCTCTCCCATCGGGGGGGCTGCTGTGCCTTTGCAGCCCCCCGATGGGGAGGGAGAGAGCCCCCAGAGAGCCCCCCGAGAGATCCCCTCCTTACCCTTCCCCGTCTGCGAAGTTCTGAGCAGTACTGAGCAGACGGGGAAGGTTCCCATGGCAACAGGCGTCCTGCTGTCCATGGTGCTGAACAGATCTGTGCTGAATGGCATAGATCTGTTCAGTGTAAGTAAAATACAGTACAGAACAATATATATTGTACTGTACTGTATTATTCAGACATCAGACCCACTGGATCTTCAAGAACCAAGTGGGTCAGGGTCAAAAAAAAGTGAATAAAAGTGAAAAAAAAGTAAAAATCAAAAAACACATTTATCACTGATAAAAAATGAAAAAAATAAAATTCCCTACACATGTTTGGTATCGCCGCGTCCGTAACGACCTGATCTATAAAACGGTCATGTTACTTTACCCGAACGGTGAACACCATAAAAATAAAAAATAAAAAACTATGATGAAATTGAAATTTTGCCCACCTTACTTCCCAAAAAAGGTAATAAAAGTGATCAAAAAAGTCGCATGTACGCCAAAATTGTAACAATCAAACCGTCATCTCATCCCGCAAAAATCATACCCTACCCAAGATAATCGCCCAAAAACTGAAAAAACTATGGCTCTTAGACTATGGAAACACTAAAACATGATTTTTTTTGTTTCAAAAATGAAATAATTGTGTAAAACTTACATAAATAAAAAAAAAGTATACATATTAGGTATCGACGCGTCCGTATCGCCCGGCTCTATAAAAATATCACATGATCTAACCCCTCAGATGACCACCGTAAAAAAATAAAAATAAAAACGGTGTAAAAAAAGCCATTTTTTGTCATCTTACGTCACAAAAAGTGTAATAGCAAGCAATCAAAAAGTCATATGCACCCCAAAATAGATGCCAATCAAACCGTCATCTCATCCCGCAAAAAATGAGACCCTACTTAAGATAATCGCCCAAAAACTGAAAAAACTATGGCTCTTAGACTATGGAGACACTAAAACATTTTTTTGGTTTTAAAAATGAAATCATTGTGTAAAACGTACATAAATAAAAAAAATTGTATACATATTAGGAATCTCCGCGTCCGTGACAACCTGCTCTATAAAATTACCACATGATCTAACCTGTCAGATGAATGTTGTAAATAACAAAAAAAAAACGGTGCCAAAAAAGCTATTTCTTGTTACCTTGCCGCACAAAAAGTGTAATATAGAGCAACCAAAAATCATATGTACCCTAAACTAGTACCAACAAAACTGCCACCCTATCCCGTAGTTTCTAAAATGGGGTCACTTTTTTGGAGTTTCTACTCTAGGGGTGCATCAGGGGGGCTTCAAATGGGACATGGTGTCAAAAAAACCAGTCCAGCAAAATATGCCTTCCAAAAACCATATGGTGTTCCTTTCCTTCTGCGCCCTGCCATGTGCCCGTACAGCTGTTTACGACCACATATGGGGTGTTTCTGTAAACTACAGAATTAGGGCCATAAATAATGAGTTTTGTTTGGCTGTTAACCCTTGCTTTGTAACTGGAAAAAAAATATTAAAATGGAAAATCTGCCAAAAAAGTGAAATTTTGAAATTGTATCTCTATTTTCCATTAAATCTTGTGCAACACCTAAAGGGTTAACAAAGTTTGTAAAATCAGTTTTGAATACCTTGAGGGGTGTAGTTTCTTAGATGGGGTCACTTTTATGGAGTTTATAATCTAGGGGTGCATCAGGGGGGCTTCAAATGGGACATGGTGCCAAAAAAACAGTCCAGCAAAATCAGCCCTCCAAAAACCAAACGGCGCACCTTTCACTCTACGCCCCGCTGTGTGCCCGTACAGTAGTTTACGGCCACATATGGGGTGTTTCTGTAAACAGCAGAGTCAGGGCAATAAAGATACAGTCTTGTTTGGCTGTTAACCCTTGCTTTGTTAGTGGAAAAAATGGGTTAAAATGGAAAATTAGGCAAAAAAATGAAATTCTCAAATTTCATCGCCATTTGCCAATAACTCTTGTGCAACACCTAAAGGGTTAACGACGTATGTAAAATCAGTTTTGAATACCTTGAGGGGTGTAGTTTCTTAGATGGGGTCACTTTTAGGGAGTTTCTCCTCTAGGGGTGCATCAGGGGGCTTCAAATGGGACATGGTGTAAATAAACCAGTCCATAAAAATCAGCCTTCCAAAAACCAAACGGCGCACCTTTCACTCTACGCCCCGCTGTGTGGCCGTACAGTAGTTTACGGCCACATATTGAGTGTTTCTGTAAATGGCAGAGTCAGGGCAATAAAGATACAGTCTTGTTTGGCTGTTAACCCTTGGTTTGTTAGTGGAAAAAATGGGTTAAAATGAAAAATTAGACAAAAAAATGAAATTCTCAAATTTCCTCCCTATTTGCCAATAACTCTTGTGCAACACCTAAAGGGTTAACAACGTATGCAAAATCAGTTTTGAATACCTTGAGGGGTGTAGTTTCTTAGATGGGGTCATTTTTGGGTGGTTTCTATAATGTAAGCCTCGCAAAGTGACTTGAGACCTGAACTGGTCCCTAGAAATTGAGTTTTTGTAAATTTCGGAAAAATTTCAAGATTTGCTTCTAAACTTCTAAGCCTTATAACATCCCCAAAAAATAAAATATCATTCCCAAAACAATTCAAACATGAAGTAGACATATGGGGAATGTAAAGTCATCACAATTTTTGGGGGTATTACTATGTATTACAGAAGTAGAGAAACTGAAACTTTGAAATTTGCTAATTTTTTTCAAATTTTTGTTAAATTAGGTATTTTTTGGTGCAAAAAAAATTTTTTTTTGACTCCATTTTACCAGTGTCATGAAGTACAATATGTGACGAAAAAACAATCTCAGAACGGCCTGGATAAGTCAAACCGTTTTAAAGTTATCAGCACTTAAAGGGACTCTGGTCAGATTTTCAAAAAATGGCCTGGTCCTAAGGTGTAAAAAGGCTGTGTCCTTAAGGGGTTAAAGACATGCTTAAAGGGCATCTGTCAGCAGATTTGTACCTATGAAACTAGCTGATGTGTTATATGTACACTTGGCTGCCGAGTCACCTGTGTTGGTCCCATGTTCATGTGCTTGCAATGCCAAGAAAAGTGATGTTTAAAAATATGCAAATTAGCCTCTAGGATCAACGGGAGGTTGCCTTTACACCTAGAGAGCTTTCTGTGCAATTGTTGCATCCATTCCACTTTGGCAGGGCAGGCGTGATCATGTTTACTCTGCCTGGCCCTGTCCATCAAAGTGCAGAGGACGTGGTAGTTGTAGATATAGTGGAGCTTCCAGGTAACAGCAATCCCCCGGTTACTCCCAGGGCCTCATTTGTGTGTGTGTGTGTGTGTGTGTGTTTATATATATTTTATTTTTCAAAGAAATGCAGCCAAATATGAGCATGGGATCAACAGAAATTTCTTCAGCTGCCAAGGAGCACTAGCGAGTTTAAGCAGAAGTAAGGCCTAGTTCACACTTCAGTTATTTGATCAGTTATTTCCAACAGTTATTGTGAGCCAAAACTAGTATTAATATCTACTCAGAGCTAAGGTATAATGGAAAGATCTGCACCTGTTCTGTGTTTTTGACCTGCACCTGGTTTTGGCTTACAATAACTGATCAAAATAACTGATCAAATAATTGCTGTGTGAACTCAGTCTTAGGCCTCATGCACACGAACGTTTTTTTTCACGGTCCGCAAAAACAGGGTCCGTAGGTCCGTGATCCGTGACCGTTTTTTCGTCCGTGGGTCTTCCTTGATTTTTGGCGGATCCACGGACATGAAAAAAAAGTCATTTTGGTGTCCGCCTGGCCGTGCGGAGCCAAACGGATCCGTCCTGAATTACAATGCAAGTCAATGGGGACGGATCCGTTTGACGTTGACACAATATGGTGCCATTTCAAACGGATCCGTCCCCATTGACTTTCAATGTAAAGTCCGGAGTCCCTTTTATACCATCAGATCGGAGTTTTCTCCAATCCGATGGTATATTTTAACTTGAAGCGTCCCCATCACCATGGGAACGCCTCTATGTTAGAATATACTGTCGGATATGAGTTAGATCGTGAAACCTCATTTCCGACAGTATATTCTAACACAGAGGCGTTCCCATGGTGATGGGGACGCTTCTAGTTAGAATATACTACAAACTGTGTACATGACTGCCCCCTGCTGCCTAGCAGCATCCGATCTCTTACAGGGGGCCGTGATCAGCACAATTAACCCCTCAGGTGCCGCACCTGAAGGGGTTAATTGTACTATCATATCCCCCTGTAAGAGATCAGGGCTGCCAGGCAGCAGGGGGCAGACCCCCCCCCCCCCTCCCCAGTTCGAATATCATTGGTGGCCAGTGCGGCCCCCCCCCCTTCCTCCATTGTAATAAATCGTTGGTGGCACAGTGTGCGCCCCCCCCCTTCCTCCCTCTATTGTAATAATTCGTTGGTGGCACAGTGTGCCCCCCCCCCCCCGCCTCCCCCCCCCTTCCTCCCTCTATTGTAATAAATCGTTGGTGGCAATCATTGGCCCCCCTCCCTCTATAGCATTTTCAACATTGGTGGCCAGTGTGCGGCCACCCATCTTGCGCCCCCCCCCCCCCCCCCCCCCCCCGATCATTGGTGGCAGCGGGTTACTAGCAATAGTACAAGATTCATACTTACCTGGGAGCTGTGATGTTCGTGTCCGGCCGGGAGCTCCTCCTACTGGTAAGTGACGGTTCATTTAGCAATGCGCCGCACAGACCTGTCACTGTCACTTACCAGTAGGTGGAGCTCCCGGCCGGACACGAACATCGCAGCAGCAGGTAAGTATTAATCTTCTACTATTGTACTATTGCTAAGTAACCATGGCAACGAGGACTGTAGTAGCGTCCTGGTTGCCATGGTTACCGATCGGAGCCCCAGCGAATAAACTGGGACTCCGATCGGAACTCCGCTGCCACCAATGATGATGGGGGGGAGGGGGGGGGGAGATGGGAGGCTGCACACTGGCCACCAACGTTGTTAATGCTATAGAGGGGGGGGGCAATGGGGGGCGCACACTGTGCCACCAACGATTTATTACAATAGAGGGAG
This sequence comes from Bufo bufo, assembly GCF_905171765.1. Classification (NCBI taxonomy): domain Eukaryota; kingdom Metazoa; phylum Chordata; class Amphibia; order Anura; family Bufonidae; genus Bufo; species Bufo bufo. The sequence continues at coordinate 407,776,761 of NC_053390.1, read as the reverse complement.
GAAGGGGGGGGGCGCACACTGTGCCACCAACGAATTATTACAATAGAGGGAGGGGGGGGGGGGGGCCGCACTGGCCCCCAAGGATATTCAAACTGGGGGGGGGGGGGGAGGGTCTGCCCCCTGCTGCCTGGCAGCCCTGATCTCTTACAGGGGGATATGATAGTACAATTAACCCTTTCAGGTGCCGCACCTGAAGGGGTTAATTGTGCTGATGAAGGCCCCCTGTAAGAGATCGGGTGCTGCCAGGCAGCAGGGGGCAGTCTTGTACACAGTTTGTAGTGTATTCTAACTAGAAGCGTCCCCATCACCATGGGAACGCTTCTGTGTTAGAATATACTGTCGGTTCTGAGTTTTCACGAAGTGAAAACTCAGCTTTGAAAAAGCTTTTATGCAGACGGATCTTCGGATCCGTCTGTATAAAAACTAAACTACGGCCACGGATCACGGACACGGATGCCAATCTTGTGTGCATCCGTGTTCTTTCACGGACCCATTGACTTGAATGGGTCCGTGAACCGTTGGCCGTGAAAAAAATAGGACAGGTCATATTTTTTTCACGGCCAGGAAACACGGATCACGGATGCGGCTGCAAAACGGTGCATTTTCCGATTTTTCCACGGACCCATTGAAAGTCAATGGGTCCGCGAAAAAAAACGGAAAACGGCACAACGGCCACGGGTGCACACAACGGTCGTGTGCATGAGGCCTTAATTGGATAGGTCATCAATATCATAACGGCTGGAGTCCTACTCTCTGCACTCCTGCTGGCCAGCTGTTTGAAGGATTAGTGTTGCTCATGGGATCGCTGTTTCCTCTTTAAAATTACCTGTGTGTTGTGTGCTTTTTAGAGGTGGTGCAGTATAATTAATAAAACTGATTTATCAAATTCAAGTGAATGAGGCAAGCAGTTGTAATTACACTATACCGACCCTAAAAAGGACACAACACTATATGATCATTGCTCATTGCAAACGGATCTGATTGAAAGTTTGCCCGCAGCACATCACCCTATGTAAATAGGGATATGCTACCAAAAGTGAATAGGAATGAAATATCCTAGTAAGGGCACTTTCACACGGTGAGTATTTGGTTACTACTATTTATCAGTAATTCTAAGCCAGAACCAGGACTGGAACAAATCACCAAACAGGCACAAATTATTCCATTGTGGTTTTTCTCTATGTAGTTTCCACTTTTACATTGGGCTTACAAATACTGAAGAAATATACTGACTAGAGATGAGAATCAAAGCTGACAAAGTGGAATTAGATCCAAATTTCAGGAAAAATTTGATTCTCACCGAATTTCCTCGCGATTCGTGGTAACGAATCAATTTTTTTCCTAAAATGGCTGCTGCACGTGTGAGGATAATATATGGAGCAAGGAACTTACATAATGGGAAGGCGGGATCACCCATAATGCCACGCATGCAACCAATCAGCAGCCAGCCCTATAAATAGCCTCAGCCATCTTGGATTCTGCCATTTTACAGTGTACTTAGTGCAGGGAGAGACGTCAGCAGGCGCTAGGGACAGTGCTATAAAAAACTTCATTGTGCAAAAAAAAAGCGATTTACAAGTGCAGGGATAGATTATTCAAGGTGTAGGGAAAAGATAGGGAGGAATCATTCCACAGCATTTATGTTGAACAGGGTTCAGTAGGGGAGGTTACAACCTGGGTATTGAGAACAATCCTATTACACCTTGCTGCAATGACCGGGGACCCAAATTGCCATTATACAGCTCTATAATTCCAGCAAACCATTCTTGTTATTGGGGTGCAAGTGCTGTTTGATACAGCCATTAACAGAGTTTATTAAAAGGAAATATTTAAACTTCTTATTTGCCCTTGTGCGGTGCAGTTATATGTTCTAAAGCATTTTTTGGCTTGTATTACTGGGAAAAAAGGGCTTATTAGCCTTTGTGTGGTGAAGTGCGAAAATGACAGCCCTTTTTGTCGTGTATTAGTGGCAAAATAAATATATATTTGCCGTTCAGCGGTGCAGTTATATGTTCTAAAGCCTTTTGTGAAGTGTATTAGTGGAAAAATAAAAATAAATTTGCTGTTCAGCAGTGCAGTTATATGTTCTAAAGCCTTTTGTGGTGTGTATTAGTGGAAAAAGAAAAAAATACATTTGCAGTTCAGTGGTGCAGTTATATGTTCTAAAGCCTTTTGTGGAGTGTATTAGTGGAAAAAGAAAAAATATATTTGCCATTCAGCAGAGCAGTTAGATGTTCTAAAGCCTTTTGTGGCGTGTATTAGTGGAAAAAGAAAAAAATATATTTGCCGTTCAGTGGTGCAGTTATATGTTGTAAAGCCCTTTTTTGCTTGTATTAGTGGCACAGAAAAAAGTATTTGCCGTTCAGCGGTGTAGTTATATGTTCTAAAGTCCTTTTTGGCCTGTATTTGTGGGGGAAAAGAAAAAGGGCTTATTAGGCTTTGTGTGGTGAAGTGAGGAAATTACAGCCCTTTTTAGTGTGCTTCAGTGGCAAAAAAAAAAAAAAAAAAACAGATCACATTATGTTGATTAGCCATTCAGTGGTGAAATTTGTTTGTGATACAGCCTTTTTTGGGAAAATTGATGGGTGATTACAGACTGTCTTGTGCTGTACAGAATGAATAATGTCTATTAACCATTCAGAGGTGAAATTTTTTTGTGAAACAGCCTGTTTTGGGAAAATTGGTCGGTAGTTATAATTACGGTCAAGGACATTATATATCCTTTATGGCCCACTGGGTAAATGTAGTTTAAGGCCAGCCACACCAGCAACTTGGCCAGGTGACTCTGCTTCCGCCTCCATGTTCTCATGCCGTTGGTCCTGCAACAATGTCCGCCTCTGCCTCCTCATCCTTCACAGTGTCAGCCTCCACTGCAGGGACAATTCAGTGAAGAAACTACTCACGAGCAGCATCTAGACCTGGAGCAGAACCTGAACCAGCAGGTAGTGTCATACTTGGAGTGCACCCTGCCAGCCGTCATTGAAGATCCGCTGGACTACTGGGCAGCCAAACTGGATTTGTGGCCTCAACAGGCCAAGTTTGCCCTTGAAAAACTGTTGTCACGGATGTAGTAGGGGAGAACACGAAAAGACAACAAGAGGAAAGTGAATAGACACTAGGCCTCACCGCTAGGGAAGGAAAAGGGTCACCACCTATAAAACCCTGCTCCTGGCCCTAACTCCTATCCGTATGGGCACCTCTCGATGGTAGAGATGCCCATACACAGGAACCTAGAAAACCCTGGTGGCCCTAATGGTAATGACAGGGCAGAGACAACCCGCTCCTTCCCTGGTGAAGGAACCAGCGTCTCGCTGAGGCCTAGTAAACAACAAAGGTGGGGGGAGAATACAAAATACAATAAGCGGAACACTTAACTTCTGAGGCTGATGGATGATGGATGAACAGGACTTCAAATAGAACCACACTCCAGCTCTTCCAAAAACCAAATGAAGCTATCCAGAGCAAGGAGTGATGGGTAAAGTCAGACTAAATAGGGAAGGTAAAGGTCACATGATCCACACCTGAACAGGAGGTTTGGACATACAAGCAACACACAGACAAAGTGAAAACAAAACCAAAAGAGGCTGTCAGATCACTAATGTGCAGATAATCTTTCAGACCTTCTAAAACCTGTCACCGGTGTGACAACTGTCCTGCCCGGCCAATAGTGTGGCATCAGAGCGGGTGTTTAGTGCAGCGGGGGCCATAGTTACCCCAAGAAGAACTCGCCTGTTCACCCAAAATGTGGAGAGACTAACCTTTGTCAAGATGAATCAGGCGTGGATAAGCCAGGATTTCCACCCACCAATGCCTGATGCATCAGACTGGATCATTCACGGTGCCACACCAGCACTTTGACAAAAGAGATCGGTTTCTTCTGGCTACCTGCCTCAGCTACTATTCTGATGTTGCCACCCGCCTGATACCACACATCTGATGCCGAGTGCTCCTTCTTTCACCCACCATTTTCAGCTGGCACTGGTATTGCCACCCACCTCCACACCTCCTTGCCACTCTGTGGCCTCCTCATGCTGCTGCCACCTCCACACTATGTCACCTTGCTACTCTGTGTTCTTCTGATGCTGCTTCCACCTCCACACTATGTCACCTTGCCACTCTGTGGCCTCCTGATTCTGCTGCCACCTCCACATTCTGTCATTGTGCCACTCTGTGGCCCCCTCCTGATGATGCTGCTACCTCCAGACTCTGACATGTTGCCACTCTGTGGTCTCCTCATGCTGTTTCCACCTCACAACTATGTCATAGGGCCACTCTGTGGATGTCTCATGCTGTTCCCACCCTCCCCACTTCATGACTGGGCCACTATTTTGCCTTTTGGCCTGGCTGACATCATCATTTATTTTACCCTTCTTCTGATCTGTCAGAAAGAAGGAAAAATGAGAAGCACAACAGATCCTGTCTGTGTAGCAGCTGTTAGGCCTGTATGGTCCCATCAGAATTGGCTTGGATTTGGTAGCCAAAAGCAGGAGTGGGTACAAAACACAGAAGACATGCAAATTTCCATTTACATGTCATCTCTGTTTTGGATCCACTCCTGTTTTTTTGGGCATTAGCAATACTGAGGGATTACTGACCAAATGCTAACCAAGTGAAGGAAGATGCTCAACAGACAGGATCTGTTTTTTGGGGAATATTGTTCTGATGGATCAGAGGAAGGGTAAAATAATCAGTGACATCAACACAAACTTACTGCTGACACCCTCTCCACTCTGTTGGAGGGCTGTAATTGTATAAACGTTAAATAGAACAGGTTCTGTAGACCTCTATGTGAAATCAGCTGACAACAGTGTAAAAGGAGTGCGCTTCTTCTTGGCGCTAACATTTACCTGTAAGGCTGAGTTCATACTTAAGTTATTTGGTCAGTTTTGGCCCCATGAATGCCCTAATAAGTGAAGTGTGCAGTGATTCTAAGAGTGACGCCTGTAATCTGCATGTCATACTGACTCACAGTATTATTTCACTACCACAGCACACTCCCCCGTCTGCGAGTGAGGCAGCAAGCAGACACAGCCAGACAAGGTGGACAAATGCAGGGAATCCACCAAGCGTCCGGTCCAGCAGAAGGCAAAGGGCCCAGAAGTGCGGGTGTTCCGCAGATCAGATAAAGAGGCTTGTGTCTTGCATAGTGTGGTGGGATAGAACGGTCGTAGGGAGGAGCGACGTAGCAAACCTACATCATCACGTCTTCCCCCCGTCTGACGAAGAGGCTTCATCATTGGGAGAAGAGGGTGGCAGCTTGCCCGTGAGGTGGCGGCGGAGCCAGCAAGTCGCTAGCATGGCCGGGAGTCAGCAGGGTGGCAGCAGTTGGAGGTCGGTAGCCAAATGTGCCCGGCGTAGACCACTCACTTTGCAGAAGACTACCTGCCTCTGAAGTAGCGGTACACAGGTTCACGGAGTCAGCAGCGGTATCAGTCAGTCAGTGCATAGTGTTGGGGGTAAAATCACCTACTCTGCGGTGTGGCAGTTTTTTATTAAGCCGCCGGAGGAGGTGAACATGGCCATATGTAGAATCTGTGGGCAGAAGGTGAAGCGTGACCAGGGTGCCAATGTGGCAGCATGGCCCTGCGTCAACATATGCAGCGTCACCATAAAGTGGCCTGGGAGAACCGTGGCTCCGATGTGGTGGTCCAGCCTGGCGCAGCAACCGCTGCATCACCCACTGGCATGCAGCCGATTTCAGGCAGTCAAGGCTCCACCACCTCAGCCCAAGGGAGCTGTCTGTCCTTCCCATCTACTACTGGTCCTGATGCTCCTGCTCCTCGTCCTCCTACTCCTCGTCACTCATTCCGTAAGCAATCGATCACCGAAGCGATTGCCAAGAGACAACAGTATGCGTGCACTCAGCTCCTGGCCAAGTTGCTGGTGCTGCACTCTCCCTTTCCAAATGTTGGACTCACCTTTCAGACAACTGGTGGCTTGTGCCCAGCCAAGGTGGAGAGTCCAAAGAAGTCATTTCTTTGTCAAAGAGGCAGTACCAGCCATGTAGAACAGAAGGTGGGCCAGTCCTTGAGCCTGTCGGTGTCTGCCAAAGTGCACGGCAGCGCCGACGTGTGGACCTGTAACTACGGTCAGGGACAATACATGTCCTTTACGGCCCAGTGGGTGAAAGTGGTTCCTGCACAGCCACACCAGTAATTTGGCCCTGTGATGCCGATTCCGCCTCCATGTTGTCACGTCGTTGGTCCTGTGACAATGCCCTCCTCTGCCTCCTCATCCTCCACTGCATGGACAATTCACAGTGCCCCTCCAGCATACCATATGTGCAGGGCACGGTGGTGTCATGCTGTTTTACACCTCGTTTGCTCCACATAGAGGATCCGTTTTTTGGGGGTTATTGTTCTGACGGATCAGAGGAAAAGCAAAATAATCAGTGATGTCAACACAAACTTACTGCTGACACCCTCTCCACTCTGTCAGGGGGGCTCTACTTGTATAAGCGTTTAATAGAACAGATTCTGTAGACATCTAACTATCTTCTTCTTGGCGCTAACATTGATCCATCAGGCTGACTTCATACTTGAGTTATTTGGTCAGTTTTGGCCCCGTGACTGCCCAAATAAGCGAATTGTGCAGTGATTCTAACAGCGACACCTGTCATCTGCATGTCATACTGACTCACAGTAATTTTTCACTACCACAGCAGAATTCCTATGCATGTTAGCTTCCTAGAATGAGTGCAATTGGGGATTATAAATGATATTGCAATGCTTGAAGTGTGTTCTGAAATAAAAAATAACAAGCTGATGCTTATCTATTTGTTCTGTGACATATCTGTAAAGTATTTAATTGTATTGAACACTCTATTGATTTTATCTGGTGTTGGGCTATAGCGTTTATTCACACAGGATACAAAGCATACATGCCTTAGGAGGGGACACAAAGAATTGTAGCACATTTAAAGTCACTGAATTATACTTTTGATACTTTTGAATTGAAAGAAGTGAGTTGATGTGATTTTGCACTAAGAATGTGATGTATCGCCTCTATATTTATCTATAAAAGGGAATTATATAACTTGAGCATGCTAAGTGTATAGGCATAGACAGCATGCAATCCTCCCAGGGCCATAGAAATCTCTTATTAGTGGTGTGTAAAATGTGCAAAATAATACTTCCCATATATAACAAATACACTGCGGCACTTTTAATTTTGGTGATTAATTAATGGAATATTCTTGACTGTAGTAGTTGTTTTTGTACCTAAAGGACATTTTATCCTGCACCCTTTTGACAACCTTACAGAAGAGGATATTGAATTGTTTATGTTTTTGCATTAATGATCTTTAATGATGTTTGTTGGAATCACTGTCTATAATTAAGTGCACCATTTATTGGTCTTGAGTAAAATGCAAAGCATTTAATTGTAACACATACAATTAGTACTCTAACAAACATGATCAAGTAATCATTTGTTTTGAATATTTTGCAATTTATTTTTATAAATGTGTCATATTGTAAGGCCAGTAGATGTCAAGCTGTGAAGATTTACAGTATTATGTAGTTATGGCACATTTAGTCTACCATAAGTGCTTCTATTAACCCCTTCCCTATAAGTGCTTCCCTATTAACCCCGTGCAGCTAGCTCATATATAAATGTTATGGCACCTCTTTCTTTAATCCAAAGTATTAAAGGTTCTGCCCCTGCATTGCCGCTGTAAGGGACAGTGCAGAGTCCAGTAATTTCGGCAAGGGACCAGAGTGGTCCCTTGCCGACGATCGCTCCGATTGGTTAGTCTGTGCAGACTAACCAATCTGATCGCTGAAGTGTAAAAGTGCCGGTTTTAGGCTCAGATCTGCACTCCGCAGATCAGAGCCTGAAATCAGGCACAGGATGCTGTGTGCCCCCAATATGTGCACCCCGATCTGTTCCCCCTGCCATGATCTGTGCCCCCCCCCACTCTGTGCGCTCTGCCTCCAAATTTGCTGGCCGCACGCTGTCTGTGCCGGCAACTGTGCCCGCCTGCACCCATCCATATTTTTTGCCCCCATCCATGTCCTCTGCTCCGCTCTGTGTCCTCTCCCCAGCCCTCATCTGTGCCCCCTTCTGTATCTGAAGGCGGCGGCTCTATTCCTGAGCGCCACCATCAGCAGCGAGTGTCAGCGGTATGCTGACACTCTGCTATAACCCCATAGATGCCGCTGTCAGCGGCATCCAAGGGGTTAACAGAGGGAAGGGGCTGTCTCTATCAACCATTGGGTTGCTGCGCTTCTGCAAGTGGAGGCAACCAGTTCTGCTCAGATTCGAGGACAGATTGCTGGTGGTCACTTTAAATAATTTCTGGAGATCCCATTAGCAGCATGGTTTTATGACATACATCTGCTAAATTAACATACAGCATACATGAGATAGCTAAATAGGAATAATAGTGCAACTGTTCTTTTTTAATTGTGATTAGAACAACTGCTTAATTTTGCATTTATTTATTTGAATTAAGAAAAAGTTTGCTTATCCACACATTCAACACAGTTCACATACTGTAGACATTCAATCCATAACAGCCAGGTGCTCATGGGATTCAAAGTGCATAGAAAGAAGAAAAAAACAAACTGAGAACATTCTTAGATAAAAGTTTTATTCCTTAGTTAAAATATGGTCTGGTACCCATAATGTAATGCATATTTCGAACTAAGTCCTTCTTCACAACATATACACTGAACAAAAATATAAATGCAACACTTTTGATTTTGCTCCCATTTTGCATGAGCTGAACTCAAAGATCTGAAACATTTTCTACATACACAAAAGACCTATTACTCTCAAATATTGTTCACAAATCTGTCTAAATCTGTGTTAGTGAGCAATTCTCCTTTGCCGAGATAATCCATCCCACCTCACAGGTGTGGCATATCAAGGTGCTGATTAGACAACATGAATATTGCACAGGTGTGCCTTAGACTGCCCACAATAAAAGGACACTCTGAAATGTGCACAGTTTTGCCTTTCTGGGGAAGAGGGGGGGGGGTGTCAGAAAACTAGTCAGTATCTGGTATGGCATCCATTTGCCTCATGCAGTGCAACACATCTCCATCTCATAGAATTGATCAGGTTATTGATTGTGGCCTGTGGAATGTTGGTCCACTTCTCTTCAATAGCTGTGCGAAGTAGCAGAATATTGGCAGGAACTGGAACACGCTGTCGTATACGCCGATCCAGAGCATCCCAAACATGCTCAATGGGTGACATGTCCATTGAGTATGCTGGTTATGCAAGAACTGAAATGTTTTTAGCTTCCAGGAATTGTGTACAGATCCTTGCAATATGGGGTCGTACATTATCATGCTGCAACATGAGGTGATGGTCGTGGATGAATGGCAAAACAATGGGCCTCAGGATCTTGTCACGGTATCTTTGTGCATTCAAAATGCCATAAATAAAATGCAACCGTGTTCGTTGTCCATAACATACGCCTGCTCATAACATAACCCCACCGCCCCGTGGGCCACTCGATCCACAACGTTGACGTCAGCAAACCGCTCACCCGCACGACGCCACACACTCTGTCTGCCATCTGCCCTGAACAGTGAAAACCGGGACTCATCCATGAACAGAACGCCTCTCCAGCGTGCCAGACGCCATCGAATGTGAGCATTTGCCCACTCAAGTCAGTTACTATAACAAACTGCAGTCAGGTCCAGACCCCGATGAGGACGACAAGCATTGTTGCTGTAGCTGTCCGGGTGGCTGGTTTCAGAGGATCATGGAGGTAAACATGCTGGATGTAGAGGTCCTGGGCTGGTGTGGTTACACGTGGTCTGCGGTTGTGAGGCGGTTAGATGTACTGCCAAATTCTCTGAAATGCCTATGGTAGAGAAATGAATATTCATTGCACAGGCAACAGCTCTGGTAGACATTACTGCAGTCAGCATGCCAATTGCACACTCCCTTAAACGTTGCGACATGTGTGGCATTGTGCTGTGTGATCAAACTGCACATTTCAGAGTGTCCTTTTATTGTGGGGATTCTAAGGCACACCTGTGCAAAATTCATGCTGTCTAATAAGCACCTTGATATGCCACACCTGTGAGGAGGGATGGATTATTTCGGCAAAGGAGAAGTGCTCGCTAACACAGATTTAGATAGATTTGTGAACAATATTTGAGAGTAATGGGTCTTTTGTGTATGTAGAAAATGTTTCAGATCTTTGAGTTCAGCTCATGCAAAATGGTAGCAAAACCGAAAGTGTTGCGTTTTTATATTTTTTCAGTGTATTAATGTGGGAGAAACAATTTAGAATCTGAATGGATCAATCCCAAACCAGCATGACTTAAAGAGATCACAGTCTATAATTCTAGTACACATGTTCAAAATAAAGAAATAGATGTATCTGCTCTGTAAGCCCAATCTGAAACCTTTGACTTTACTTTCCTACTAGCTCATAAACACTCACTTGTTTCATGCGAGAGAGTCATCACGTACATTTAATGGTCTCCATAATAGAAATAGATATGAGGCTGAGTTAGCTATTTTCTTAGTTTTGCTACATAAGCACGTTTAAAAGGCTGGGATTCACCCCAGTCAAACAGCTGTGTGATAATGACGTAGCACTCAAATTAGTGCTATTTTGTCCTCACTGTTTATCTGCTTACTATGCAGCAGCGAACAGCTGTAATTACAGCTTTGCTGTCGCCATTCACTTCAATAGGATTTCTCCTTATTATTCACATAACGATAGGTCATCAGTATAGCAAAATCAGACAAAAGCAGACTGAGTGATTTATAGCGGCATTTACAGAAGCATCCAGTACTAGTAGATAAAAAATCAGTAGCTCAATGCGTTTCATCTACATTGATAGATTCTTTAGGAGCAGCGTGTAACAGTGACCATAGATGATAGTGTGTGGTGTGGTGTCTGGTGCCGTACTGATGAATCTATCAATGTAGACGAAAAGCGTTGAGCATTACCAACAGCTTTGCGCCCCTGGGCTCTTTCCTTGAGCAGCATTGCTAGGGCCATTACGCCTTATTTTTCAGCCACGGTTTGGTGATAATTCACACACACCAGAGAAGACACAGTGGGCACTCCGTATGTCAGTGATGCGGTGCGCGCGTCTAGGGTAAATCCACACGTACTTGCACAAAGAGGACTGGCACTCGCTCATGTAGTAATTATGGAATATTTAATGGTCACATACAAGGCAAGTGACGCGTTTTGGCTACTATGAGCCTTTCTCAAACATAATGATAGCAAACAATAAACACATTTAAATAGCCCGCGATGGGGCCGGAAGTGACGTAGGTTACCATAGCAACACTATAAACAAAGGACACAATACTGCAGGAATTACAAGCTTGCACAACAATGTTACTTATTGACAAGATGACACTGATAAATAATGTATTATACTTGATACTATTATACTTTATACCAGGGCTTTTTTTCTCAGAGAAAAGGTGGTGGAACTCAGCCCCCCTCCCCTGGCCACGCCCCTACCCACCCCTAGGACCGCCCCCTAAAACCGCCCCTTTAGAGAACAGGGATGCAAGTAAAATTTGGGGGGGCTATAAAAGTCCAGCCCAGCAAAGAAACCCCCCAGATGGGGATGGCACTGTTAATGGGGGATCTGGGGATGGCACTGTTAATGGGGGATCTGGGGATGGCATCCGCAGATCCCCCATCCTATGACAGTGCCATCCACAGACCCCCCCATCCTATAACAGTGCAATCCACAGACCCCCCCACCCCATAACAGTGCCATCCACAGACCCCCCCATCCTATAACAGTGCAAGCCACAGACCCCCCCACCCCCATAACAGTGCCATCCACAGACCCCCCCATCCTATAACAGTGCAATCCACAGACCCCCCACCCCATAACAGTGCCATACACAGACCCCCCCAACCCATAACAGTGCCATACACAGACCCCCCCACCCCATAACAGTGCCATACACAGACCCCCCCACCCCATAACAGTGCCATCCACAGACCCCCCTTAACAGTGCCATCCACAGACCCCTTCCCTTAACAGTGCTATCCACAGACCCCCCCCACCCCATAACAGTGCCATCCACAGACACCCCCCACCCCATAACAGTGCCATCCACAGACCCCCCCACCCCTTAACAGTGCCATCCACAGACCCCCCCACCCCATAACAGTGCCATCCACAGACCCCCCCACCCCATAACAGTGTCATCCACAGACCCCCCCATTGCCGTTCCAGTACAGTTATAAAATGTGTAAAATTAATAATGATTCTATTCATGAGGCCCCCTCTGTAGTAGAACATTCAATATATCCATCCTACTCACAGGGCTGTTATATCGTAATGCAGGCCGGCCGGGCAGACGAGCGACAGAGTGACTGACTGACGTCACGTGTCTGCCCGGCCTACTTTATGAATGAAGCAGGCGGCGCAGGCACGTGACGTCAGTCAGTGACGCTGACGCTCGTCTGCCCGGCCGGCCTGCATTACGATATAACAGCCCTGTGAGTAGGATGGATATATTGAATGTTCTACTACAGAGGGGGCCTCATGAATAGAATCATTATTAATTTAACACATTCTATAACTCTGGAGAGAACTGCAATTTACTGTACATTCAGACGTGTCCAAGATAAATTTTTTGGACACATGGGTCATTAAGGATGAGAAGGGTCAGATACATACGGACCTATACACTAAGAGCACAGACCGTAACAGCTTGTTACTAGGGATGAGCGAACCCGAACTGTATAGTTCGGGTTCGTACCGAATTTTGGGGTGTCCGTGACACGGACCCGAACCCGAACATTTTCGTAAAAGTCCGGGTTCGGGTTCGGTGTTCGGCTCTTTCTTGGCGCTTTTTGAAAGGCTGCAAAGCAGCCAATCAACAAGCTTCATACTACTTGCCCCAAGAGGCCATCACAGCCATGCCTACTATTGGCATGGCTGTGATTGGCCAGTGCAGCATGTGACCCAGCCTCTATTTAAGCTGGAGTCACGTAGCGCCGCACGTCACTCTGCTATGATCAGTATAGGGAGAGGTTGCAGCTGCGACGTTAGGGCGAGATTAGGCAGATTAACTCCTCCAAAAGACTTCATTCTGTGATCGATCTGCAGCTGTGGATCATTGAAGTGCTATTATTAACTTGCTCACTTTTTTGAGGCTGCCCAGAGCGTTTTTAGATCACTTTTTTTCTGGGGTGATCGGCGGCCATTTTGTGACTTGTGGTGCGCCAGCACAAGCTATCACCAAGTGTATTTAACCATCGATAGTGTGGTTATTTTGTGCTATATCCTACATCAGCTGCAGGCTGAGCCTGTGTCACCGAAGTGCATTTAACCATCAACAGTCTGGTTATTTTTTGGCCATATACTACATCAGCTGCAGGCTGAACCTGTGTCACCGAAGTGCATTTAACCATCGACAGTCTGATTATTTTTTGGCCATATACTACATCTGGTGCAGGCTGAGTCTGTGTCACCCAAGTGCATTTAACCTTCAACAGTGTGGTTATTTTTTGGCCATATATTACATCAGGGGCAAGTTGAGCCTGTCACCCAGCACCTAAAAAATAGACCTGACATTTCTATTCAACCAAATCTGTACTGTTTTAGCTGGTCAAGTTATTTGTAGTGACCGTAAAAGCACACTTTTTTTTCTGGGTTGAAAAACCATTCCCAAATTTGCCATTCTCAAAATAACTAGTTTCTGGTATTTGAGGCCTACTTGAATTCTATCCCAAAAAGAATATCTTACATTGAAGCTAGTGATAGTGTCATTCAGAAAAACCTAAGACACACGCTAGCGTGCTGATAGAAATCTGATTCTGTGATTAAACCTATACCTGTCACACAGCGCAAAAAAAAACAGGCCTCACATCTCTATTTAACCAAATCTCTACTGTTTTAGCTGGTCAAGTTATTTGTAGTGACCGTAAAAGCACACTTTTTTTTCTGGGTTGAAAAACCATTCCCAAATTTGCCATTCTCAAAATAACTAGTTTCTGGTATTTGAGGCCTACTTGAAATCTATCCCAAAAAGAATATCTTACATTGAAGCTAGTGATAGTGTCATTCAGAAAAACCTAAGACACACGCTAGCGTGCTGATAGAAATCTGATTCTGTGATTAAACCTATACCTGTCACACAGCGCAAAAAAAAACAGGCCTCACATCTCTATTTAACCAAATCTCTACAGTTTTAGCTGGTCAAGTTATTTGTAGTGACCGTAAAAGCACATTTTTTTTTCTGGGTTGAAAAACCATTCCCAAATTTGCCATTCTCAAAATAACTAGTTTCTGGTATTTGAGGCCTACTTGAAATCTATCCCAAAAAGAATATCTTACATTGAAGCTAGTGATAGTGTCATTCAGAAAAACCTAAGACACTCGCTAGCGTGCTGATAGAAATCTGATTCTGTGATTAAACCTATACCTGTCACACAGCGCAAAAAAAAACAGGCCTCACATCTCTATTTAACCAAATCTCTACTGTTTTAGCTGGTCAAGTTATTTGTAGTGACCGTAAAAGCACACTTTTTTTTCTGGGTTGAAAAACCATTCCCAAATTTGCCATTCTCAAAATAACTAGTTTCTGGTATTTGAGGCCTACTTGAAATCTATCCCAAAAAGAATATCTTACATTGAAGCTAGTGATAGTGTCATTCAGAAAAACCTAAGACACACGCTAGCGTGCTGATAGAAATCTGATTCTGTGATTAAACCTATACCTGTCACACAGCGCAAAAAAAACCAGGCCTCACATCTCTATTTAACCAAATCTCTACTGTTTTAGCTGTCAAGTTATTTGTAGTGACCATAAAGGCACACTTTTTTTTCTGGGTTGAAAAATCATTCCCAAATTTGCCATTCTCAAAATAACTAGTTTCTGGTATTTGAGGCCTACTTGAAATCTATCCCAAAAAGAATATCTCACATTGAAGCTAGTGATAGTGTCATTCAGAAAAACCTAAGACACACGCTAGCGTGCTGATAGAAATCTGATTCTGTGATTAAACCTATACCTGTCACACAGCGCAAAAAAAAACAGGCCTCACATCTCTATTTAACCAAATCTCTACTGTTTTAGCTGGTCAAGTTATTTGTAGTGACCGTAAAAGCACACTTTTTTTTCTGGGTTGAAAAACCATTCCCAAATTTGCCATCCTCAAAATAACTAGTTTCTTGGTATTTGAGGCCTACTTGAAATCTATCCCAAAAAGAATATCTTACATTGAAGCTAGTGATAGTGCCATTCAGAAAAACCTAAGACACACGCTAGCGTGCTGATAGAAATCTGATTCTGTGATTAAGCCTATACCTGTCACACAGCGCAAAAAAAAAACAGGCCTCACATCTCTATTTAACCAAATCTCTACTGTTTTAGCTGGTCAAGTTATTTGTAGTGACCGTAAAAGCACACTTTTTTTTCTGGGTTGAAAAACCATTCCCAAATTTGCCATTCTCAAAATAACTAGTTTCTGGTATTTGAGGCCTACTTGAAATCTATCCCAAAAAGAATATCTTACATTGAAGCTAGTGATAGTGTCATTCAGAAAAACCTAAGACACACGCTAGCGTGCTGATAGAAATCTGATTCTGTGATTAAACCTATACCTGTCACACAGCGCAAAAAAAAACAGGCCTCACATCTCTATTTAACCAAATCTCTACTGTTTTAGCTGGTCAAGTTATTTGTAGTGACCGTAAAAGCACACTTTTTTTTCTGGGTTGAAAAACCATTCCCAAATTTGCCATTCTCAAAATAACTAGTTTCTGGTATTTGAGGCCTACTTGAAATCTATCCCAAAAAGAATATCTTACATTGAAGCTAGTGATAGTGTCATTCAGAAAAACCTAAGACACACGCTAGCGTGCTGATAGAAATCTGATTCTGTGATTAAACCTATACCTGTCACACAGCGCAAAAAAAACCAGGCCTCACATCTCTATTTAACCAAATCTCTACTGTTTTAGCTGGTCAAGTTATTTGTAGTGACCGTAAAAGCACACTTTTTTTTCTGGGTTGAAAAACCATTCCCAAATTTGCCATTCTCAAAATTGTGGTGAACGGGAACAATGAGGAAAACATCTAATAAGGGACGCGGACGTGGACATGGTCGTGGTGGTGTTAGTGGACCCTCTGGTGCTGGGAGAGGACGTGGCCGTTCTGCCACAGCCACACGTCCTAGTGAACCAACTACCTCAGGTCCCAGTAGCCAGCAGAATTCACAGCGATATTTGGTGGGGCCCAATGCCGTTCTAAGGATGGTAAGGCCTGAGCAGGTGCAGGCATTAGTCAATTGGGTGGCCGACAGTGGATCCAGCACGTTCACATTATCTCCCACCCAGTCTTCTGCAGAAAGCGCATAGATGGCGCATTAAAACCAAGCCCATCGGTCTGTCACATCACCCCCATGCATATCAGGGAAACTGTCTGAGCCTCAAGTTATGCAGCAGTCTCTTATGCTGTTTGAAGACTCTGCTGGCAGGGTTTCCCAAGGGCATCCACCTAGCCCTTCCCCAGGGGTGGAAGAGATAGAATGCACTAACGCACAACCACTTATTTTTCCTGATGATGAGGACATGGGAATACCACCTCAGCACGTCTCTGATGATGACGAAACACAGGTGCCAACTGCTGCGTCTTTCTGCAGTGTGCAGACTGAACAGGAGGTCAGGGATCAAGACTGGGTGGAGGACGATGCAGGGGACGATGAGGTCCTAGACCCCACATGGAATGAAGGTCGTGCCACTGACTTTCACAGTTCGGAGGAAGAGGCAGTGGTGAGACCGAGCCAACAGCGTAGCAAAAGAGGGAGCAGTGGGCAAAATTAGAACACCCGCCGCCAAGAGACTACGCCTGCTACTGACCGCCGCCATCTGGGACCGAGCACCCCAAAGGCAGCTTCAAGAAGTTCCCTGGCATGGCACTTCTTCAAACAATGTGCTGACGACAAGACCCGAGTGGTTTGCACGCTGTGCCATCAAAGCCTGAAGCGAGGCATTAACGTTCTGAACCTTAGCACAACCTGCATGACCAGGCACCTGCATGCAAAGCATGAACTGCAGTGGAGTAAACACCTTAAAAACAAAGAAGTCACTCAGGCTCCCCCTGCTACCTCTTCTGCTGCTGCTGCCTCGGCCTCTTCTGCTGCTGCCGCCGCCTCGGCCTCTTCCTCCGCCTCTGGAGGTACGTTGGCACCTGCCGCCCAGCAAACATGGGATGTACCACCAACACCACCACCTGCGTCACCAAGCATCTCAACCATGTCACACGGCAGCGTTCAGCTCTCCATCACACAAACATTTGAGAGAAAGCGTAAATTCCCACCTAGCCACCCTCGATCCCTGGCCCTGAATGCCAGCATTTCTAAACTACTGGCCTATGAAATGCTGTCATTTAGGCTGGTGGACACACACAGCTTCAAACAGCTCATGTCACTTGCTGTCCCACAGTATGTTGTTCCCAGCCGCCACTACTTCTCCAAGAGAGCCGTGCCTTCCCTGCACAAACAAGTGTCCGATAAAATCAAGTGTGCACTGCGCAACGCCATCTGTGGCAAGGTCCACCTAACCACAGATACGTGGACCAGTAAGCACGGCCAGGGACGCTATATCTCCCTAACTGCACACTGGGTAAATGTAGTGGCGGCTGGGGCCCAGGCGGAGAGCTGTTTGGCGCACATCCTTCCGCCGCCAAGGATCGCAGGGCAACATTCTTTGCCTCCTGTCTCCTCCTCCTCCTACTCAGCTTCCTCCTCCTCTTCTTCCACCTGCTCATCCAGTCAGCCACACACCTTCACCACCAACTTCAGCACAGCACGGGGTAAACGTCAGCAGGCCATTCTGAAACTCATATGTTTGGGGGACAGGCCCCACACCGCACAGGAGTTGTGGCGGGGTATAGAACAACAGACCGACGAGTGGTGGCTGCCGGTGCGCCTCAAGCCCGGCCTGGTGGTGTGCGATAATGGGCGAAATCTCGTTGCAGCTCTGGGACTAGCCGGTTTGACGCACATCCCTTGCCTGGCGCATGTGCTGAATTTGGTGGTGCAGAAGTTCATTCGCAACTACCCCGACATGTCAGAGCTGCTGCATAAAGTGCGGGCCGTCTGTTCGCGCTTCCGGCGTTCACACCCTGCCGCTGCTCGCCTGTCTGTGCTACAGCGTAACTTCGGCCTTTCCGCTCACCGCCTCATATGCGACGTACCCACCAGGTGGAACTCCACCTTGCATATGCTGGACAGACTGTGCGAGCAGCAGCAGGCCATAGTGGAGTTTCAGCTGCAGCACGCACGGGTCAGTTGCACTGCGGATCAGACACACTTCACCACGAATGACTGGGCCTCCATGCGAGACCTGTGTGCCCTGTTGCGCTGTTTCGAGTACTCCACCAACATGGCCAGTGGCGATCAGCGTTACAATACCACTTCTATGTCTCCTTGAGAAAGCACTTAGGGCGATGATGGAAGAGGAGGTGGCCCAGGAGGAAGAGGAGGAAGAGTGGTCATTTTTAGCACTTTCAGGCCAGTCTCTTCAAAGTGACTCAGAGGGAGGTTTTTTGCAACACCAGAGGCCAGGTACAAATGTGGCCAGACAGGGCCCACTACTGGAGGACGAGGAGGATGAGGATGAGGAGGAGGTGGAGGAGGATGAGGATGAAGCATGTTCACAGCGGGGTGGCACCCAAAGCAGCTCGGGCCCATCACTGGTGCGTGGCTGGGGGGAAACACAGGACGATGACGATACGCCTCCCACAGAGGACAGCTTGTCCTTACCTCTGGGCAGCCTGGCACACATGAGCGACTACATGCTGCAGTGCCTGCGCAACGACAGCAGAGTTGCCCACATTTTAACGTGTGTGGAATACTGGGTTGCCACCCTGCTGGATCCCCGGTACAAAGACAATGTGCCCACCTTACTTCCTACACTGGAGCGTGATAGGAAGATGCGCGAGTACAAGCGCACGTTGGTAGACGCGCTACTGAGAGCATTCCCAAATGTCACAGGGGAACCAGTGGAAGCCCAAGGCGAAGGCAGAGGAGGAGCAAGAGGTCGCCAATGCAGCTGTGTCACGGCCAGCTCCTCTGAGGGCAGGGTTAGCATGGCAGAGATGTGGAAAAGTTTTGTCACCACGCCACAGCTAACTGCACCACCACCTGATACGTAACGTGTTAGCAGGAGGCAACATTTCACTAACATGGTGGAACAGTACCTGTGCACACCCCTCCACGTACTGACTGATGGTTCGGCCCCATTCAACTTCTGGGTCTCCAAATTGTCCACGTGGCCAGAGCTAGCCTTTTATGCCTTGGAGGTGCTGGCCTGCCCGGCGGCCAGCGTTTTGTCTGAACGTGTATTCAGCACGGCAGGGGGCGTCATTACAGACAAACGCAGCCGCCTGTCTACAGCCAATGTGGACAAGCTGACGTTCATAAAAATGAACCAGGCATGGATCCCACAGGACCTGTCCATCCCTTGTGCAGATTAGATATTAACTACCTCCCCTTAACAATATATTATTCTACTCCAGGGCACTTCCTCATTCAATACTATTTTTAATTTCATTTTACCATTATATTGCGGGGCAACCCAAAGTTGAATGAACCTCTCCTCTGTCTGGGTGCCGGGGCCTAAATGTGTGACAGTGGCCTGTTCCAGTGGTGGGTGACGTGAAGCCTGATTCTCTGCTATGACATGAAGACAGATTCTGCGCTGACATAAGGCCAGATTCTCTGTTACGGGACCGCTCTCCTCTGTCTGGGTGCCGGGGCCTAAATGTGTGACAGTGGCCTGTTCCAGTGGTGGGTGACGTGAAGCCTGATTCTCTGCTATGACATGAATACAGATTCTGCGCTGACATAAGGCCAGATTCTCTGTTACGGGACCTCTCTCCTCTGCCTGGGTGCCTGGGCCTAAATGTGTGACAGTGGCCTGTTCCAGTGGTGGGTGACGTGAAGCCTGATTCTCTGCTATGACATGAAGACAGATTCTGCGCTGACATAAGGCCAGATTCTCTGTTACGGGACCTCTCTCCTTTGCCTGGGTGCCTGGGCCTAAATGTGTGACAGTGGCCTGTTCTAGTGGTGGGTGACGTGAAGCCTGATTCTCTGCTATGACATGAATACAGATTCTGCGCTGACATAAGGCCAGATTCTCTGTTACGGGACCTCTCTCCTCTGCCTGGGTGCCTGGGCCTAAATGTGTGACAGTGGCCTGTTCCAGTGGTGGGTGACGTGAAGCCTGATTCTCTGCTATGACATGAATACAGATTCTGCGCTGACATAAGGCCAGATTCTCTGTTACGGGACCTCTCTCCTCTGCCTGGGTGCCTGGGCCTAAATGTGTGACAGTGGCCTGTTCCAGTGGTGGGTGACGTGAAGCCTGATTCTCTGCTATGACATGAAGACAGATTCTGCGCTGACATAAGGCCAGATTCTCTGTTACGGGACCTCTCTCCTCTGCCTGGGTGCCTGGGCCTAAATGTGTGACAGTGGCCTGTTCCAGTGGTGGGTGACTAAAAGGCTGATTCTCTGCTATGACATGAAGACAGATTCTGCGCTGACATAAGGCCAGATTCTCTGTTACGGGACCTCTCTCCTCTGCCTGGGTGCCTGGGCCTAAATGTGTGACAGTGGCCTGTTCCAGTGGTGGGTGACGTGAAGCCTGATTCTCTGCTATGACATGAATACAGATTCTGCGCTGACATAAGGCCAGATTCTCTGTTACGGGACCTCTCTCCTCTGCCTGGGTGCCTGGGCCTAAATGTGTGACAGTGGCCTGTTCCAGTGGTGGGTGACGTGAAGCCTGATTCTCTGCTATGGCATGAAGACAGATTCTGCGCTGACATAAGGCCAGATTCTCTGTTACGGGACCTCTCTCCTCTGCCTGGGTGCCTGGGCCTAAATGTGTGACAGTGGCCTGTTCCAGTGGTGGGTGACGTGAAGCCTGATTCTCTGCTATGACATGAAGACAGATTCTGCGCTGACATAAGGCCAGATTCTCTGTTACGGGACCTCTCTCCTCTGCCTGGGTGCCTGGGCCTAAATGTGTGACAGTGGCCTGTTCCAGTGGTGGGTGACTAAAAGGCTGATTCTCTGCTATGACATGAAGACAGATTCTGCGCTGACATAAGGCCAGATTCTCTGTTACGGGACCTCTCTCCTCTGCCTGGGTGCCTGGGCCTAAATGTGTGACAGTGGCCTGTTCCAGTGGTGGGTGACGTGAAGCCTGATTCTCTGCTATGACATGAAGACAGATTCTGCACTGACATAAGGCCAGATTCTCTGTTACGGGACAACTCTCCTCTGCCTGGGTGCCTGGGCCTAAATGTGTGACAGTGGCCTGTTCCAGTGGTGGGTGACGTGAAGCCTGATTCTCTGCTATGACATGAAGACAGATTCTGCGCTGACATAAGGCCAGATTCTCTGTTACGGGACCTCTCTCCTCTGCCTGGGTGCCTGGGCCTAAATGTGTGACAGTGGCCTGTTCCAGTGGTGGGTGACGTGAAGCCTGATTCTCTGCTATGACATGAAGACAGATTCTGCGCTGACATAAGGCCAGATTCTCTGTTACGGGACCTCTCTCCTCTGCCTGGGTGCCTGGGCCTAAATGTGTGACAGTGGCCTGTTCCAGTGGTGGGTGACGTGAAGCCTGATTCTCTGCTATGACATGAAGACAGATTCTGCGCTGACATAAGGCCAGATTCTCTGTTACGGCACCTCTCTCCTCTGCCTGGGTGCCTGGGCCTAAATGTGTGACAGTGGCCTGTTCCAGTGGTGGGTGACTAAAAGGCTGATTCTCTGCTATGACATGAAGACAGATTCTGCGCTGACATAAGGCCAGATTCTCTGTTACGGGACCTCTCTCCTCTGCCTGGGTGCCTGGGCCTAAATGTGTGACAGTGGCCTGTTCCAGTGGTGGGTGACGTGAAGCCTGATTCTCTGCTATGACATGAATACAGATTCTGCGCTGACATAAGGCCAGATTCTCTGTTACGGGACCTCTCTCCTCTGCCTGGGTGCCTGGGCCTAAATGTGTGACAGTGGCCTGTTCCAGTGGTGGGTGACGTGAAGCCTGATTCTCTGCTATGACATGAAGACAGATTCTGCGCTGACATAAGGCCAGATTCTCTGTTACGGGACCTCTCTCCTCTGCCTGGGTGCCTGGGCCTAAATGTGTGACAGTGGCCTGTTCCAGTGGTGGGTGACGTGAAGCCTGATTCTCTCCTATGACATGAAGACAGATTCTGCGCTGACATAAGGCCAGATTCTCTGTTACGGGACCTCTCTCCTCTGCCTGGGTGCCTGGGCCTAAATGTGTGACAGTGGCCTGTTCCAGTGGTGGGTGACGTGAAGCCTGATTCTCTCCTATGACATGAAGACAGATTCTGCGCTGACATAAGGCCAGATTCTCTGTTACGGGACCTCTCTCCTCTGCCTGGGTGCCTGGGCCTAAATGTGTGACAGTGGCCTGTTCCAGTGGTGGGTGACTAAAAGGCTGATTCTCTGCTATGACATGAAGACAGATTCTGCGCTGACATAAGGCCAGATTCTCTGTTACGGGACCTCTCTCCTCTGCCTGGGTGCCTGGGCCTAAATGTGTGACAGTGGCCTGTTCCAGTGGTGGGTGACGTGAAGCCTGATTCTCTGCTATGACATGAAGACAGATTCTGCACTGACATAAGGCCAGATTCTCTGTTACGGGACAACTCTCCTCTGCCTGGGTGCCTGGGCCTAAATGTGTGACATTGGCCTGTTCCAGTGGTGGGTGACGTGAAGCCTGATTCTCTGCTATGACATGAAGACAGATTCTGCGCTGACATAAGGCCAGATTCTCTGTTACGGGACCTCTCTCCTCTGCCTGGGTGCCTGGGCCTAAATGTGTGACAGTGGCCTGTTCCAGTGGTGGGTGACGTGAAGCCTGATTCTCTGCTATGACATGAAGACAGATTCTGCGCTGACATAAGGCCAGATTCTCTGTTACGGGACCTCTCTCCTCTGCCTGGGTGCCTGGGCCTAAATGTGTGACAGTGGCCTGTTCCAGTGGTGGGTGACGTGAAGCCTAATTCTCTGCTATGACATGAAGACAGATTCTGCGCTGACATAAGGCCAGATTCTCTGTTACGGGACCTCTCTCCTCTGCCTGGGTGCCTGGGCCTAAATGTGTGACAGTGGCCTGTTCCAGTGGTGGGTGACGTGAAGCTTGATTCTCTGCTATGACATGAAGACAGATTCTGCGCTGACATAAGGCCAGATTCTCTGTTACGGGACCTCTCTCCTCTGCCTGGGTGCCTGGGCCTAAATGTGTGACAGTGGCCTGTTCCAGTGGTGGGTGACGTGAAGCCTGATTCTCTGCTATGACATGAATACAGATTCTGCGCTGACATAAGGCCAGATTCTCTGTTACGGGACCTCTCTCCTCTGCCTGGGTGCCTAGGCCTAAATGTGTGACAGTGGCCTGTTCCAGTGGTGGGTGACGTGAAGCCTGATTCTCTGCTATGACATGAAGATAGATTCTGCGCTGACATAAGGCCAGATTCTCTGTTACGGGACCGCTCTCCTCTGTCTGGGTGCCGGGGCCTAAATGTGTGACAGTGGCCTGTTCCAGTGGTGGGTGACGTGAAGCCTGATTCTCTGCTATGACATAAATACAGATTCTGCGCTGACATAAGGCCAGATTCTCTGTTATGGGACCTCTCTCCTCTGCCTGGGTGCCGGGCCTAAATGTGTGACAGTGGCCTGTTCCAGTGGTGGGTGACGTGAAGCCTGATTCTCTGCTATGACATGAAGACAGATTCTGCGCTGACATAAGGCCAGATTCTCTGTTACGGGACCGCTCTCCTCTGTCTGGATGCCGGGGCCTAAATGTGTGACAGTGGCCTGTTCCTGTGGTGGGTGACGTGAAGCCTGATTCTCTGCTATGACATGAAGACAGATTCTGTGCTGACATCAGGCCAGATTCTCTGTTACGGGACCTCTCTCCTCTGCCTGGGTGCCGGGGCTAAATGTGTGACAGTGGCCTGTTCCAGTGGTGGGTGACGTGAAGCCTGATTCTCTGCTATGACATGAAGACTGATTCTGCGCTGACATGAAGCCAGATTCTCTGCTATGGCATGAAGAGACTGATTTTTTTGCTGACATGAAGCCAGATTCTTTGCTATGGCATGAAGAGACTGATTCTCTGCTGACGTGAAGCCAGATTCTCTGCTATGGGACCTGTGTCCAATTGATATTGGTTCATTTTTAATTTTTTTAATTTTTATTTTAATTCATTTCCCTATCCACATTTGTTTGCAGGGGATTTACCTACATGTTGCTGCCTTTTGCAGCCCTCTAGCTCTTTCCTGGGCTGTTTTACAGCCTTTTTAGTGCCCAAAAGTTCGGGTCCCCATTGACTTCAATCGGGTTCGGGACGAAGTTCGGATCGGGTTCGGATCCCGAACCCGAACATTTCCGGGAAGTTCGGCCGAACTTCTCGAACCCGAACATCCAGGTGTTCGCTCAACTCTACTTGTTACACTTTTCAAGTAATCATCCACCTGCGGTCAAAAAATCATTGCTTTATTCACAACTACAGAGGGTGAGTAGGATAGTTTCTGACTCTGACACTAGGACAACACGTGAGGAAGAAATGTTAGGAAAGTTCCGAAGCAGAGGCTATCCCAATGACTTACTGAATTTTCAACGGGCAAAACAATCCACTGACACTGCTATTATTAGTAACAAACAACCACGAGTTCCTTTTGTGGTGAAATACCACCCTTGGGTAAACAAATGTAGAACCATCATTAACAAGTATTGGAACATCATTAGCAGAGCCTATCCTAACATTACAAAATTTCAGTCTCCCCTATGTTGTGTTACAAAAGGTCAAAGAACATTCGCAATATTCTAGTTAGAGCTGACGTTGGTAGTGATAGATTTAACCTTCGTCAGGCCACTCTTTCCACACCCAAAAATGGAACGTATCCATGCCTTCAGTGCATACATTGCTCTAGTGTCATCAAAGGTGAACATTTCACTCACCCGTATACAGGAGAGAAATTCAAAATAAATGGTTTCTTCACATGCAATAGCAACTTCATGGTCTATATCTTGAAGTGTCCCTGTGGACTTTTGTATGTCGGTGAGACTTCCACTAGGATGAAGGATCGTTTTTGCAAACACAAATCTACAATCAGAAAGAAAAATTTGTTACTTCCCATCCCATATCATTTTGAGAAATGCCGACATACCATCTCCCAGTTGCGTTTCCAGATAATAGAGCACGTACCTTTGCCTAGGAGAGGTGGTGGCAGGGTTTAAATGTTCAAAAGAAGAGAAGCCTACTGGATCCATCGCCTGCAAACCCTGGAACCTAAAGGGTTAAATTGTAATTATGATTTAAATAGCTTTCTTTAATGTGTGATGAGTCTTGCTAGTTTTGCAGTCATCTTTGCAACATGCTTTCCTTTGTTTTTTTCCACAGAGAACTTGATTTACATCAATTAATCCCGTCATCTAGTATATTTGCCTTGTCAGGGCGTAAGTTCACTATGTCATCTTGTCAATAAGTAACATTGTTGTGCAAGCTTGTAATTCCTGCAGTATTGTGTCCTATGTTTATAGTGTTGCTATGGTAACCTACGTCACTTCCGGCCCCATCGCAGGCTATTTAAATGTGTTTATTGTTTGCTATCATTATGTTTGAGAAAGGCTCATAGTAGCCGAAACGCGTCACTTGCCTTCTGTATGTGACCATTAAATATTCCATAATTACTACTTGAGCAAGTGCCGGTCCTCTTTGTGCAATTCACACACACCAGCGGATGGCAATTTAGTGCTGGTGCACTACCATATGTAAATTTTTGCTGCTAATCATTTTGAACTACAGATTTTTTATCTACCAGTAGTGGATGCTTCTGTAAATGCTCCTATAAAGCCCTCAGTTCCACTGATTCTCCATTTAATTTAGTGACCAATCTGCATATGGTTACATCGTTGCCGCATAATACCAGTGGACAATTTTGCTTCAGCGTAGTGGGGGGGTCAGAAAAAAATTCGGACCTGCGAGCTTTATGTGCCTTTGATCTCGGTCCCAACATGTTGATCCCACAGCATACACGTCAACCACACTGTCCAGTGTTATGCGACACACTATCCCCATCTGAGTGGCACAATTTCAAGAAAAATGTATTAGTTACCACTAAGCACAAGGAAATTCAGCTTTGTGAAAAATATAATTTTTTTTCTGAAATTCTAATCGAAGTCCAATTTGTTAACTTTGATTTGCTCAACACTAGCCCCCAATTTACAACAAATTTCCTCTGAAGATGCTTCAACAGTTTTCCCTGAACAAGGGTCATCTTCAATTGATTCCTTACCCCAGTTAAACTGCTTGGCCCCAAACTTTACTTGGCAGTAGGAAGGTGCATCATTACCATATATGGCAATCATCCTTTTTATAGATTTATTTTATTCCTTTGTAAGGAACTTAATCACAAAACAAACCCTAAAACCCTCACTTTCTTTGTAAACCTGCACTGTACTGCACTTGCAACACATACAGTAGCAGTTTAGTATGATAAAAGCACTGGAAGTGACAGGATGGCATGTCCAGGCATGTCTCAATCTGGACAGATAAGCTCAGATCTCTAACCCTGACAGAACATGATGGGGTAGATAACTTTTTAAACACCCCTTTTAATTATACCTGATCATTGCTGTACAGTAAAGCAGATAAACAGTGAGGAGAGCACAGCACTGGTATGAGTGTTGAATTATCTTCACAGAACCGATCGGTGGGAACTGCACAAAGGCCATGTAATCAATGGGTGCAATGTCACCAGCCTGGGAAGGCAGTCAGCACTACAATCTTTTCAAATAACTGATAGGTGAAGGTACTAAGAGTCAGACCAATTAGGTGGGTCATCAATTCCAGAAAACCTCTTTAAAAGTACGGCAACACAGTCTTCCTATCAAGTATAGGTAAGACCAGAGCAGTTCCTAATTTATCTCATATTAGAGAAAATGCCTCCACATTCTAAACCTGAATAACTTCCTGCATCATCAACTTGTCCCCAATAGAAAGGTAACTATAACTTGCAGTATTATTACACTCAAGAAAGACTAGTTTAGTGAGTTCACCATGGCTACATCTTCTGGTATAGACTTCAAACAACCTCATTTTTTGGGTGGCAATTTTTTTTAATTTAGTTAGTATTATGTGCTTTTCCAAACAAAATTCTTGAAACCATACTATACCCAGAGCACATCATGGTACATGTTCTCTCTTAAATGGCAATAAGAAATTATTCTGATTGCGTAACACAAATAAATGAACATTTATCTTGCAGGGTATATATAGTGTTTAATGATGAACAGTACACAAATTGAATCATATTATGATTGGTTTTAATATATTTGACTCTTCTATACACTATAATTATTACTTCGAGTTGTTGACATTTTTTTTGCTTGTAGCAGCATAAAAGATCTATTTCTAGGATGGTCCTCCAGAGAGCTTTTATCTACTATACCGTACAATGCACTAGGTAATTTACAGTGTATGAACTTTCCAGACAAATATGAGTATATTACTATAACCTATGTATTTTAATACGTTGTGAAGCCACACATAAATATCTTAAGGATTCTGAAACAATATAAACTCCCAGTACCATCATTATTTTTTGTTTTATTAAGACATTCATTTCAGAAAACATGTCATTAAAATGATTTATTGTAAAGAACAATATTCATAACCATGAAAGCTTTTGGAAGGTCAAAATCTATGGAAATACCTAAAAGTACTGTGCATTGTCAAACATTATTTGTAGGAATGCTCATGTATAACCACTGGCATAGGAAGAGAGCTGTCAATCAAGTGCAGAGGGTGGGGAGGGCTGGATCACATGGATATGAGGACGCCCAAGCATGTGTACTGTATTGGAGGAGAGCAAGGGAATATGTTTTTTTTTTTTTTTTAACAGGTACAGAATGATGGTATATTGTACTTGTGATTGCATCTTCACCATCTATTGTAGAGCAGAATTCCTGCTCTATAATAGATAGTAATTGAGTAAACATGCATGGGATATGCCCCCAGGCTGTGAAGCCTAACAGCAAAGTCAGCAATGTAAAGTGAAGGTAGATGCTGGTGCCAAATTAAGTGTGTATGCCTTGCCCTCTTCCTCCCCCCAATCCCTAAAAAGCCATGGAATTGGAGGCAACCTGTTGTAGTCACATTCTAAGACTGGTTGCTAGGGGACATTTTTAATCATTCCCAGAGAATCCTGTAATATAATAATGCCATTCTATACAGTAGTTTATTATTATTTGGCAAAGGAATTAATGGTGGCCATTGGCAGGAAGGTTTAAGTTATTTTTATTTGCTCTAAGTAAGTCACTAATTGTTTAGCAGTCAGAGATCTCTTTTCTGATACCAAGCTAAAAATCTTTTTCCTTTTTGCATACAATGATCCAGTTGAAGAATAAAATTTAGTCTAGTTGCTCTAAAGGAAACTGACTCCCATTACTGGTCAGAGATTTTTTTTTTTTAGAAGCCTTAATAAATAATGAAAGCCTAATATGCCAGTTTCAGTGTTACAGATCAGGTGCTGCCCACTATTCATTGTTTCCAGTGCTATATCAATGACATTGCAAACAATCCCATCTGATTGGAAGCAAAGAAAAATGTGGACACTGGAACAGTGGAACACAGGATTGATGAAAGATCAGACAGGTGAGCAAGAGTTCTTTTGTTGTAATTATAATACTCCCTGCCTTCAGCAAAATTTTGGGGGGTGTCAGAAAACCCCTTTGCTACACTCCACTATTTCCTTTTTTTAGCCCTTTGTTACTTTTCTATCCCCCTTTTCATGTAAAAGTTGAGTATTTCTACTGCCTTCTAAATATGTAATGTTGTAACTTTTTTTTTTAACAACACTTATTGATAATCCAACAATAACCATTATACCATTATATAAAACATATCATTATTAACATATATCAACATATTTTCCTTTAACCCCCCCGAAACCCCCCCTCCCCCCTGCAATGCGTCTTCCTTCAGCCCAACCCCTCCGTTCTAAGACCGAGGAGTGGGGTTGACGGGTGAAGAGCGGAGGAAGCTTCTATAAGATCCAGTCTCCCCAGATTCCAATCCATTTTTTCTCAGTATTTCTCTGCTTATACAAAATGTATTCATATCTCTAAGTAGTACTCACCAGATTTAACCATGTATTCACAGTAGGACTGTTTCGTGAAAACCAAGAATGTGCTATCAAAAGTCTTGCCAAAAGCATTATTTTAAATAAAAGATTTTTTTTTGTATTGCTGACGGCTCAGCATGGCCAGCTCACCCAATACCCAACATTCAGCGGAGAAAGGGATCCATACCTTCAATTTTCCCTCAGTATATTTATGGATAGCCTCCCAATAGGGTTTCAACTCTGCACAGGACCAGAACATATGCAAATAGTCCGCTTCAGGAGCATCACACCTAGGGCAGTTGGAGTTGTTCCTAATCCCACATCTATTAAGCCAGAGAGGTGTAACATTAAGTCTATGTAAAATATTAAACTGCACCACCACGTGATTAAAATTATGCGAAACCAATTTTAAATTCAAAGTTTCCTTCTGCTGGTTATCCAAATGAATCATTGGGCACTCATTTTGCCAAGTCCTCTGGCCAGCAGAAGAAACCCCTCCAAATCGAGTTATAAGTAAATTTTTATAAAAGTGAAAAATCTTCAACTTGTGTTCCGAGTTCCCTATCCTCTCATTAAATTGTGCTGAAGTGTGTATATGAAACCTATTTTTTTCCTTTATACTCAAAAGTGCCAATCTTAACTGCAAATACCGAAACCATAATAATTTCTGTGATTTTTCTCTGTGATAATTCTACAAATGAAATAATATCTCCATTGCTTACTACCTGTGTCAAATAAAAAATATTACATTTTTTGCCAATATTGTTCCTTAGCTAGTTCATCTAAAGTCCGAAAGTGCTGGTTATGCCATAAGGGAGTGCATCCTAATGAACCTTTCACTCCACACCATAGTCTAATAGAATACCAAGACTTCCTAAAAAGATTCCTAGATGATCTAAATTCCCGATCAGAATTGATCAGACTCCAGTAGAGTAAAAAAATTATCATATGGAGATCTGTTCACTAAGTCCCTGCAAAGTGGGCTATCTTTCCATTCACGGAGAAAACAAAACTGTGCAGCTAGAAAATATCCCCTAAAACAGGGGAGATTAACTCCTCCCCTCTCTAGGGGCATATACTAATGCTCTAACTTAAGTCTTACCCGTTTCCTCCCCCAGAGTAGATCATTAATAATCCTTTCAATTACCTTAAAATACCTATCCGGGATCCAAACTGGAGAATTCCTAAAGAGATAGAGTAACTGAGGGAGAATCACCATCTTAACTAAAGATATTCTATCAGCCTTTGACAAAGGTAAACATAACCACGTTGTTATTTTTAACCTTAACTTATTTATCAATGGCATCAAGTTAGGCGGGATAAAATCTTCCACCCTAGGGGAGACTGTGATACCAATATACTCAAAGGAGTCTGCAATTTTTAGCGTGTTCAAAGGACTATCATTGGGGAATGAAAATTTATCTAAGGGCATAGTTGTTGTATCTAGTGTCATAATCATAGATTTATCCCAATTTACATCCAGACCTGAGGCTTCTCCAAAAGAATTTATTGTTTGCATAATAGTTAACAGAGTAGATTTTGTCTGTTGGACATAAAATAAAATATCATCAGCATAAAAAGAAATGCGATCTTCCGTTCCCAATACCCCAAACCCTAGTATCCCAGGATCTTGTCTGACCCTGGCAGCCAAGGGTTCAATATAAATATCAAATAGAAGAGGAGAAAGTGGATATGCCTGGCGAGTGCCCCTAGTCATGGGAAAACTTCTTGTAAGATGTCAATTTATATTTAGTCTTGCAGTAGGAGATCTATAAAGAAGTTTAACCATATTAATAAACTTAGGGCCAAAGCCCATCTTGTGAAGCACTCTCCATAGAAATCCCCACTCAACTCTATCAAAGGTCTTAGACGCATCTATAGACAAGATAGATCGTGAAGGCCCTCCAGAAGTCTGTATATTAGAGAAAAGACGGTGTAGATTATAATGAGTCCCCTTGTTGGGAATAAAGCCATTTTGGTCTGGATGTATAATTGATGTCATAACACTAGATAGCCTCATAGCCAAGATTTTAGAATAAAGTTTAACATCTGTGTTAAGGAGAGAAATCGTCTATAGGATCCCAGCTCATTAGGGTCTTTACCCTTCTTTAATATTACTATTATCGCGGCCTCTGTCATTGTTTCTGGGAGGACTACCTCTTTTATTGAATCAGAGAATGTTCTTAACAAATGGGGAAAAACAACCTCCCCATATTTACAATAAAACTCATACCGGAGTCCATCCAATCCGGGAGAAGAGTTACCTGAACAGGCCTTCATTGCATCCACTATCTCTTGAGGGCAAATGTCCATCTCCAGACATTCCTTTTGCCCGTCTGTAAGAACCGGAAGGGAAATTGAGTCAAAGTATGAGTCCATCGCAGCCTCTGAGAGGGCACTCTCTGATTCATATAATTCAGAAAAGTATTTTATAAATACTTCTAATGTTCCCTCCTGATTTTCCACGATAGTACCATCAGACGTGTGAATACTACGGATCTATTTCTTTGAGTCCTGGCTTGCTATTACTCTAGCCAGCATCTTCCCAGGGCGACCTGCCTCTGAGAAATATTTTTGTCCTCTAAACAACAGCCTCTGTTGTGCTTTATTCAGAAGAAAATCTGAAAGAGCCTAGCTTGTCCTCTTCATAATCTCTCTAATTTCCTCTGTTTTTTCCTTGACATACCTAGCCATTCCTACAGTGGCGGCTTCCTCTAGTTCTTTATCCTTCATAGCATAACGTTTACTCAGGTTTGCAATTGTACTGATAAAAATCCCTGTTATAAATGCTTTAAACGCGTCCCAAATATATTGAGATTTAGCTGAGGCATAATTCCTATCCCAAAAGGCAATAATCTCCTTTTCTATCTGATTGTGATTATCAATTATTAATAGCCAATGGGGATTCAATCTAAATGGGGATTTCACTCTAGAGTCATTCCCACCCATACATAGCTCTATTGAGACGGGAACATGGTCTGAAACGGATCTGGCCTCGTATTTCATACGTTTAACACAGTTTAAATAACCTTTATTTATCAAGGTCAGATCAATTCTAGACATAGAACTTCCAGATTTACTGACACAGGAAAAAGCTCTTTTCTCCTTAAATAGATATTCCCAGCCATCCACGAGGCCCACCTTTTGGCAAAAACGAGCCAGGGGGGACCCCTGGACCGGGGAATACCCATTCCCTCCAGAACAAATCCTATCCACCTCTGGGTTCATCACACAGTTGCCTAGAAAACGGAGGGGGGATATAGATAAATGCCAAAATACATAGCTTTCCATCAAGCCTGTGTCGTCGCAAAATCTACGACACAACTTCTTCTTTTGTGTGGCTCCAAATCAGTTAGAATTATAAGTATGAGCTCATACAGCTTTCTCTAATGAGACCAATGCAGGCTGGTATCATGGAAAATATCTGATCATTTATTACAGTTACATACACTTATATAGGCAACATGAGGTAGACAAATGGGTGGTCCTAGATGCAAGTTTATTGGCTCTGTGACAAAAAGGGAGTAGTTTACTAACTTTATTCCTGAGTTGATTGGCACATTTGAAAAATAGCAACTTAACTCCTCCTTTCTTTCACTAATTGATCTTAGAACAAAGAGAATGTACATGAGGCACCTAATTGACATTTGCCATCTAGTGGAGACAAATGTGTACTACAGGAGAAGGTAAAATCTTGACTCTCACAAATCCCTCCTTTTTGCGGTAAATAGATACAAGATAAATAAGCAATGTGAGGTACTCTCCCAACGCCCTAAACGGCGAAGAGCTGGACTTTCCTTATTGCTTCACCAGGTCCCCCCAACTCCCTTTCGGGTTTGCCTTCATCTGGTTCTATTTATTCCGCAACTATCAACAAGATTTCATTTGTTTTAGGACGGAATCGCGTTCCTCAAAGAGGTTCTCCAAATAATCTTTAGGTCTGTCAGTTTCACAATGTATGTACATGGTTGTTGCAGGTGTGGTTGAGTTGAACATTTTAAAAACAATTTTTCTAAAACAAGGAATCACACAACACCCTATTAATGCCACTACCACAAGTACTACCACCAGTGTAATTAACATATTGGCTAACACATTAGACCAGTTCCCAAACCACTGTTCTAGCCATGAAGTAATGGGGTTGTTGATTCCAGAGTTTTCCTCTAGTTCATTCGATAAAGAAGTCAGTCCATTCAAAGCCTTTGTGATGCTTCCGTCAGGGGCAGTGTTGTTCGGAATGAAGGTGCAGCAGGTACTTCCGATCATCTTGCAGACGCCTCCTTTTTCCGCTAGGATCATGTCGAGGGCCAGTCGATTCTGTAACGCCATCACCGATGAAGAGCTCAGTTGTTCCGATATTCCTTTTACTGCATCTCGGGTATAATTTACGAATCTCTGTTGATTATAATACAAATAGTTAATCCATCCTACATTTTTATTTACGCCAATTATTGGAAGTATTGATTCGAAACCAGCAGCTATCTGGTTTCTAGCCTTGAATTCATCAGGAACTCCTCTAGGGACTCCTATAGCATCTATGTATACATGAGAATCAAAAGCTGTAGGGAGTGACCTCCTTTGCCGTGACCGGACATTGGCTTGCGTACTGACTTGCTCCCACTCAAGAGTCGAAAATAGAACAAATGGCATCAGCACCTTAATCAAGGTACATTGGCCAATCCATTCCATTCGTATCCTGGGTCGGAGCTTCAGGTCTCCACACAACCACCAGATATCAGCATGTTGATAACCTTGGTGGACAAACCATTTGTCAGGGTAAGCATCAGAGTCACTACTTGTCTCATTTAGATAGATGTTATAGGAACAATATCCTGGAGGGAAAACACCAATGTCTTTGCCTGTACCGTTACGATTGAAACAGGTATAATTTCCAGGGTATGGAGTTATACCGAAACCCATATGATCTTTATCATGAACAATAGGATAGAGTAATTCTAATGTCCTGCAGCGGGAGGTGTCATTACTGGGAATGGTTTCAGTGTACATCTTAAGGATGCACTTGAAACCCTCAGGATCGGTAACCTCACTCAAAGGGAAAGGTACCGTACCCAAATGAGGTCGAGCTGCAGCACATGCTATGCAGTTGGATCGCTTCTGGGAAAGAACCGTATAGCGGATCCATTCTAGCCATACATTTGTGTCTGAAAACCCTGTCTCTAAGGCCATTTTGTCAATCATGGGTGAAGCTGTAGGAGATGTAATTGTATTCTGATTCCCTTGTATTAATAATGTTCTAAATATGGAATTTTGGATTTGATCTGACTGTGCATTTTCCCCTGTACAATATAAAATGAACAGTAAGACATGAAAAGATATTACGGCCCTTGCAGTCATTCCAGCACTTGAGGTTCTGGTACTTTTTTGCAGTGTGATGCGTGGACCCAATTAGGCTTTCCTTCCAACTTGACAGCAGTGGCGGTGGTTAACAGTACTTGATGTGGACCCTCAAATCGTGGTTCTAGAACTTTCCGCACGTGTCGTTTCACCACTACCCAATCTCCTGGTTGTAGAGAATGAGTTGCCTCTATGCTGTCTGGATCTGGAAGAGAAGCAAAAACTTGGGAATACACATTAGACAGTCTGTTTGTAAGACAGATAACGTACTTTGAAAGACTATTATGCTGCATCTGGAGTTGTTGTGGAAAATAGAGTCCTAGTCTAGGGGCATTCCCAAAGAGTACTTCATATGGACTCAGGCCTGTCTTCCGGTTAGGTGTATACCGGATGGAGAAGAGTGCCAAGGGTAGACACTCTGTCCATGGCTTATTCAGTTCAGCCATGGCCTTCTGTATTTTTGATTTAATTGTCCCGTTGAGTCGCTCTACTCTACCGCTGCTTTGTGGGTGATACGCAGTATGGAAGGCTTGTTCAATACCCAGGGCTCCCATAATTTCACGCATGACCTCCCCTGTAAAGTGAGAACCTCGGTCACTCTCAATTGTCTCTGGGACCCCATACCGGCAAACTATCTCATTCAGAAGTTTCTTGGCTGTGTTTTGTGCAGTGGCTTTGGCCACAGGATAGGCCTCTGGCCACCCTGAAAACAGATCTACACATACCAAGACGTATTCTAGGGTCCCCACTTTGGGTAGTTGGATGTAATCTATTTGCAGTCTTTGGAAGGGAAAATCGGGCCTGGGAGTGTGCCTCAAAGGTGTTTTTACTGTCCTTCCTATGTTGTGATGTGCACAAATCATACAAGCCAGAGTGAATTTGGCTGCAGCTACACTGAATCCTGGGGCATACCAGTGATTATTAACAAGAGCAGTCATCGCAGTTTTGGACAGGTGAGTATTCCCATGAGTGGCCTGGGCTGTGACTGGGAACAAAGCACGGGGCAAACACAGCTTTCCTCTAAGTTGCCATGTTCCTTTTGGGGTCATCACAGCTCCTTTCTCTATCCATACTGCCTTTTCCTCTTTGGTTGCTTGAGACTGTAAGGTTTTAAATGTTTCATAGTTGACTGGCAGGGAAATGCGCTCTTGTACTACTGCTATCCCTACAGGATCATCTCTGGGTTTCTGTGCAGCAGCTTTTGCTGCCAGATCAGCTCGATGATTACCCCGAGCTTCAAGAGTTTTTCCTGACGAATGGCCTTTAATTTTCATAATGGCCACCCTCGTTGGCAACAGCAGAGCGTCCATTAGGGCTTTCACCCCTTTGCCATTTTTAATTGGCTTGCCATTTGCTGTAAGGAAGTCTCTAGCCTTCCAAATTGGACCATAATCATGGGTGATCCCAAAAGCATACCTGGAATCTGTATAGATGTTTGCAATTTTACCCTCCGCATACCTGCAGGCCTCTTCCAAAGCCTTAAGTTCAGCTTCCTGTGCAGACATGTGAGAGGGCAGTGATTCCGCTTTGATCGTATCGTGCTGAGTGACAACTGCATACCCAGTATAAAACTTCCCCTGGACACCATACCGCGATCCATCCACAAAGAGCTCTAAATCTGGGTTTTCTAAGGGAGTATCTACCACGTGATCAAACCCTGCTGTCTCTTGGGACATTAATTGGAGACAGTCGTGTTTATCTTCCAGGTCAGGAAGATATTCACCTAGATGACTCATACTACTACTCCCTCCCCCCTCCAGAGGCAGCAGAGTAGCTGGATTCAAAGTTGTGCACCTTCTGATGGTGACATTTGGTGGCATAAGTAGTGCACATTCTAGTCTAAGGTGTCTGGCAGTGGACAGGTGTTTAGGCTGTACTTGTGTGAGAATGGCCGAGATGTCATGAGGGACAAAAACAGTGATTGGATAATTGAGCACAATCTCAGAGCTTTTGTCAAGCATGAGTTGTACAGCCACTACCGCACGGACACAAGATGGCGCTCCTCTAGCCACTGGATCGAGTCTGGCAGAGTAATACGCCACTGGACGCTGTTGGCCAGCCCTAGCTTGTGTGAGAACAGCTGAAGCATGGCCAAGACATTCAGTGCAATAAAGTCTGAAATCTTTATTGTAGTCCGGTAGACCCAATGCTGGTGTGGAACTGATGACTAGTTTTAATGTATGGAAGTTCTCCACGGCCTTATCTGTCAATGAAAAAGGAAGAGAGGTGAGACAATCATACAAGGGTTGCAAAAGAGCAGAGGCATTTCTGATCCAAGGCCTACAGTATGAGACTAGACCCAAATAGATTCTCAGAGCCCCCACTGTAGTCGGCAGAGGAATTTGTTGGACTGCAGTTATACGGTCTGGGGTGAGATGTCTAATCCCAGCAGATATACAGTGCCCTAGAAAGGTGACAGTGGTACAACAAAATTGAAGCTTCTTGCGGGAAGCTTTACAGCCATTTGCAACCAG
Organism: Bufo bufo; assembly: GCF_905171765.1. Lineage (NCBI taxonomy): Eukaryota > Metazoa > Chordata > Amphibia > Anura > Bufonidae > Bufo > Bufo bufo. The sequence goes on along the minus strand of NC_053390.1, from coordinate 407,739,790 downwards.
GAAGGTGAGAAGAGACAACGAAGTTTGTTTACACACCTCCTCTCCCGGGCAGCAAAGAAGTAAGTCATCTATATATTGAAGTAATACAACTCCTTCAGATGGAATGGGCCAATCTGCTAAAACCTGGGCTAAGGCAGTACTGTACATACTGGGGGAATTATGGGCACCTTGTGCTAAGACCGTCCAGGTGTATTGCTTCCTGTCATGTGTGAAAGCAAAAAGATATCTGCAATCTGGATGTAATGGAACTGAGAAAAATGCATTTGCAAGATCCACCACAGTGAAATGGGTGGCGCTGTGGGGAATCTGTGCCAACAATGTATGTGGGTTTGGTACCACAGGGGTATTAAAAACTGTAGCCTCATTAACAGCCCTAAGATCATGTACCATTCTATACTGCACTGGCTGACCTTTTTCCCCCCTTTTCTTAATGGGGTACAAGGGAGTGTTACATGGAGAGGTGGTTTCAATTAGTACCCCATTATTGACAAAATCACGCACTATTTTGGTGATGGCATCCGTTTGTTGTATACTGAGGGGATATTGTGCCTTCCGAGGTAAAGGAGCATCAGGTTTACGTTCTATCATCATTGGAGGGACAGATAAACGGCCAACATCTGTAGGTCCGGAGGCCCACAGATGTGCAGGTAATTGTTGCAGCAGAAGGGACACGCCCTCTTCAGAGAGTGTAGACACGTACATGTGGAATGGATTATAATCACAGGCCGCTAAGAGACATATATCCTCTTCTCCTAGTTTGCCTTGTAACTTCACAGTACAATCAGGAAGATATGTTATCTGCGCATATATTCTCTGCAACACATCTGCTCCTAGCAAATTAACAGGGGCGGTGTCACTGACTAAGAGGCGACTTAGCATTTGTTGGTTTGGGGCAAATGCAATTTGTATTGGCTTTGTTAGAGGAGTAGGAACCTCATTACCATCTACTCCTACACATGGAATACTATCCTCAGACATGAGGGATCTTTTTACGTGTTTGCTGCGAATAACAGTTTTGGCTGCTCCAGTGTCAATCAAAAAGGGGATGGGCTCCCCCCCATTGATTGCCAAGGAGACAACTGGGGCAGGCCCTAAGGTTTGAATTTTTAGTAGGGGCACAGCATTTGACTCTGGATTGCCAACTCCCTATGGGCGTCGCATTTGAGGGGGCTGAGCTCTCTCCTCCTCTTCCTCCTCCCATGGATTAGGAGTTTGGCAATCCCGCATAAAGTGCCCCACCTTGCCACAGTTAAAACATCTTAAGATATACCTTGGTTTCCTTCCCCCTTTTTGAGGAAAGTGCTGGTATGCGGCCACACCTGCCTTCGGTCTTTTGTTCAATTCAGCTTCTACCCCCTTTGCTACTTGTAACAAAATGGAGGGCTGTATAGTTCTCCATTCAGGCCTAGCTGATACCAGACCCTTGCGAATGCTTTCCCTAAGACCATCCACAAAAGCAGCACTCAAAATTCTCTCATGCATGTCTGAAGTATACTCAAAGCCCAAATCCACCCATCTTTGCTGGAGTCTAGTGTAGAATTTCTCCACACTTTCCGTTTTATCCTGATGCATATCCGACAACGTAACAGACTGATCACCTAATCGCTTTCTCCCCCATTCCGTGAGTCTTACTATGTATCGCTCACCGGACAACAAAGTAGTATCATCTCCCTCATAACATCCCACTGCAGAGGCTATAATCTGAGAAAAGGAGTCACCAGCTTTACACTGGACTAAATCTTCTAAATCCCTCCAGCAACATGAGAAAGCTTTCCGTATCTTCGCTAACTCTCTACAGAACGGCATGGGTAAGTCCTCTGGATTGGGGATTCTACTCATCATGGCCAGCATCTCACTAGGGGACCAAGGGCGATACACAGGCTCATCAGGGATGTCATTTGGACCCCTGAGAGGAGCAGCTCCAGGGTTAAGGTACCTGGGCGTACGATAGGATAGATTAGGTCGAGGTGGATTTGGCGTAGATGATATAACAGGGGAAACTGGGTGCATCAGGTTTCGCATATCCAAAAATGATGCTGGATACCCTATACTTTCCTGTGATAGAAATCCACTCAAGTCTGAAATCGGACTTATGGGTGCATTCCTAGATTGAGTAGACTGGTCTGGAATATTTCTAGTAGGCATCATAGGGGCAATCACTGCAGGTACATTTTTAACTGATGGGACATACAATTGGGAAGGGTTATTGGCAGACATCACTGGATATAATCCAGTGTTGGGAATTGTGTCCTGTCTTTGAAATCCACAGACAACACATATGCTATTTGTCTCAGCATTCCTGTGATTGCACACACACATCCATCCCCCATAAGGAGGCGGTTGCTGCTCTATGGAAAGAGTTTTAGGGGGTTGGGAAAGGCTTGAGGGAGCAGAAGGCACAGTGGGTGGTGCTGATAAGCACATTCCAGCACCTGGTGTAGAGGAGGAACTAACACAAGAAGCAATAGCATTGTTTGTTGGACCACAAGACCCAGGATTACTTACAACAGAGGTGGCGGGGGAAGGGATGCCGCATGGCAAACTGTTCTGTTCTTTGTTACTTACCACACCCAAATCCTCCATCTTACTATACCAATATTGACCATTCTTCTCAATTTCTTTCAATTTTCCATCAGTCACATCTGCAGACAACTTCCACCATAACTCTGCTTGCACCAGCCTATTATTATCTCTCAGCCACCCTTTCTTTTCTTGTAATATATTTTTCCATAAGCTTTCATTTAATCTTCCAGTTTCATGCATACCAATTGCCTGCATGAACGATTTTAACTTAGTTACTGAAACTTTTCCTTCTCTTTCTCTCATCAACTGAGCCGCTGTTAACCCTTTTTCACTCTGTCCTGTAACATTCAAATTTCCCATTATTGTAGTTGCACGAAGATCAAACAATTGCTATTTATCAAACCCGCAAACTTAAGCGTAGTTGCACAAAGATCAAACGGAATCCGATTACTATAAGTAATCGCCACCGAACCCACAAACTTAAGCGCAGTTGCACAAAGATCAAATGATATAATAGTATTGAGCCCACAATCTCTCAAAGTGAAGACCCCTCGTCAATTCACCGGGATACAAAATCTTAATAACTTCCAATTGCCTATGAGACAATTAGTATTAACCCTTTTCCCAAGGTTCTCGTCAAAACCTTGACTGGGAGCTTAATCTACGTCACAGGATATCCGGCTCAGCTGTGTAACAACTTCAGTTTAGTTTCAGCATGTTCCACCACACAAAGAAGGAATATTTCAACAGGTTCTTTTTAACGGACAGATCAGCTATAACTTGAACCCTTATATCGCGATAACACCAATTCAACTCTTGAGAAAACACTTGGGCAAAAGACTCAGAGGAGGTTGTAAGAATAAAAGCTTCTTACCTTACTGCAGTTTATGCCTCGTCTGATGGTTTTACGCAAGTCCTCTCCTGGCGTTTGAATCGGAAGTTATGCAAGCCGTCGGTCCCTGTTCAGGCGCCAATTTTGTCGTCGCAAAATCTACGACACAACTTCTTCTTTTGTGTGGCTCCAAATCAGTTAGAATTATAAGTATGAGCTCATACAGCTTTCTCTAATGAGACCAATGCAGGCTGGTATCATGGAAAATATCTGATCATTTATTACAGTTACATACACTTATATAGGCAACATGAGGTAGACAAATGGGTGGTCCTAGATGCAAGTTTATTGGCTCTGTGACAAAAAGGGAGTAGTTTACTAACTTTATTCCTGAGTTGATTGGCACATTTGAAAAATAGCAACTTAACTCCTCCTTTCTTTCACTAATTGATCTTAGAACAAAGAGAATGTACATGAGGCACCTAATTGACATTTGCCATCTAGTGGAGACAAATGTGTACTACAGGAGAAGGTAAAATCTTGACTCTCACACCTGCCATGAAGAAAAACATATCTTCCCTGTTTATCCATTGAGGATGCCAAACATAGAAAATGTATCTGTTTGTGAACCAATACTGTAACTCCTCTGGAATAGGTAGTGTATGTGGGGTTATAAACCTGTGTAGCCCACTTCCCACCAAGTCGGGTGACAATAGCTGGCAGATGTCTCCTTATCAGATCTAATACCGCCTGTCTTTTTACCTTTTCCCCTAGACCTCGAACATTCCATGTAAGTATTCTTATAATCATTAATTAATCCTAAGATGCCCAAGTACCACCCTCCTCACGCCTCACTCCGTTCCCAACCTCAGCGTTGGACGCATCGCAGCAATCCCTCCCCACCAACCCTCCCCTATAACCCCCCTCCCCCCAATCCCAAACCTCGATTCCCCTTTGATCCGTGACTAAAAGAAACAGACCTCTTAACTAGGACCATCCCTCCCCCACTCCCTCCGCCGAAACTCCGACAATCAAAATAAAGAAAAAATAGAAAGAAAAAGAAAAAAAGAAAAAAATTTTAAGCATTATTACTATCCAACCAATCAGTGGCCAGCTCTGGAGTATCAGAAAAAAAAACACAGAGTCATTAAACATAATCCTTAACTTGGCCGGATACAAAAAAGAGTACTTCATGTTCTTGCCTTGAAGGCGTTTTTTAACTTCCATGAAGGTACGCCTCTTATCTTGAACGTCTTTGGAGAAATCGGGGAAGAAGAGGAGTTTACCCCCATTATACAAGATTTGAGGGGAATCCCGTGCTCGCCTCAAGATCTTATCTGTATCACTGGCGGCTAGCATCTTAATAATTACGGTTCTTGGCGACCTCCCCGGGATCAGTTTACCACCAGAGATTCGATGGGTCCTTTCAATAAGAAACAATGGCGAAAAATATTATTTTCCAAAATTATCCAAAATTATAGATTGTATCGTTCCTACTAAGTCTTTATCATCCGGGGACTCTATTAAGCCAATAATTCGTACATTGTATCTTCTTGACCGATCTTCTAAGTTCACCTTTTTTTTTTCAGGTAGTTATAGTCCATTTTTACTGTAGAGTTCTCCTTCACTTCTTGCTCCAAATTATTCACTGTGTTTTCTAAAATTTTTATTTTTTTTTTAAATTAATTATCTTTATTACTTGATATATAAAAGCAAATTACAATACAAAAATAATTTTTCATTTTCCTTTCCCCTTATCCCCCCACCCCCCTCCCCGTACCTGTGGTGCGTCAAAAAAAAAAAAAAAAAAAAAGGGGGGAAATAATTATCCAAACTAATCAAATCCTCCAACCGCCCCATATCTTAGTCCACTTCTCCTCAGCTTCCCTCTGTTTATACATAATTTTCTCATAATTTTTTACCTTGTTAATTAGGTTTATCCATGTATTTATCTCTGGAATATATCGAGCAAACCAGGTCCGACTGACCAAAACTCTGGCCAACATCAGTATTCTACCTAGGAAAATCTTTTGATACTTATGGTTATTTATTTTGGAAAGATCATTTAGCACAAACACTTGTGGTTCGAAAGGAATTCATATTTTTAATTTGTAGCGGATAAAGTTGTTAATGCTATTCCAGTATTTTATAAGTTCAGGGAAGGTCCAGATCATATGAAGATAATCCGCACCTGAGGTGTCACATTTAGGGCAATTAGAGGTGTCTCTTAGCCCACATTTATTCATCCATAAAGGGGTAACATATAATCTGTGACAAATATTAAAATGTACTAGAACATGGTTAAAGTTCTGGGATAGTAAACCTAGATTCCCAAAAATATTCTCCCACCCTTCTACTTGTATGTTCGGACAATCCATCTCCCACGCTCTTTGTCCTGGTGATTGTGTATCACTAAATCGTGCCTTAAGTAATAACTTATATATATTTGAAATCTTCAATCTAGGCGGTGTCCCCTCTACCCAATCATTCAAGAAGGATGAGCTATCTATATCCAACACCAATTAATCGTCCAGACTGGATAATGCTGAACGCAATTGAAAATATCTAAACCATGAAACATTTTCTATATTATGTGATATCTCTATAAATGGCTTAATCTCTCTATCCTTAATTACCTGTGAAATATACAAAATGTTATTCTTTTGCCAGAATGTGTCAGCTGCAATATCGTCTAACCTTTGTAGGTGCAGATTACGCCAAAGAGGCGTGAATGTAAGTGAGCACTTTACCTTCAACCATGTCCTAGTAGTAGCCCACACTTTCAGGAGTAATTTTATAGTCTCTCTATAGCCCTGCTCATAGCTCCTCAATAACCCGGATTCCAGAAGAGTGAATATATTACTATGAGCGTGGCTACCCACTATTTTCCCTAAAAGTGCACTGTTTACTGATTTGTAGCACATCAATAGCTGAGTAGCAATAAAATAGCCTTTAAAGTAAGGGAGATTTAAACCCCCGCACTCCAGTGATTTATACAAATATTCTAACTTTATTCGCACTCGTTTTCTTCCCCATATTAAATCATTAATTATTCTTTCCATAAGTTTAAAGTATTTATCTTGTATCCAAATAGGTGTATTCCTAAGCACATAAAGAAATTGTGGTAATATCACCATTTTGACCAATGAAACTCGGTCAGCTCTAGACAGGGGAAGTCTCAACCAGATCCCTATTTTAGCTCTAATCTTTGTCACCATGGGGATCAAATTAAGTTGTAAAAAATTTTCAACCCTGGGTGATATAATCAAACCCAAATACTGAAAAGAATCAACGATATCCAACTGCGTCACAAGAACCTCTTTCTGTGGTAGGGGGTCTATTGGCATCAAACTGGTCTTAGACCAGTTTATAAGAAAACCGGACACCTCACAAAATGATTTAACCATTTGAATAATTCTGGGGAGAGTTGTTTCCGTATGGTCTATAAAAAAGAGAACATCATCCGCGTATAGGGAAATACGGTCCTGCACTCCTAACATACCAAATCCCTTAACTTGATCATCCTGCCTAATGGCCAACGCAAGAAGTTCAATATAAATATCAAATAACAATGGAGATAATGGGCAACCCTGACGCGTCCCTCTATTTAAATCAAAACTAGTTGTCAGGATCCCATTGAGACTCAATTTTGCCTTGGGGAATCTGTACAGTAACTTGAGAATGCCTATGAATCTTTCCCCAAAAAGATTTCTAAATCTTTAATTCTATCTTGTATCTTTCTCAAATCATCTTTTATAATAAGAATGTCTGTCTGTACTGACCCCAATTGCACCGCAATATTTTGTATCGCTTTTCCATTGTTTTTAACAATGGATAAAATCTCATCTAATGGGGAGGAGTTATCCGTAGACGTCTCCCCCCCTCAGGTGCCTCCTCCGGCCTGGATTCGGGATTGTTTTTTCTTGTATTAATGTCCTGCGTCCCTTTTGGACCCGACCTGGTACTTCAATTTGGTGATCTCAAGAATTGATCAATTCTGGAGGACTCTGTTTGTTTCGGTTGAACGTCTATTTTGTTTAGGAGCCATCCCCCTTTTTTTTTTTTCCTTTTTCTCCTCCTACTTATAGATTCACTTTTTATTTTTTTTTTTATTTTTTTTTTCCGTTGTCTACTTTTCTTCTCCTTTTTTCTTCTCTTTTCTTCTTATCCCCTTCCTCCCTCCTTCCTGAATTTTCCTTTTTTATTCTCTCCTCACCACCACTTTTTTTTTTGGAGCCTTTTGTCTTTTTTTTTTACCCCTTTTACCCCCTTTTTTTTTTTATATCCCAGTATAGCTTTAATTATCTCCTTTTTTTTTTTTCACCCTCAATATTCAATCTTCCATAGAGAAAGTTAGTATTATATGATTAATTGGAGAGAGCTGGGTAATAGAAAAATAGGGATTAGGACTACTGTCCGGTGGGGTTGGTTGAAAATTAGTGGGGTAAGGCGAGGCAGAGAGACATCACATGTAACCAGGAGAGAGGGGATAAACAGAGAAAGAGTCCAGGAGGGGGAGATTAACAAGGATAGATCTCACCAGTCCGGGGGGCTTCCACTCTGGTTCAGCAGCAGTCCGCGTCGAGGAGAGACCCGCAAGACAACTGTAAACGCCGGTTGGCCAAACCGAAAGCAGGAGAGGAGGGGAGCAGACCGCAAAGCTGTGAAGCCGGAATTCAAGCGGAGCAAGCGCCACTGCAGAGGGATAGCAGAGGAAGAGCAGGATGAAACCCCAAGGCATCGGAGTCCCAGGAGACACAGGAGGGTGGCAGCCACGAACACTCAGGCCGTACCATCACCCCACCACACAACAGGTGCACGGGGCAGGGCGGAGAAAGGCAAGCCGGCAATCCACTGCTCTTGATGCGCTCACAGCTCCAGGAGACCCGCACAGACTGAGAGGCTTCTACGAGGGCACAATCCAGCACGGCGTCCAGTACTTGGTACGGAGGTATTCCGGAATTGGGGGAGGAGGGGGAGCGAAACGCTACGCCTTATAGATACCCTTTACCAGGAGCCAGTGCATTATAATAACTCAAATAACAGTTATATAATCAAAAACAAACAGCTAGCTTATATATCTGACACTTAAGATGGGTGATGCCTGATGCCAAGGTAGGAGGTACAATTTAGAAAAACTTTGAAATTTGTTAAAAGTGAGACATTTTTTTAATTTTTATTCAAAATAAGAAAAAAATTGTTAGAAAAGCAAAGCAAAGTATTTGCAAAGTTATTTAACTTTTTATGTTAAATGAAATAATAAATTACATTATCAGGATGACATTCAATTTATATTTCTTTTCCTAGTAACTGTACTTTCTAAAGGTTTATAAAAGGTGATAATTTTAATCTACTTGTACAAGCAATAAAATTACATTTACTATTATTTAGACTAAAATAGAATTGCAAAATAATGTGATCCAATTATTTTATTTATTAACCTTTTACATCTTGTTACTCTAACCGATGTTTTACGTAAAATTGGAATTACTTTCAAACAAAGTTATAACTTAGAAACTATTCCTAATGCAGCAGAGTTCTGGCTCATGGACATTTTTTACCTTGGTGCATCAATGAAGTCATACGGAGATGTAATATGACCTCCATAGAATTCAAAATAACTGTCTTGTACCTTTGTATGTCTCTAATTCATAAAGAGGTATGCAGAGTTTCTTGGATTTCATATGGATAATTTGGTTGGACTTTGCACACAAATCTCCGGTGCACTATAAGGTGCACTTCAGTATTAAAGTGTGCCCAGAACAACCAATTCCGTAGCTATTATTCAGTTCTTTCTATATAAGGGATGAAGTACTTCTTTAGCCCAGGAAGAGTCAGACACAATGCTGGTTCAAGCTGGAGTCCATGAAATAAGCCCCCCAATCGACTCCAGACTCCTTCTTTTTCAGCCAGTCGACTCCAGACAATTTCAGCCAGTCAGCCAAAAAAGAGAAAGATACATATCAAAGGACAGGGGAGGGCATCAACATGGCCGAACAGTGCAATGCACACACCTCATCCCTATATAAGGTAGTATGAGTCATGTCCATTGTCTGATCAGCCAGGTGGCTGCCCATCCCCCATCACTGTCAGCATGGACCCCATTCACTACTGCTCAAAGTGACCAGTATCTAGTGAAGATCGTTCTACTGGTTCTTATAGATTTGGGACTATCTGCGGGACATTGCTACGGCTATTGTCAGCATACGGTACGAGTATACCGACAAGGCAGATATGCATGTCTTAAAAGCAGATATGTATCCAGAAAGGGATAGCGAAGCCGCAGCAAAGGTATAATATGTATCTCTCGTTATGCAGACTTCACTTCTCTAATGTGTATAGACATTTGAAGGGAAGAAGCCCAGCGCATTGCACTTAGTGCTTACAAACAGGCAAACGTCCCCTACACACTGAGAACACGTCTCCAAGCCCATGAGAAGATTTTCATACTGACGGTTTTACCTCTGGTCCCGATTCAACCCAAGTACCCGCTGCTAGAGCAATCCTCGGTTAAATCCGACACAGGGAGACAGATGACAATCTATAAAACACACACACACATCCTAAGATAAAATGTCCGCATAAAATTCCATTAAATAAAATTTCCACAACAGTCCCTCCTCTTTGTCATATGCTCCCCAGTGTCCCTCGACGAATCACGATCTTCTTTGGAAAAGAAAATAAACAGTCCCTCTTGTATACGAAAAGTCCTGAATCCAAAAAGCAAAACAGATGATGGAAAACAACAGAGCTTGAAAGCAAATCTTGACTCTGAGGTTCTAGTGACTTCGGGAGGTGACTCAGAGGTGGTGGGTCGCGTTGGTCGCCAGTTGGTTTGGAATGCTCTGTATCTGGTCCATGGGTTGGTCTTCAGGGCGTCTCGTCTCGGCAACAAAAATGTAGTCATCTGTTTGGGGTTTGGTGACTCGGTTGATTAGACAACAGGAACATCTCACTCTGGCATATAGAAGGAATAGAAACAGAAACACCATGAGTATATATTCTCCTATTTCCTTTAGCCAGGATCCAATGGAAAAAAAAAATCCCCAAAGCTTCCCAAAGCTTTAAAAGGATTCCAACCTTCACTAGCTATAGCTCTGGCTCTGCTTTGCAAGGTGCTAACCTTATCCATATGTGCTTTTACCATGTCACTGGTGTCCGTTATCCAGGTACAACAGTCCTCACCTATAAAATCACAGAAACCCCCCTTGGACGCTAAAAAATAATCAAGAGCCATCTCTTCCTGCAGTACTAGAGTCTTCATCTGTCGTTGTTCCTGAGTGATCTCCCTGACAGCTTCTACGGTTTCATTGAACATCTCATCTACAATAGAGGAGAAACTGTTCAATCGCTTCATAAGCTCGATCCCCCATCCAGTCCACGCGGGGAACCATGCCCAAGCCTGATCGTGGCTAGAGAAAAGTTCCCTACGAGCTCTTCCAGACATCTTTCCCTTCTTACGCACCATCAGATCCTCTCGATTAGCTGCAATGTAAGATGCTGGAACAAGCTTCACTAAAGAACATGAACCTCTTGCATTAGGGGGGGGACTACCTTATAAGCGGCAGAACCGCACAGGAAATAATATGGGCCTGTCAGAACAGCACATGAGGAGTTTCTCTGACGATCTCGGGCACTAAGTACTAACTGAATAGACAGGATCGTCCCGGCAGTCTGAACATCGCATCCTTCTTTCCAACAGAAATAATCTGGTCTATGGGTGTTACTAAAGAGATCCGGGGTTTCATTAGTAAGGTTGACTGTTATACCTTTTTAACAACTGGAGGATCCCACAAATCTATCCCCTTTACCAAAGCTGATGTTGAAGCATACCTGCAGGTCGCCTAACTGCCCGGACACCCATACAGGATTGGCAAGCGAGGCGCAAGAGCCAGAGCTAATATTAAAACTATAACTGATGTTACCCTGTAGGAATGTATCGTTAAATTCTATCGGCAAATGTCTCTGAGTGGTCTTGGCTAAATTCTCGTACTTCTTCATGCCAATATGAACATTGTATATAGCATAAACGGCTGCCATTGCTGGGGTATAATGGCTAGGGGGGGATTTAGAGCACACCCAGCAATTTGTCCTGTTTGCTGCCTTAGCTAGCTGGAGGTGCATTTTAAACAAAAGATTGGGATGCTTTTCATCGTTTCCCTCGCTAGAATAAACTAAGCAAATAAACAAAAGTGATACTCTTCATTCTTTGACGTAGTTGAGCAGCTTCTTGCAGTGACTGGTGTGGATCCAGTTGTCTCGTCCCTCGAACTTCAGAGAGGTTGGCATCAGCAGCACCTGGAATGGCCCACAATATCTCGGCTCTAGTCCCGTCCTCAGATGTTTCTTTAGCATGACCCAATCACCTGGTTGACTAGAATGAACACTGGTTATTGCGTCTGGGTCGGGGAGAAACTCCCGAACCCGGTGGTGGACATCAGGTGATAACCTGTGGGCTCCGTGGGGGCATCCCTGATGGAATAAAAGGCTACTGCGGAACATTCAGGCCATGGATCGGCCGTGATTTTTTTCTTTGCAAAAATCTGACCCAAGTATCGTCAAAGAAAAAGCAGTCATGATGGTTCTCGACATGATTCCCTACTAGGTTAATAAATTGATTAGAAGTTGAGAAGTTAGAAAGGTTAGTAAAAGTTGGAAAATTGTCGTTTTTCACACCATTGTTTCCCCCCTTCTCTTCCTCCTTAATAACAGGAAGAAGAGACGCTGGGTTCAAAATGGTGCATCGTCTTAAAGTCAGGTTAGTAAGTGTTAGGAGAGCCACTTCGTGCTTAGTCAACCTGGCAGCCGAGAGGTGTTTTGTCTGGGTCAATGGGGAGTCCAAGATTATGTCACCTTCTTTCTGTAGTAGTACAGCGCAGGCGGCCACGGCTCGTACACATCCCGGTGAGCCTCGTATGACCGGATCTAGGGCGGTCGATATGTACATGGTGGGTCAGTACCTGGACCCTTGTAGTTGGGTCAATATTCCAGTTGCATGGCCCTGATTTTCATGGCAAAAGAGATAGAACGGGAGGCCATAGTTGGGCAGACCTAAGGCAGGTGCTTTGGAGAGCTCCTGGGTCAGATCCTGTAGGATCGACCAGTTGTCATCTGACAATTGAAAATGTGTTTTTGATGTCAGCTCATAAAGGGGCCCTAATTTTGATGATATGTTAGGGATCCAGTCTCTGCAATAATTGATAAGTCCGAGAATGATTCTCAATTGGCAGGTGTTTTTAGTAGTGTTGATCACGAATATTCGAATTGCGAATTTTAATCGCGAATATCGGCACTTCGAGAATTCGCAAATATTTAGAATATCGCAAAATATATTCGTAATCGCGAATATTAGATTTTTTTTTAAATACCAGTTCATGCAAATTTTTATGCGAATATTTTAGCCGAATTTTCGCAATCACGAAGATAATGCCTGGAGATCATGAATTCGCGAATTGTCGAATATATGGCGAATATTCGCTCAAATATTCGCGAAATATCACAAATTCGAATTCGGGAGGCTGATGGAGAGGGTTAGCTTCAAAGGTGACACGGTTAGGCGAAGTTGCGGGAGAGAGAGAAAACGTATCTGGAGAGAGCAGATTAGAGTTGGCTACATTGGTGATGGCAGAAGCATCTAAGGTCCTTGCTGTCCAGAGCCTGGGCTTAAACTCAGTTATGAATTTCTTCCATCTCCAGGTGTCCAAAAAATATAACAATAAAAAGAAAAAAGAAAATAATAATAATATTCGAAATAGCGAATTTATAGTGCTATATTCGAAATATTAGCGAATTAGCGAAGTGCCGATATTCGCAAAAATAATTTGATATTCGAATATTCGCGCTCAACACTACTCACAAACCGGCAAATGTCCCCCTATACACCGAGAACAAATCTCCAAGCCCATGAGAAGGTTTTCATACTGACGGTTTTACCTTTGGTCCCGATTCAACCCAAGTACCCTCTGCTAGAGCGTTCTTCGGTTAAATCCGACACAGGGAGACAGATGACAATCTATAAAACACACACACACACACATCCTAAGATAAAATGTCTGCATAATTCCATATAGTAAAATTTCCACAACAGATTACATCATGATATACTATATTACAGGGTTATCCTTGCCTAGAAGCACTGCATCTAGGAAACAAAATCTTTGTAAAATGGTATATCAGGAATGAATCATATGGCAGCACACAGAATACTTATAGTGTAGAGCTACAGGGGCTCAACAAGACTCAGTCTGCATGGCTCTCCTGTGCCAATGATGCCTTAGTTGTGGATATTTTTTTTATTTTTTTTTATGAATTAGTGTTAATATAAGGAAGGTACATTTTAATAATGCACCATAACTTAAAAATATCAGTGTAATTCTCAGTCTTTGTCAAGTTACATTGAATTTAGAAGTTATTACAACTGATCTACTTTTGCAGAAAGAGTTGTTTCCTAATGAATCGGAAAAAAAGGTTCTAACTCCTTTTAGGCTAGGGATACACGTGTAACACCCCGGAGTGGTGTTACCACTCCTACACCCTACTACTGTCTTTAATGGGCTAACATAAATGTTACATAGTTAAATAGTTATATAGTTAATACAGTTGAAGAAAGACATGTGTCCATCAAGTTCAACCAAAAGATAGGCGGGGACGCGAATTCCAGAAGGAATTGAGACTCAGATTTCTACACTTTTTCCTAAGCGTTAATGTTGTTTACTTTTAAGAAGTTATCTAAACCCTTTTTAAAACTGTCCACTGTTCCTGCTATGACAACTTCCTGAGGAAGTTTATTCCATAGCTTTACCATTCTTAAAGTAAAGAAGCTTTGACGCTTCTGGAGACTGAAGTTTTTTTCTCTCCAATCGGAGGCAAAGCCCCCTTGTATTTTGAGCATATTTTTTTTATGGAACTGTTTTTCACCGTATTTGTGTATGGCCCATTTACATATTTGTATAGGTTAATTATGTCCCCCCTTAGACGTCTCTTCTCAAGACTAAAAAAATCTTTTTTTTTATTCTTTCTTCATAACTAAGACCCTCCATGCCCCTTATCATGTTATCTTTGTATTTCTGTCCAGGTCCTTTACATTGTGCAATGAACTTATTATTATCCAACTGTATATTACATATAATATGCCTTGTTCACCAGCAGGTGGCAGCATAAATGGCAGAGCTATAATTAGAATTGAACTCGCCGTTCCATTCTCCCGCCTTTGGCCAGAAGTGAGCAAGTTCTGCTTCCTGTCGGAAGAGTAGGGCAGCCAGGGAGTCAGTTGAGTTTGGACAGGAGGAGAGAAGCAAGGTTAGGCACACCCAGGCATGCCTGTGTCAACCAGAGTACCCTAAGCTCTGCTGACTATGGAAGAAGATATCTGGAAGCCATAGGGGCCAGAGGAATAGTTCTTCAGCCACCATAAGAGAAGTCAAGAAGACTAATTCTTCGGCTGATAGTAAGTTGTTTACTGATTGTCAGGAGGGGAATAACAGTCAACAGCGCCCCATCCAAGGACACCAGAACAGACCTAAAGTACAGAAACCAGACTTAGGCTACATTCACACGTCAGTATTTTTCTATATCCCGAATTTCGGTCCGTTTTTTGCGGATCCGTTGTTCCTGAAAATGTTTCCGTATGTCATCCTTATGTCATCCGTTTTTTGCGGATCCGCAAAAAACGGAAACATGTATAAATTTCAATAAGCAAATAAAGTTGTTTGGATTTCTTTGAAAAAAAAAAGAAAAAAAAAAAGTTTCTGTTTGCAGGATTTAATTTCCAGGAACGGAATCCGCATAAAACGGATGACATACGTAATGACATCCGAATGTCTTCCGTTTTTTGCGGATCCATTGACTTTGTATTGTACCAGGATCCGAAAATTGTGGAAAAGAATAGGGCATGTTTTATATTTAATCGGACATGCAGAATGGAACAACAGAAACGGACAGCACACATTGTGCTGTCCGATTTTTTCCAGGACCCATTGAAAATGAATGGGACCAGATCTGGTCCTGATCTGTTCCGCAAAAAACGGAACAGATCAGGAAAGAAAAAACGGACTTGTGAATGGACCCTTAGGCAGAGTTTAGTGCAGCACAGAGAAAGAAAGCCAAGTATTTAAGCATGTCAGTACAGAAGAGAAAGAGGGAAAACAGAGTTATTGAATTTGCCTGCCAGTTTATGCCAAAGCCTACTGGAACTAAGACAAAGCCGGCAAATCGTTTAGATGAAAGTTTATTCAAGTGAAGCTGCTGTTGAATTTCATATCAAGGTCTTGACTCAAGTTATTCTTTATTTGCTTCAGAGCCTAAGCCTGGGGTCCCGCTGTATCCAAGTAGGAGCACCGTGACACATATATGCCACACCACTCTGCATTCTACTATACCTAGGATGTGACAGGGCCCTGGGGAGCGGCGCGTTGCACGTGGCAACTTTGGCCACAACAAATGTTGGGTGACCAAAGTTCATTGTGTGGCTGTAGGGCTATGGGGTTGCAGTATGACTCACAAAAGCAGAATTACAAAAATAAAAAGCAGTGTAGAAATTTTTTACAGTTCTAGGGTCATAGTCATGGCAATTTGCCAATAATTCTAAAACCCTACTTAGTGGACCCACTGTGCTAACCTATTGGTTTAACTTTGGGCTAAGCTCTAAAGCCATTAAGCTGGCCCTCCACTAGTATTCACCCTTTCACCCCTGTATGGGGATCTTGTCTTCATTGCAAGGAGCAATCAGAAAGCTACCTTTTAGTACAGTTCTTACGTCATGCCGCCCGATCAGGTGACTTTGTCATGTGATGTGGGCGTGTCGACGGGACGCCGGCCGCGGGGCTGCCGGATGTGCTAGTGCTCGACTTACGTGCGCCGGTTAGCAAACACACCTGGGGACGAGTAAGTGCTGCTCTCTTATTGGTCTAAGGAGACTTTAAATACCTGGTTCACAGTGATGACGTTACCCCCTGACGAAGGCACGCCAAAACGCGCGTTGGGGTAGCGCCATCCTGGTTCTCTGTGTCCACACTATGTCTACTTTTAGGTAAGTTCCAGGTCATAGTCTTCCTCCCACGGCTTCGTGCCGCCGATGTTGAGACTTGTCACTTGGCTTCTTCTATTGTTTTGCTGGTTCCATACTACCTTTTATTACCATCTTGGTCAGCATACTATGCACTACAGCCGTGTTTGGTTTTCTTATTGATCTTTACTTTACCTTATACCATTACATATAAATTTTCTGTATCTGGTTCATGAGCTGGTCATTGTATCTTATATATTTATTTCTCATGATTTTACCATTATTATTTATGTACCTTGTGACCTGTGTGTTCATCCAGGGTGGCGCTTGTTTTCTCCTTTCCCTGTTCCCCCCACCCTGTCTTTGGCATCAACTGTATATGTGTTTTTTTATTATGTTCTTGATTCAATAAAATATTCATTTTATTATCATTTTGGTACTCTGAGCTTCCTTCCTTTCCTTTTCTGGCATTGTACTCGGAGCTTGTACCGAGTTATCTTTTTTCGGATACCCCAGTACATTTACATTGTGTAGGCACTGTCCCTCATTTGTTTCTGGCATATCCGGGGTCTCCCCCCTTTTCATCTAGTCCCAGTATAGTTGACAGCTGATCCACTGGGGTCAGGGATTATGGTGCAAGCACAAAAATGCCCAAACTAAAGGTACTGTCTGAACAATCACATACTGATTATGTGGCTTTTGGCAGAACTTGACTGTAGGAAATTTGGTCGGGTTGACAGACACAGGGAAACCACATCACAATAGCAGAAGCAATCAAAACAATCTCTAGTACAGAAACTGAAGATATGCACTGAAGACTATAGGAGAGGTGGGTTGGTGGTGGATACAGGAACAGGACAAGCAGTAACCAAGACTGTAGCACAGACAGGGCAGAAAGACTAGGATAACTTAAACACGTTGTTGAACTGAAACTAAACTAGAAGTTCAGGGGTACAGAGGTAGCATGGTTACTCAGCAGGAACACAGATAAGAACACCTTTAAAGTTCAGTCATCCCTTGAGAGGATACCTTAAATACCCAGGGACCCTCAGCCATTGGCCGGAGAATGTTTAGTGAACGTGTGCATTGGCCATTTGAAATTCTGAACGGAGTGTGTGCACCCTAAGGGCTCACTAGGCAGGATGGTCTAGACAGTGAAATGGAGAGGATGCCAGCGACCAGGACGTTGGATGCCATGTTGAGTGGCGCCCCAAAAGGTACTGCAGGGAGGTGGTGGGCATGAACTACAAACATAACAGTGATCTTTGATTATGAGGCACCTGTTGGGATCAAAGTTTCTATGTATCCCCAATGCAAGTAAATCAATATATATTTTTTGTTTTAATACTTTATAATGTTTTTTTCCTCCATGAGTTCCTAGGCCTTGTGTTATGATAAACACATCACACTAACTGAAGCATAAGTCGTCAGTATTTAATGCCAGATATTTATTGTATAAGTCAATCTAGATGAGAAAGCCAGTTGAATGACTAGCAAAATGTCTTCAAGGGAAAAATACAACTCCAGCTGCTCTGACTTATTACTACTACTAACAATGACTTGAATGAATGAGAACCTTCACAGACATTTATTATAAAGGTTGATATTTTACTGCATTGCTAATGGCTGTCAATTGTATATTGCCTGTTTTATAAATATACTGTTAGTGTTGTGCACAATGTATTTTTTTATTTTATGTATTTTATTTTTACCACATACTATGTGAATGATAATTCAGATACGTATCTCCAAGTAAGTGAAACTGGAAGTTTAATATAAAGATACAAATTAATTTATCTGTAAAGTATATTATTTCTGTTTCCAAATTCAAATACATTTTCCCATGATTAAAATAAGAATGAGAAATAAATGCTGATTGTTTAGGTTACATCCTAAATGTATTTCTGCTTAGTCTGATAAGTGATTTTTACCTCCTGCAAAGCAGTAAACTAAATTGAGAGATTAAACTTTTATGCCAGCTGTTTTCATTTATGATAATAAACCATCTCACGTGAAAGGCCAAAGGCAGTATGTGGAATCTTCTGCTTACTTAAACTCATAAAAGACTTCACAGGAGGAGGTTTGATAGTTACAAAATATGTAAAATATAAATACATAGATTTTCTCTTTATCTTAAAACTAGTTAAACATGTTTTACAGTTTCTATTTTCTTATCACCCTGATAATACAGTTTTAATTTCCATACATATTGATATGTATTTCCTGTGGGATTAAATCCTCAGGTAATGACAATTCTTATCACGGAAAAAAAACAAAAAAAAAACATCCTGCACGATATGATATTGAATGTTGCGGATGTACATGGCTACATTTATACAGTCACAGAAAATAATGCACTATAATAATAGATGCAAGCATAACATATGTACTAAGCCCTCACTCTATAGATAAAATCGGAGACACTTGGTAAATACATTTTGATCAAAACACATCTAAGCCCACCTACCAAGTGACAAGGTGGTCTCAGTTCAGGCGGGTCCTATGCTAAACTTGCCTATGCCGTTATGCATTTATGTACAGGAGAGCAGACCCCACACATATAGTGTGCTGCTCCTAGTTACCTCCATGTGCAGCAGCAACCTTGATTTATGTACTACCTTAAATCAAGGTCGCCTATTAGATAGGTGGGGCAAAAGCGCACATGAATACTATTCCCATTATTATTTTAGTGCAAATAGGCAGCGGCTAACTGACTACATAGGATGTTTCTATAGTAGTTCTGTTTGTCCTCTCTCTCAGCGGGTTTTGAAAAAGCCCCTATTTTGGACCGGTACTGTCTTTTTGGCAAATAAATGATGGCTTGGGAATCTCCACCTTGGATCGGAACAAGCCATTAGTTCTCTGAAAGGTGCAGAGTCCACCACTTGGAAAGGGAGGGACTGCAGCACTAGCAACTTGGGAAGGAGCACATTCAGCTTGTGAGCCGTTGGGTGAGTGCGTGCATACTGTTGTCTCTTTTCAATCACTTCGGTGATCGATTGCTGATGGAATGACTGACGAGGAGTAGGAAGAGGAGTAGGAGAATTTTTAAAATATCTATTTAAAAATAAATCTATATAATAAAAAAATTATTCAAGCAAGTTTACAAATATTCTTTCATACCATAAGTTTAAATGTATTGTAAATAATAAAATGTTGATTTTTTTTATAATAAAAAATATATTGCAATTTTAAATGTTTTTTTATTTAAAGAAACACTGTAAATCAAAATTGTTCATTTACCTTTTGCACTTGTCAACATAAAAAAAAATAAAGTAAAATAAAAAAAAAAATTTATAGTGATGTTTTCTTTTATTGTTACTATAAAGCAAGAACATATGAATTGCAATGGAATCATGGGATACTGTTTTGGTTTAACGTGAGTCATAATTTTAATTTAAGCAATATTGGTTAATAAGAAGTGGATGAAAAAAATAAAAAAGTGTAACCTTGAAAATAATACACAATTTCTGATCTTGATGCAGCACTGAAATGTGTCTCAAATATACAAAACTAGTGGTCTCATAGCTGAAACATGTTTATACAGTGCTGTTAGAGCACAGCTCTGAACATTCTTATAGCAGACAGTGCAGAAAAATTGTGAGTATGCTTATTTTATTGTAAATGTTAATGAAATTTAAAATTATTGTTGATAACAAACATTATGCTATGGATTAGAGAAGGGCAAACTTTTTAAAATACAAAATTGCATAAATAGGCTAAATTTATGGAAAAATTTGCTTCTTAACAAATTTATTTGTCACAAAGATAATTTATTATGAAGTAGTGGGTGCAATGACAGGGAGTGGCAATAGTGCTGCTCCCATCATTGTACCCCTCAGATCTTGCGTTCATACATGATTGTGCCATCTGATCTAAATAAAAAATAAAAAATTTACTTAATCCATTAACAATAAACAGGCAATTTGATGCCATCTACATTGAATGTGTGTCGCCCAATCACATGCAGCCTGAGATTATGTCATCACGTTGTCTGGCATGGTGACGTCATAAATTGAAGTGCGGTATTTTTCGGAAAAGATATTCAATCAAGATGTCGATGGGCAGCCCGTCCATAGATAAAGAAAAATTTAAGTTTCTTTTAAAATTACTCTAAAAAGAATCTTTAGTGCAACAAAAAAAAAAAAATAATAATTTTCCCATATACAGTACAAGCACTGAGGATATAAATGCTGTGCACAGGATCTTCGCTCCCTCCTCACCCAGCAGACACAGAGCTGCAAAGACTGGAGGAGTTCTCTTCTCTGTACTCTTCTGCTGGCTGTGAGGAAATGTTTGCAGAGCATTGCACAAGAACAGGTAGGGTGAACATCCTTTGTGTATCAGCAATGTCTTTGTATAGTTCAACTGGTACTTATAGTCCAACACATACAACATGAGTATCTCAGCAGTCAGACTGCAGACAGGGTAGCACTTTTATTCACTCTTTTGCATGGGGATGGTAAAGGCATTCTTTGTTGACACACACAAATATTCATGACGAAAACCTCAAAGACAGTTGGTACATGTCACCCCAATATTTAAAAAATATATAATATTACGAGATCCAACACCCTAAATGCCCAACAATTTGCATTTAGGACCTAAAACAGTGCACATCAAAAATTTGCAATATTAGTAATGTTTACATGATAACCATAGCAATTTCAGTGGTGAGCTGTGAAAGTTCAAGGAAGTTGTCCCCATTCACTATATGGCATCGCTCCTTCTTATGCACCTGAACAGACATCAGTGTACCATAGAATTGAATGGGGAAACCACACTATTTTATTTTTAATGACTCATCTCACCACAGTGACTGCTGAGTTAAGTATGTAAAATGAGAAGGCATTGTAGCTTTATCTTCAAACAGATCAATTATGTTGTCTTGAAAAGCCTGTAACATCCTGTTATTCTGTAACATACTGTTATTCTGTAACATAATGTTATTCTGTAACATAATGTTATTCTGTAACATCCTGTTAACCTGTAACATACTGTTATTCTGTAACATCCTGTTATCCTGTACTATCCTGTTATCCTGTAACATCCTGTTATTCTGTAACATCCTGTTATCCTGTACTAGCCTGTTATCCTGTAACATCCTGTTCTTCTGTAACATCCTGTTCTTCTGTAACATCCTGTTATCCTGTAACATCCTGTTATCCTGTAACATCCTACTATCCTGTAACATACTGCTATTCTGTAACATCCTGTTATCCTGTAACATCCTGTTATTCTGTAACATTCTGTTATTCTGTAAAATCCTGTTATCCTGTAACATCCTGTTATTCTGTAACATACTGTTATTCTGTAACATTCTGTTATTCTGTAACATCCTATTCCTCTGTAACATACTGTTATTCTGTACCATCCTGTTATCCTGTAACATCCTGTTATTTTGTAACATCCTGTTCTTCTGTAACATCCTGTTATCCTGTAACATCCTGTTATCCTGTAACATACTGTTATTCTGTAACATTCTGTTATCCTGTAACATCCTGTTATTCTGTAACATCCTGTTATTCTGTAACATCCTGTTATCCTGTACTATCCTGTTATCCTGTAACATCCTGTTCTTCTGTAACATCCTGTTATCCTGTAACATCCTGTTATCCTGTAACATCCTGCTATCCTGTAACATACTGTTATTCTGTAACATCCTGTTATCCTGTAACATCCTGTTATTCTGTAAAATCCTGTTATCCTGTAACGTCCTGTTATTCTGTAACATACTGTTATTCTGTAACATTCTGTTATTCTGTAACATCCTGTTCCTCTGTAACATACTGTTATTCTGTACCATCCTGTTATCCTGTAACATCCTGTTATTTTGTAACATCCTGTTATTTTGTAACATCCTGTTCTTCTGTAACATCCTGTTATCCTGTAACATCCTGTTATCCTGTAACATACTGTTGTTCTGTAACATTCTGTTATCCTGTAACATCCTGTTATTCTGTAACATCCTGTTATTCTGTAACATCCTGTTCTTCCGTAACATATTGTTATTTTGTGGTTCAAGAAATCCAGCTCCACTTCGGTAGAGGAAAAGTTTATTTTGCTTGCGGTAAAATCACATCCAGTTACAGTTACAAAGTCGTAACAACGACTTTGTAACTGTAACTGGATGTGATTTTACCGCAAGCAAAATAAACTTTTCATTTACCGAAGTGGAGCTGGATTTCTTGAACCACATTGTACTACGTTAACCGGGCCTGACACGGGTCCTCCGTGCTCACAGGTGAAGGTGGGGCAGATGAGAGCTGCTGAACTTTCCTTTTTTCTATATTGTTATTTTGTACCATCCTGTTATCCTGTAACATACTGTTATTCAATTGTTTCAGCTTATTATTTTGTTTTATTATTCTTCTCCGCCACCCCTTTTTCTATATGCTACTCTTCCTACAGTTTTGGGGTTACAAATGCCAAACTTTCCACACTTCTTCGACCTATAGTGAGGTACGTTGCTTGTACATTAATAAGCGATCCCACACTCCGGGCCCCCGTGGCAGACCACCAAAGACACCTTTTTTGCCATTGACTTTGACAGGGAAAATTTTCAAATCGCTCCCACTCGCACAGTTTTGAAGCTACACTCCCCAAACTCGGACCACATATTGTTGGTTTGAACCCGAATAAAAGGGTAAATTTTGAGGGGACACCCAAAGTGGGCGGAGCTAAAAACGGCAAATAAAAATTTAGATATTTTCTATATGGTTCTCCTCGCACAGTTTTAGGTGTACAATTACCAAACTTTGCACACTTGTTTGGCATATACACGAATAGGTTGCTTGTGCTTTATTAACCGATCCCACCCTCCGGACCCCTGGGGCAGGCCCCCAAAGACCCCACTTTTTGTCATAGACTTTCATTGGAAAATTGTAAACTTTTGC
The DNA here is from genome assembly GCF_905171765.1 of Bufo bufo. NCBI lineage: Eukaryota > Metazoa > Chordata > Amphibia > Anura > Bufonidae > Bufo > Bufo bufo. The sequence continues at coordinate 407,716,536 of NC_053390.1, read as the reverse complement.
CACTCGTACAGCTTTGAAGTTAAACTCACCAAACACATTTTGGGGACTCTGAAAAGTAGGCAGAGCCACAAACAATCAATCAGATTTTCCCTATTGACTTCAATGAGAAGTAAGTATAAAATGTATAAAAAGTAAGCAGGGTCTACAACGGCCAATCAAATTTCAGCCATTTTTTAAATTGGAGAATTTAAAACTGCCGCTGCTCTTAGACTGTTAATGGCAGGGTCTTCAAACTTGGCACAGTTGGTCAATGGAGGACTGGGATTAAAATTCTGAAAAGTGGGCGGGGTCAAAAACAACTAATCAGACTTCTTTGATTGATTTAAATCGGAAAAACAAAAAATACTGCCATTCTCACATTATTGATGTCATGGACCTCAAATATCACAAATGTGGTCATTGGGTGTTTCCACTTCAAATTTCACTACTGCCATTTTTATATGTTAAATACCATAATTCCCAAACCTTAAAGTGTTAGTCACTGGGTGACTGTGGTTCACAATTAGGAAAAAAAAGGGGCAGGGCAACAACAGGCAATCAGATTTCAGCCATTGACCTTAATGAAAAACAGATAAACTGCTGCGATTATCACAGTTTAAATGCCAAGTGTCCCAAACTTAGCACAATTACTCACTGGGTAACTGTGGTCAAAATGTAGGAAAAGTGGGTGGAGCCTAAAACAGCCAATCAGATTTAACCTATTGACTTCAATGTAAAACTTTTAAAGACTGCCAGAGGCAGTTTTAAAGCCAGAGGTGAATTACATTTCAGAAATTTTTTTTCAAATGGGAAAATTTTAATTGCCGCCACTCTTAGACTATTAATGGCAGGGTTCTCAAATTTGGCACAGTCAGTAATTGGGTGACTTGGGTTAAAATTTTAATAAACCAGGTTAAACAGACTTTGCTTATATCTCTCTAGCGTTTTCAAGCCAACATCCTGTGGTTTCTTCAGAAACGACACCATCTAGTTACAGTTTTGAAATTTTGAGGACCAAGTTAATAGTAATAATCTTCCCTGTGAATTATTTTTTTATTAATATACATACAACCCCTGTTTGAAAAATAATTGTAATAATTTCAACATTTACATTTATATTTTTTAATGATATTATTTCAAATTCTTTAATCTTGATCACCAAATATGAGTTAAAGTGGTTGTCTTTGATTTAACTATCCACACGATAACTAATTTATTAGATAGTGGTGGGTATGTCACCCTGCACTCTTGCCAATAAATTTATGAATATATGGCTTGCGCTATATACTCGTGTTGTCTATCTTGTCTCTTTCTCTATGCACTTGTCTACTGTCAATTGACTCACCAAGTATCCAAGACAATATTAGTATAATATTTAAAAATATATTTAAAACACAATCGAAAAGTAATTATAGAACATAAAATAGTTTATTAAACAATAAAACATAAATTAAAAAGTTGGATCAATTTAAATATACTGTATATTAAATTAAATGTTTTTAGATTGGTTGTTCAATGTAGACCTCTTATTTGCATAGATAATTTTAATATCCTTAGTAGGGGAATTACACACAGAAGATATGTTTAAAATTATTATTTTTTGTCTGTCAGAGACGTACATAATAAATGATTTAATATTGTAATAATAAAATGAAATTTTGCTAGGGAAAAAGTCACAATTCAAATTTAATATTATACTATACTATTTTACATAATTTTTTTTTAGGTTATTTGTAATGTTGGGCGAGCAAGCTCATCCGAACACTAATTTTACTGGAGCATTGGAATGCTCGGCACATCGTGGTGTTCGGCCGAATACCGCGTGTGCCCGAGCTCGATGCTCGAGTCTCCTCCCCGCATGTTTGTTGGTGGCTACGCAGCGAATAAACGTGCAGGTAAGTACTGCCATTCACTGTAATGCTGTAGCCATGTTGGCTACTGGCATTACAATAATTGGCTGGTCGGAACACGTCATTGGGTGCTATATAGCACCGGATGACACGTGTTCGGCTCAGTCTTAGTCAGGGAGTGCTGGAGAACAGATGGGAATAGATAGTTTAGGGAGTGAAATAGGAATATTTTAGCTTTTATACTTGTTAAAGACACAAAAGTCCTTTTAAGGACTATTGTAGTGTGTGGCAGCAATATATATTTTTAGTGCAAACTGCAAAAAAAGGCTAAAACTTGTTAGAGACCCAAAAGTCCTTTTAAGGACTATAGTTGTATCTGGCAGCAATATATATTTTTAGAGCAATCTGCGCTAAATAGCTTGCAATTGTTTGGCGACATTATCTGCACTACATCTCCTGTGTAATGTGTGCGCAGCCTAAAAATATTTGTGTACTTTTTCTGTAGATGGTGTCCGCTGCGGACAGTTACATTACCTGCGCTACATCTCCTGTATGACATTTGCATATCCGAAATATCAGTGACATTCAGTCAAATTTTTTTGCTGCTGGTGGCAGCGACATTTCCTGCACTACATCTCCAGTATAACATTAGTACATCCGAAATATCAGTGACATTCAGTAAAAAATTTTTGCTGCTGATGGCAGCGACATTACCTGCGCTACATCTCCTGTATAACATTTGCCCATCCTAAATATCAGTGACATTAATTCAGTGTAATTTTTTGTTAGCCACTGGTGACAGCGACATTACTTGCGCTAAACCTCCTGTATAAAGTTTGTGCATCCTAAATATCAGTGACATTCATTCAGTGTAATTTTTTATTAGGCGGTGGTGACAGCGAAATTACTTGCACTGTATCTCCTGTTTAACGTAGTGCACATCCTAAATATCAGTGACATTAATTCAGTGTAATTTTTTTATTAGGCGGTGGTGACAGCGACATTACTTGCCCGCTTGAAGAGGGACATGAGGAGATCCTGTGCCCTGATTCCCAAACTCTGGAGCATCCACAGTCAGAAGAAGATGATGGTGGGGAATGGCAATTAGTGTTTCACGAGGTGGATGATGATGATGAGACACAGTTGCCAATAAGTCAAGCGCAATTAGTATCTCAAGAGGTTGATGATGAGGATGAGACACAGTTGTCAATAAATGAGTTTGTTGTTAGGTCAACAAGTCAGGAGGATGACCAGAGTGAGGAAGTGGAAGAGGAGGTGCTGGATGATAAAGTCATTGACCCAACCTGGGAGGGTGGCAAGCCGAGCGAGGACAGCAGTACAGAGAGGGGGGATCCGCAGAACCGCAACAGGCTGGAAGAGGCAGCGGGGTGACAAAAGGGAGAAAGTGGGCCACACCAAACAGACCCAAATTTGTTCCCTGGAGCACCCTCTTGCAGCAATCTCCCTTGCCAAGGGGTAGGTGTTCAGCAGTCTGGCGCTTTTTTGAGGAAAATGCGGATGATAAAAGAATTGTAATTTGCACCCTATGCCGTACCAAAATGAGTAGGGGCGTAAACACTAGCAACCTCACCACCACCAGCATGATCCGCCACATGGCATCAAAGCACCCTAATAGGTGGGCCGAACGCCTGGTTCCACAACCAGTGTCTGCGGGTTACACCACTGCCTCATCTTCCTCTGTGTTACATGCTGGCCAATCCCATGTCCTAGACGAAGGCCCGGATGCCTCCAGCCATGTACCTGGACCTTCGCAAGCACCAGCAGGCTCGGATGCCTCCCACCATGCACATGGACCTTTGCAAGCACCATCAGCGACCAAATCCACTTCTGTGTCCCAGTGCAGCATACAAATGTCCTTAGCCCAGGCATTTGAACGCAAGCGCAAATACCCAGCCACCCACCCACAGGCCATAGCACTAAATGCGCAGCTTTCCAAATTGCTGGCCCTGGAAATGTTGCCATTTAGGCTTGGGTACACTGAGGATTTCCACAGCCTGATGGCGTCAACTGTCCCACGGTGCTCTGTCCCCAGCCACCAATATTTTTCACAGTGTGCACTTCCAGCCTTACACAAGCATGTTTCCCGAAACATCACCCATGCCCTGACCAACGCAGTTATTGGGAAGGTCCACTTAACGACACATGGACAAGTGCTTTTGTCCATGGATGCTACATTTCCCTGATGGCACACTGGGTGAACGTTGTGGAGGCTGAAAGCGAGTCGCACCCTGGGATGGCACAGGTGTTACCGATGTCAAGGATTGCGGGCCCTACTTCCATCAAGGTTTCCGCCACCACATACGTGGTGAAGCCCCCACTTCTCCTTCTCCGCATCCTCCTTCACTTCCACCTCTGAATTATCATCTTGTAGCACCAGTCAGCCATCAGTCAGTAGCTGGAAGCAGTGTAGCACTGCAGTGGGGAAGTGGCAACAGGCCGCTCTTAAACTGATCTGCTTAGGTGACAAACAGCACACCGCCGCAGACCTGTGGCAAGGGATAAGGGACCAGACTGAGCTGTGGCTATCGACACTCAACCTATAACCAGGCATGGTTGTGTCTGATAATGGCCGTTACTTGGTGCTGGCTTTGGAGTTCGGCAAGCTCACACACATACCATTCCTAGCCCACGTGTTCAACCTAGTGGTTCAGCGGTTTATCAAAACCTACCCCAATTTGCCTGAGCTACTGGTGAAGGTGCGCCGCGTGTGTGCCCATTTCTGCAAGTCATCGATAGCTTCCGCCAGTCTGGCAACGCTGCAGCAGCACTTGCAATTGCCAGCTCACCGACTGTTGTGTGACGTGAGCACGTGCTGGAACTACACGTTCCACATGTCGGACATGCTTTGTGAGCAGCAGAGGGCAGTAGTGGAATACCAGCTGCAACATGGTCGTCGCCTTTCCAGTCAGCTTCTGCTCTTCACAAGCTACGATTGGGCATTGATGTCTGACCTCTGTGAGGTTTTACACAACTTTGAGGAATCAACACAGATTGTGAGCGGCGATAACGCTATTATCAGTGTAACCATCCCACTTCTGTGTCTACTCGAATGCTCGCTGCTCACAATTAAGGCGGACACTTTGCATGTGGAAGAGGTGGAAATGGGGAAAGACAGAACACAGGGTGATAGCCAGACCACCCTCAGTTTGCCTTCTCAGCGCAAATTGGATAATAAGGAGGAGGTGGAGGAGCAGGAGACGGTTGCCTCCGTTACAGAGAGTAGTACCTATTGAAGTTTTAGTCCATTTGTTCAGCGTGGATGGGTAGAAGAGGAAGAGGATGAGGATAATGAGAGTCAGCCTCCTGATGATGACAGCAAAGTCTTGTCTATTGGAACTCTGGCACACATGGTTGACTTTATGTTAGGTTGCCTTTCACGTGACCCTCGCGTTGTACGCATTTTGGCCAACACTGATTTCTGGTTGTTCACCCTTCTCGACCCCAACTACAAAGAGAACTTCTCATCTCTCATTCCTGTGGTGGAGAGGATGAGCAAAATGATGCAATACCAGAAGGTCCTTGTGGAAAAAATTGCTCCAAAAATATCCAGCTGACAACGTTGGCTGCAGAGTATGTAGTTCCTTGGCCTACCGAGGAGGGGAATCGAGGGAAACATACAGCAGTTCCAACAGAGGCAGGGCAACACTCTCCAAGGCCTGGGACAGTTTTATAACACCCCGCCAGCACCCTCAACCTGATTCGTGGCCTAGTGTCACTAAGAGAGAAAAATTTTGTAAGATGGTGAAGGAGTACGTAGCAGATTGTGTCAGCGTCCTCAGTGATCCCTCTGCCTTACAACTATTGGGTGTCCAATCTGGACACGTGGCACGAACTGGAGTTCTACACCTTGGAGATGCTGGCCTGCCCTGCTGCCAGCATTTTGTCAGAGCATATATTTAGTGCTGCTGGGGGCATAATAACTGATAAGTGCATCCGCCTGTCCACTGAAAATGCTGACCATTTGACTCTTATAAAAATGAACAAGGTCTCTGTGTGAAGAACTCCCCAGTAACGGTTAAGTTATCTTGTGACCAAGCCCCTGTTTTTTAAATTGAGTTTTCAAAACTCCATTGTCTCGCTGACTCAGAGGAGGAGTTTGATGCTGTTTAAATTGAATGCCCTTGTTTTCCATTAAACGTTTTTTTGTTTCAGCAGTAAGCTTTGGCTCCTGTGTGGATTATTATGCGACACCAGCGATATTTTACTCTGTGGATTCTTGGCAATATTATTTCATGGGAATAAGGGAATGACAGATGGTAACTAATATTCAGACCGTTACAGCCTGGATTGCCCCTGACTTCTCTACTCCACCAGAGGAAAGCAGCTGTACATAAAGGCACTCGAAATGTGGCTTTTATGGTGTATTGAATACACTGTATTCCCATGCACCCCTTCCACCACTAAAAAGGGTATATGGTTCAATCTTCCTTTTCTCGTCCTCCTCCTCCTCCATCATATCAACATGCTTATTAGGCTGCCCTCACCCATAATGTTTTAGAGGGTGCAGGCCCTCACCCATAATGTTTTTGAGGGTCACCAGCAGGCCTTTACCATAATGTTTTAGATGGTCACCAGCAGGCCCTTGTTCTTAATGTTTTAGAGGGTCATCAGCAGGCCCTCGCCCCTAATGTTTTAGATGGTCTGATTAGCAGCAGGCAGTCGCCCCTAATGTTTTAGAGGGTCAGCTCAGCAGCAGGCCCTTGCCCCTAATGTTTTAGATGGTCATATAAGCATCATGCCCTCACCCCTAATGTTTAGATGGTCAGATCAGCATCATGCCCTCACCCCTAATGTTTTAGAAGGTCAGATCAGCAGCAGGCACTCACCCTTAATGTTTTAGAGGGTCAGCACAGCAGCAGACCCTCACCCCTAATGTTTAGATGGTCAGATCAGCATCATGCCCTTGCCCCTAATGTTTTAGATGGTCAGATCAGCAGGCCCTTGCTCCAATAGTTTTTGAGGGTCACCAGCAGGTCATCAATCATAATTTTTCAAAGGTGTGTATGATGCCCTCCGTTATGTGTAATAAAGGGTGTATTGGAGTTCCAGTTCCTTGTAATTTTTGGCAGCCCTTTCACTTAGTGCATAGACTTTATGAGTGTAGGAGTCCCACTACCTGAACAATTGTACCACAATGTGAATGAGGCCCTCCTTTATGTGATATACAGGTTGTATCTGAGTGCCTCTTCCTTGTAATTTTTGGCAGCACTTGCACTTTATATATACTGTAAGTAAATATACAGGAAAGAATGTTTCCTATTTTATCTCTAAAATCGATTTTATCTTTGGTTTCGTGTGTATTATTGTCAGTCTGTAAAATTTGCATACTACTCGGACAACATCGTTCCCAGCAGCGACCTGGGAGTCCAAGATGCATCCAGACATCCTCCCCATGCTGTTCCTGAACCATTTCAGTGGTGTTTCCATCAATTTCTGACCTTTTCATGTGAAACAGACACCCTCCCCTCTTCAGAGCAGTTTTGGGTTGCTTGGATTCTCCCATTGACTTCCATTGTGCTTGGGTGCTCAGTAGAGCACTCGAGCATCCCGAGGTGTTCTACTCGAGCACCCGAGCACTTTGGTGCTTGACCTACAGTACTTATTTGTGTTTAACTTACCTTTTCAACTAATATCTTTTTTGTTCTTCAGTTAACTTCTTTTTCCTTTTTTTGTTCTTCAGACTTGTCTGGTAAAGAATTTAAGGAGAACCAATATTTTCTAAATCTATAAAATCTGCTAATGATTTTGAATTGCTTACAGGTACATTGCATTGGCTAGAAGATGCTTGTATTGCTTGAGATGAATCAGTAGTTAAATTCCTTGATTGCTGAGGACTATAATTTTGTTGAAGAAATTTTGTAAAAAGATCTGTCATCAAAGATAGGTTCATATTTGCCATGTTCTCTGATGTTACTACTAGAGATGAGCGAATCGAATCCCGCAAAGTGAAATTCAATCCGAATTTCAGGATAAATTCAATTCGGATTGAAGCCGAATTTCCTTGTGCTTCGTATCAGTGAATCGTTTTAAACCTGAAATGGTGTAAAAAATAAATAAAAAAATCATACTTACAGTACCACCTCCATTTGCTTGCGACGGGCTGCCAGCCTCCATCTTGATTGAAGATCTTGTCCAAAATCCTGTGCGTGGTGACGTATAGCTGGAGGCGGCAAGTTTGATATACATTTTTTTTATGTTAATTTCACACTGTATTTACACTCATGTACGATCATGTATGAACGTGGCATCTGAGGGTAACAAAGACGGGGGCGGCGCTACCGCTGCTTCCTGTCTTTGCACCTGCTACTTACAAAAAAATGCGCTTTGTGACAAAGATATTCATCACAAAGCAAAATTTTTTTGTACAATTCGGCAAATCAGTCAAATCGAACTTTTCATAAATTCGCTCTTCTTTAGTTACTACTGTAAATCGTGTATTATTTGCGACTTTTCTGTCACAATTATATTATCGTGCAACTATTTATATTGGTTTTATAATAATGTGTGACTATTTTAAAATATTATCAGGGGGAGAAAAACAGAACTGTATCGCACATCCAGAATGCTATGCTTTGATCTAATTAAACTAGCTTCTCAGTGCTATATTAAAGTGTACAGCCCTCCATACTGCATGCTGTACAAGAGGCATTAGTGTACATTTTGATCAAAAGGCATAAGCCCACTCACCACGTCAAGGTCGCCTCTTTGAGTGGGACCTACTCTGACAAAAAGGTGCAGCAATCATGCGGTGACGAGGCGGCACTGCCCTAGTAGGCGGCGGGACCCAGGAGTCAAACAGCACCTCTGTTGTCTGACAATGCCACCCCTGGCACTGGGTCCCACCAACCCACCAGCACAGTGCCATAAAAGCAAAGGCCACCACGCAGTACTGCACCATATGAACAGTTATCTAACATAACATGTCCATTGCTAGCAGGAGCTACAGGTCAATGACCACTTATATGCAGACTTCTGTGATTAAAACCACCTGTGCCGAATGGGAGGAGTGCTGATGCCAGTAGTAAAGAAGAAAGATTAAAATAACAATTATCAGGAAGAGAAAAACAGAACTGGATCGCACATTCACAATGCTATGCTTTGATCTAATTAGAGTCACTTCTTAGCGCTATATTAAAGTGTTCAGCCCTCCATACTGCATGCTGTACAAGAGGCATTAGTGTACATTTTGATCAAAAGGCATAAGCCCACTCATCACGCCAAGGTCGCCTCTTTGAGTGAGACCTACTCTGACAAAATGGCGCAGCGACAATGCAGTGACAAAGCGGCACTGCCCTGGTAGGCGGCGGGACCCAGGAGTCAAACAGCACCTCTGTTGTCTGACAATGCCACCCCTGGCACTGGGTCCCACCAACCCACCAGCACAGAGCCACAAAAGCAAAGGCCACCACGCAGTACTACACCATATGAACAGTTGTCTAACATAACATGTCCATTGCTATCAGGAGCTACAGGTCAGGCTACAGGCTACACTATTTTAAACTATGCTGTGCATTCTTGCCACATCATTTAAATAGCTTTTATTGTGCAACCTTTTTTAAATCGTTGTTCAACTTTTTTGATTTCTTAGTAGACTATTGTTGAAACACCTTTTTGAAAATAACTTACTGAAGGAGAACTACAATCAAGAGACCATATTTGTCATAGAATTACCAATAATAAATCTGATTTAGACAAAAATGACTTTGCACATATGTAAAAGTGGAGTAAGATGTAAGTGTAATGATAACCCCCTTCCACCCTCCGTTAATAACAGCTCAGGCAAGATGGCATCCACCCCTGATGATGTTCAGGTAACAGAATGAAAATCTACTAAAAAACAAAGGCAGATTAGAAAAAGGGATATGTGTTACTTTCTCTTTTAACGATGCACATTCCCTGTAGAGAGAAAATTAAGCAGAAATATACCTTTTAATGTATAGTTCTTTAGAAAATGGTTTAGAAAATGGGACATTTGCCTTAGAAATTTAGCTATATCCCTTCCAAAAACCCTTTATAGCAGTTGTTATAAATGAGCCCCAATGTTTGACTGCCAAAGTCCCAATGTTTGACTGCCAAAGGTTTTCTTTTATCTATGACTGAGGAAACAATAAAGTAAGCAGTAAATGTAAGGGAACTACCAAGGCAACCATCCGAAACCACAACCAGTAAACTGAAAAACTGTTACCAATCTTCTTTAACCACTCCAGTTATAAGATAATCAATATGCTCTTTGTACGTAAAAATTGTCCAAATGAAAACTTTAAAGGCTATGTACACTTTTGGGGATTTTTTTTAAAATTATTATTGCATTGTACTCACTTTGAGCTAAACATATATTTTTTAATTGGTCTTTATTAAAAATATGGCATCCTTTTTTCTGTACATAGCTGGAATGCTCTACTAGCACCCTTTGGATTTTCTGTCTTTTCAATCAGACCAGGAACAGATAGACTCTATATCTCTGCACTCTGACCTCCTATACTCTCATTACAGCTCACTTCTTATCTTACTGATAAGAATGTGGCATAATGTCAACCTCTCAGTAGTTTAGAGACAAGGTTTATTAGATGACTTGCACAAAGTGAAAGTACCAGTCACATAGTAAAACAGTTAACCCTTTGTGACAGAACAGCTTAATATTTTTAATAAGGACTAAATTTAAAAAAAAAAAAATTGCCCAAAATTTGTAGAATGCAATCATAAAAATTGTCTCTGAAGGTGTATCAAGCCTTTAATTCTTCTTGAAAAACAAGCCCTAAAAAGGTACATCATTAAATGACAAAGCACAGCTCTTAAAATACAGTTGCAAGCAAAAGTATGTGAACCCTTTGGAATGATATGGATTTCTGCACAAATTGGTCATAAAATGTGATCTGATCTTCATCTAAATCACAACAATAGACAATCACAGTCTGCTTAAACTAATAACACACAAAGAATTAAATGTTACCATGTTTTTATTGAACACTAGAGTTGAGCGAACCCGAACTGCAAAGTTCGGGTTCGTACCGAACTCTAGGTTTTTCGGCACCCGAACCCGAACATTTACGTAAAAGTTTGGGTTCGGTGTTCGCCGATTTTTATGGTGCTTTTTGAAAGGCTGCAAAGCAGCCAATCAACAAGCGTCATACTACTTGCCCCAAAAGGCCATCACAGCCATGCCTACTATTGGCATGGCTGTGATTGGCCAATTGCAGCATGTGACCCAGCCTCTATTTAAGCTGGAGTCACGTAGAGCCGCCCGTCACTCTGCTTGGATTAGTGTAGGGAGAGGCTGCAGCTGCTGTGAGGGAGAGATCAGGGAGAAATCTTATGAAGAACTGCTTCTTTACTCAGCGATCTACAGCAAATGTGTTTTGTGGGTGCAGTGCACAATTGTTTTAAGCCTGCCCTGAGCCAACTACTACTAAAAACAAACTTTTTTTCCTTCAGTTAGTCAATATCAATACATAAATCGGCAGCCATTTTATGCAACGATAGTGCACCAGCACAGGATATCTGCATGTCTGCAAGTCCAGAAATACTGCTTTTAGACACTGGGGTTAAAAAAACAAAACCTTTTTTTCATATAGTGCACAGCTAGAATTATCGCTGCATAAGTGACTGTGAAATTTAGGCCAGAAATACGGCTTTCTCATACTGGGGCATACTGGGACGAAAAAAAAACATCTGTTTCATATAGTGCACATCTAGGATTATAGGTGCATAAGTGAGTGTCACATTTAGGCCAGAAAAACATGCTTTTTGCTTACTGAGGTTAAAAAACCCTCTGATATACTGCACATCTGGCATTAGACGTGCATAAGTGACTGTGAAATTTAGGCCACAAATACGGCTTTTTGCTTACTGGGGCATACTGGGGTGAAAAAAACCCATCTGTTTCACATAGTGCACATCTAGGATTATAGGTGCATAAGTGAGTGTCACATTTAGGCCACAAATACAGCTTTTTGCTAACTGGGGTTAAAAAACCCTCTGATATACTGCACATCTGGGATTAGACTTGCATAAGTGACTGTGAAATTTAGGCCACAAATACGGCTTTTTGCTAACTCTGGGGCATACTGGGGTGAAAAAAAAACCATCTGTTTCATATAGTGCACATCTAGGATTATAGGTGCATAAGTGAGTGGCACATTTTGGCCAGAAATAGAGCGGTCACGAGGGTATCGAGAACCACGCCTGACTCCGTTATACCCGGGGTCAGGAAGTCGCAGCGGTTGGCTGCACGCTCTATTTAAGATAGGGCTGTTTTCCTTATGGTAGCTTTCTGGGTTTGCTTTGCAAACCCTTTTGGCTCACTCAGGGATCCGTAGCTCCTTCTCCTCAGCTGTTACTTGTCCAGCACTCCCAGACCTCCTTATATTCCTCTCTCACATTTCTCTGGTTGCCAGAGATAGAGCTTCCTGCCTGGACATCTATTCTGACCTTCTGGAGCTGTGTTGCTGCGTTCGCTGGTAGTTGGTCCAGAACGCTACCCTCCGGATCCCTGTTGGACCTTTTTGGTTTATTGTGGTCGCCCACCTGGGTGTATGTGTTTGTCTGTTTTGTCTGTCCTCTCCCTGGTGTTTCCCTCTTAGTGATAGTGGTGTGGACTAGCGATCCCACCGGCCCGTTCACTATCTAGGGCTCATATTAGGGAAAGCCAGGGTTTAGGCACGTGATCGCCGCACGGGTGAGGAACCCGTCTAGGGACGTCAGGGCAGTCAGGTGCCAGCCGCAAGGTGAGTTAGGGGTCACCACCTTTCCCTCTCCCTTGGGCAGGGCTTTCCCTGTTTTCCTCCCTGTGCGTGACGTCGGTCATTACAAGAGCTTTTTGCTAACTGGGGTTAAAAAACCCTCTGATATACTGCACATCTGGGATTAGACGTGCATAAGTGACTGTGAAATTTAGGCCAAAAACACAGCTTTTTGCTTACTGGGGCATACTGGGGTGAAAAAAAAACATCTGTTTCATATAGTGCACATCTAGGATTATAGGTGCTTAAGTGAGTGTCACATTTAGGCCAGAAATACAGCTTTTTGCTAACTGGGGTTAAAAAAACCCTCTAATATACTGCACATCTGGGATTAGATGTGCATAAGTGACTGTGAAATTTAGGCCACAAATACGGCTTTTTGCTTACTGGGTTTAAAAAACCCTCTAATATAGTGCAGATCTGGGATTAGATGTGCATAAGTGACTGTGAAATTTAGGCCACAAATATGGCTTTTTGCTTACTGGGGTGAAAAAAAACCCATCTTTTTCATATAGTGCACATCTAGGATTATAGGTGCAGGCAGTGGTGAGACCGAGCCAACAGCGTAGCAAAAGAGGGAGCAGGGTGCAAAAGCAGAGCAGCCGTCGCCAAAACAGTTCGCCTGCTACTTTCCACCGTCACAAGGGACCGAGCACACCAAAGGCAGCTTCAAGGAGTTCCCTGGCATGGCACTTCTTCACACAATGTGCTGACGACAAGATTGAGTAGTTTGCACGCTGTGCCATCAGAGCCTGAAGCGAGGCATTAACGTTCTAAACCTTAGCACAACCTGCATGACCAGGCATCTACATGTGAGACACGGGCTGCAGTGGAGTAAGCACCTTTAAAACCAAGAAAGGGCCCTCCTGCTCCCTCTTCTGCTGCTGCCTCGGCCTCTTCCTCCGCCTCTGGAGGAACGTTGGCACCTGCCGCCCAGCAAACAGAGGATGTGTCACCAACAACACCACCTCCGTCACCAAGCATCTCCACCATGTCACACGGCAGTGTTCAGCTCTCCATCTCACAAACCTTTGAGAGAAAGCGTAAATTCCCACCTAGCCACCCTCGATCCCTGGCCCTGAAGGCTAGCATTTCTAAACTACTGGCCTTTGAAATGCTGTCATTCAGGCTCGTGGAGAGGGACAGCTTCAAAAAGCTCATGTCGCTTGCTGTTCCACAGTACGTTGTTCCCAGCCACCACTACTTCTCCAGGAGAGCCGTGCCCTCCCTGCACAACCAAGTATCGGATAAAATCAAGTGTGCACTGCGCAACGCCATCTGTGGCAAGGTCCACCTAACCACAGATACGTGGACCAATAAGCACGGCCAGGGACGCTATATCTCCCTAACTGCACACTGGTTAAATGTAGTGGCGGCTGGGTCCCAGGCGGAGAGCTGTTTGGCGCACGTCCTTCCGCCGCCAAGAATCACAGGGCATTATTCTTCACCACCAACTTCAGCACAGCACGGGGTAAACTTCAGCAGGCTGTTCTGAAACTGATGTGTTTGGGGGACAGGCCCCACACCGCACAGGAGTTGTGGCGGGGTATTGAACAACAGACCGATGAGTGGTTGCTGCCAGTGAGCCTCAAGCCCAGCCTGGTGGTGTGCGATAATGGGCGAAATCTCGTTGCAGCTCTGGGACTAGCCGGTTTGACGCACATCCCTTGCCTGGCGCATGTGCTGAATTTGTGGTGCAGAAATTCATTCACAACTACCCCGACATATCAGAGCTGCTGCATAAAGTGTGGGCCGTCTGTGCGCGTCTGGCGTTCTCATCCTGCCGCCGCTCGGCTGTCTGCTCTACAGCGTAACTTTGGCCTTCCTGCTCATGGCCTCATATGCGACGTGCCCACCAGGTGAAACTCCACCTTGCACATGCTGAAGAGACTGTGCGAGCAGCAGCAGGCCATAGTGGAGTTTCAGCTGCAGTACGCACAGGTGAGTCGCACTGCGGAACAGCACCACTTCACCACCAATGACTGGGCCTCCATGCGAGACCTGTGTGCCCTGTTGCGCTGTTTCGAGTACTCCACCAACATGGCCAGTGGCGATTACGCCGTTATCAGCGTTACAATACCACTTCTATGTCTCCTTGAAAAAACACTTAGGGCGATGATGGAAGAGGATGTGGTCCAGGATGAGGAGGAGGAAGAGGGGTCATCTCTAACACTTTCAGGCCAGTCTTTTAGAAGTGACTCAGAGGGAGTTTTTTTGCAACAGCAGAGTCCAGGTACAAATTTGGCCAGCCAGGGCCCATTACAGGAGGACGAGGAGGATGAGGAGGAGGATGGGGATTAAGCATGTTCACAGTGGGGTGGCACTCAACGCAGCTCGGGCCCATCACTGGTGCATGGCTGGGGGGATACGGAGGACGCAGACGATACGCCTCCCACAGAGGACAGCTTGTCCTTACCTCTGGGCAGCCTGGCACACATGAGCGACTACATGTTGCAGCGCCTGCGCAACGACAGCAGAGTTGCCCACATTTTAACATGTGCGGAATACTGGGTTGCCACCCTGCTGGATCCCCGTTACAAAGACAATGTGCCGTCCTTAATTCCCTCACTGGAGCGTGATCGGATGATGCGCGACTACAGGCACATGCTGGTAGACGCGCTCCTGAGAACATTCCCGACTGACGCCGGGGGACAAGTGGAAGCACAAGGCGAAGGCAGAGGATGAGGAAGAGGTCGCCAACGCAGCTGTGTCAGCGCCAGCACCTCAGAAGGCAGAGTTAGCATGGCCGACATGTGGAAAAGCTTTGTCACCTCGCCGCAACAACCGTCCCCAACTGCTGATTTGGAGCGTGTTAGCAGGAGGCAGCATTTGAACAACATGGTGGAACAGTACCTGTGCACACGCCTACACGTACTGACTGATGGTTCTGCCCCATTCAACTTCTGGGTCTCCAAATTGTCCATATGGCCAGAGCTGGCCCTGTATGCCTTGAAGGTGCTGGCTTGCCCTGCAGCCAGTGTACTCTCTGAACGTGTATTTAGCACGACAGGAGGCGTCATTACAGACAGACGCAAATGCCTGTCCACCGCCAACGTGGACAAGCTCACGTTCATTAAAATGAAACAGGTCTGGATCCCACAAGACTTGTCTGTACCTTGTGCAGAATAGACAGTTCTAACAACCTCAACCATGCATCCTTGTACTCAAGTGCACTTATTACTTTCTTATTTTTTTTATATGTCCCAATATTTTGGGGGATACCCCTATGTAAAAATGCAAAATAACACACATCTGTGCTGGCTACCTATTTCTCCTTCGCCGCCGCTTTCACCTAGACAGTCACGTAAGCCTACACGGCCACATCCACCCATTCACCGCCTTCTCAACCTCTTCCTCCTACATCATTCCTAATTGTTTTTTTATTAAGGTCTTTTATGTTTTTTTAATTCATTTCCCTATCCACATTTGTTTGCAGAGCATTTGCCATGCCTGTTAAGCACATTTTGCTGCCTTTTGCAGCCCTTTAGCTCTTTCCAGGGCTATTTTAGAGCCATTTTAGTGGCCAAAAGTTCGGTTCCTTTTGACTTCAATGGGATTTTTTTTTTTCAAGTTCGGCTGAACCTGCCGAATCCAAACATCCAGGTGTCCGCTCAACTCTATTGAACACACCATGTAAACATTCACAGTGCAGGTGGAAAAAGTATTTGAACCCTTGGATTTAATAACTGGTTGAACCTCCTTTGGCAGCAATAACTTCAACGAAACGTTTCCTGTAGTTGCAGATCAGACTTGCACAACAGTCAAGAGTAATTCTTGACCATTCCTCTTTACAGAACTGTTTCAGTTTAGCAATATTCTTGGGATTTCTGGTGTGAATCGCTTTCTTGAGGTCATGCCACAGCATCTCAATTGGGTTGAGGTCAGGACTCTGACTGGGCCACTCCAGAAGGCATATTTTCTTCTGTTTAAACCATTCTATTGTTTATTTACTTCTATGCTTTGGGTCATTATCCTGTTGCAACACCCATCTTCTGTTGAGCTTCAGCTGGTGGACTGATGGCCTTAAGTTCGCCTGCAAAATGTCTTGATAAACTTGGGAATTCATTTTTCCTTTGATGATAGCAATCCGTCCAGGCCCTGACGCAGCAAAGCAGCCCCAAACCATGATGCCCCCACCACCATACTTCACAGTTGGGAAGAGGTTTTGATGTTGGTGTGATGTGCCTCTTTTTCTCCACACATAGTGTTGTGTATTTCTTCCAAATAACTCAACTTTGGTTTCATCTGTCCACAGTATATTTTGCCAGTACTGCTGTGGAACATTTAGGTGCTCTTGTGCAAATTGTAAATGTGCAGCAATGTTTTTTTTGGACAGCAGTGGCTTCCTCTGTGATAGCCTCCCATGAAATCCATTCTTGTTTAGTGTTTTACATAGCGTAGATTCGCTAACAGGAATGTTAGCATATGCCAGAGACTTTTGTAAATCTTTAGCTGACACTCTAGGATTCTTCTTCACCTCATTGAGCAGTCTGTGCTATGCTATTGCAGTCATATTTACAGGATGACCACTCCTAGGGAGAGTAGTAGCAGTGCTGAACTTTCTCCATTTATAGACAATTTGTCTTAACGTCGACTGATGAACAGCAAGGCTTTTGGAGATACTTTTTTAACCCTTTCCAGCTTTATGCAAGTCAACAAGTCTTAATCGTAGGTCTTCTGAGAGCTCTTTTGTGCGAGGCATCATTCACATCAGGCAATGCTTCTTGTAAAATGCAAACCCAGAACTAGTGTGTTTTTTATAGGGCAGGGCAGCTGTAACCAACACCTCCAATCTAATCTCATTGATTGGACTCCAGTGTGCTGACACCTCACTCCATTTAGCTCTTGGAGATGTCATTAGTCTAGGGGTTCACATACTTTTTCCACCTACACTGTGAATGTTTACATGGTGTGTTCAATAAAAACATGGAAATGTGTAATTCTTTGTGTGTTATTAGTTTAAGCAGACTGTGAATGTCTATTGTTGTGACTTAGATGAAGATCAGATCACATTTTATGACCAATTTGTGTAGAAATCCATATCATTCCAAAGGGTTCACATAATTTTTCTTGCAACTGTATATAAATAATACTTCGGGGGATGCTAAAAACCTCAGTATAAACGGTCCAAAAGATGAACAACTCATTTAAGAATGGGCTCATTTTGTTTAAATAAGGTAAATACAGTATATTTATATACCTCACCTAAAACATAGGCACCATCCTTAAACAGCAAAAGAAGGAGGCGTTGCGGTGTAGTGAGTAGTGGCTCGAGAGATATAATCTCCAACTATCGTTCCCGATCACATACGGGTAAGATATACACCTACGCCTTACTCACCACCTGTATAGATTTATTAACGCCATCCGGAACAACAGGTCCTTCCTTTCCTTTTCTTTTGGACTTATCCACTATATGTGTAAAGTGTTTATATCCGGATGAATGACTGTCACTAATAAGGGGAATATCCTCGGGAGAACACGGTCATATCCAAGGAAGCAACTGTCTTAAAACACCGCTAAACTTTGAAGGATTCACCCCCTGCAGACTATATGTGGAAATTTTACACATATATCCCTATATGATCGAGGGACACCACTAGCTCAATTTTGATCATTTGGTACGGTACCACCAGTGTGCGTTTACCCTGCGGTTTTTATTTTTAATTATTTCTAATTGTTATATTTATTGTGTGAGATTTGTACTTTTTACATCCTTTTATTCTTGATTATGTGCTGATTTTAGTATAATTGTTACAATAAACTGTCACTTTTCATATGACCCACATATTTGAGTACCAGTCTTATACCATTTGTTTCCAATTTTCTTCTTACTGATTGGGTGATCAGTTTAGACTAGTTATTAAAGTTCAGATAGCCAAACGGCTAATAGGTTCCCGTTTAAGGTCAATTATAAAATATAACATTTATTTGGTATTCTTTAAAATTAACGGGAAAAAGAAAAGAAAAAAATTTAAAAGTTCAGATGCTCTGGTGCTTGATAACAGTAATTGCTATGTTTTGTTATAATCACT
Source organism: Bufo bufo (assembly GCF_905171765.1). Classification (NCBI taxonomy): domain Eukaryota; kingdom Metazoa; phylum Chordata; class Amphibia; order Anura; family Bufonidae; genus Bufo; species Bufo bufo. Next base: position 407,697,912 of record NC_053390.1, on the reverse strand, counting down.
GCTTATATTTGCAGTCTCTGTCCTTGATATATATACAAATCTATCCTGAGGGATTGGTCTAACTAAATTTCCCTGCTTCAATTCAGCAGGAGTATGGCGAGATGAATCACTGTCAGTCCTGCATCAGAATTGATAGAGTATGTGGCTCTATCCCTTGTTCCTCTTAAGGATAGAGTGTAGCTATTTGTGTCCGCTAACCCAGTGTCTGCAGATCACCGGGGCCGTGACTAACAAGCACACCGCACTGATCTAAAAACTAAACTTGCAGCTCCCCCGACATGTTTCACCACAGATGTGGCGTCTTCAGGGGCTATGGAGCTACTAACGACAAGATCGCCCTATGATTTGCCCTTTATATATCCTATGGGTGGGTCATTCACTTACCCTATCTCCAATGATTCGCCGGCGATCTTTGTTAGTCACAAAGGTAGGCCAATAGGGATCCATTTAGTACCCCGTCAGTCTCGGACTAACCAGTACTTGTCACCAGTGTGCGCTTGCGTATAAACTTATAGCTTGAAATCTTCCGTTCCAGGACCTGTCTCGCTGGGGTAGATTCTCCGTACGAGTGCTAAGTGTAGGCGCATGAGCAGCACCCACAGCATCGCTTCCCCGATTAATAAGTATAGGTGCATGCGCATAGCTACCACCGTAACTCCACCACAGGTTATCCCTACTGCGCATGCCCATACACTCAGTCCGTGAATTGCTAAGATCCACGATACAGGTGTCCATGGGCATGCGTCCACACTCAGTTATTTTCGATATCTCCCCATCCTCTCCGCTTGTTTCGTCAAGTTAAAGTTGAGGCGCATGCGTCTATACTCTAGTTATTTTCTGAGATATTCTTCCTACGCATGCTCAGCCAGTTAGTCTATCAGTTTGCAGGTTCTATCAAATCCATATTTTGGGTGCATTCACTATCCCTATTATAGGGAATTAACAAGGTTCAATTTCACATTCTATATTCTTATTCCATATCATCACCTTCTCATTATCTCCACTTATATTGAAGGGATAAGTTTATTTGCACTTATTATCCATTATGTTAACATAAGGACTTGGGAGAATTTCAGCATATAGATGTAAATTCATGCAGCTTTTCCTAAATTGTTGCACTTATTATCCATTTATTTCTGACAGATTAGGAGAGCTGCAACATATAGATATAAACTGATACTATTTTCCTGGATGGGGAGATGGAGGGTGGAAGAGAGGTACCCGAAGCCCCTGAAGACGCCACATCTGTGGTGAAACATGTCGGGGGAGCTGCAAGTTTAGTTTTTAGATCAGTGCGGTGTGCTTGTTAGTCCGGCCCCGGTGATCTGCAGACACTGGGTTAGCGGACACAAATAGCTACACTCTATCCTTAAGAGGAACAAGGGATAGAGCCACATACTCTATCCATTCTGATGCGGGACTGACAGTGATTCATCTCGCCATACTCCTGCTAAATTGAAGCAGGGAAATTTAGTTAGACCAATCCCTCAGGATAGATTTGTATATATATCAAGGACAGAGACTGCAAATATAAGCAGTGATTATAACAAAACATAGCAATTACTGTTATCAAGCACCAGAGCATCTGAACTTTTAAATATTTTTCTTTTCTTTTTCCCGTTAATTTTAAAGAATACCTAATAAATGTTATTTTTTATAATTGACCTTAAACGGGAACCTATTAGCCGTTTGGCTATCTGAACTTTAATAACTTAAATCCCGGGTCCGAAGGGTCCCTGAAAGGAAATATTGGAAGGAGGTTAACCCTCCGTTAATTTGACCCCTATACAGTGAGGACACTCGCTGATAGGTTTTCCTAATGCTGGATGAATGCTGATGGATGGAATACAACAACCAAGATCCGAGGGCTAGTGAGCAGAGAGCTATTTAAAAAGAGCCAATATATGAGCTGCTAGTATAACAGGAATTACTAGGGTATGGCAGGCTTTTTAAAACAGAAATTAAGCCTGGAGAGCCTCACCATTGAGGCAAATCAAGTATTCTCGAATGCTCATATACCTCTGAGCCAAACTGATATAAGTGGAGCGTTTAGAAATCTCAATAATACATATAGCAAACACATAAGATCGTGGTGGGAAATAGCTAGTCTGGAAGCATACTGTCACGGCTGAGGATGGGGGAAACCCTCAGCCGTGAGGTGCCAGGTGTTGATGTAGCTACTCGGCCATGAAGCCACAGGACAGGGAGCAGGTCACCTCCTACAGCGTCCCTACCCTGACCCTAACTCCTAACCTGCATGGGCCGACCTTTAAGGTAGGAGGGCCCATGCGCCGGAACCTCGGAGCCCTATCTTACCCTCCGCAGATCCCTGAGCTAGGAGCTGGGTAAGGCAACCTACTCCTCCTTGACACGGAGGAGTAGGTTGCCTTACCCAGCTCCTAGCTCAGGGATCTGCGGAGGGTAAGATAGGGCTCCGAGGTTCCGGCGCATGGGCCCTCCTACCTTAAAGGTCGGCCCATGCAGGTTAGGAGTTAGGGTCAGGGTAGGGACGCTGTAGGAGGTGACCTGCTCCCTGTCCTGTGGCTTCATGGCCGAGTAGCTACATCAACACCTGGCACCTCACGGCTGAGGGTTTCCCCCATCCTCAGCCGTGACAGTATGACCACAGTGGTGGCTCTCACAGGCAGATGGAAAAACACAGGAGGCTGCTATCAGCAAGCATGCTGAAGCAACCTCCTTAGCCCTGCCACAGAGAGAGGTTATATAGGCCCAAAGTGGCCACACCCAAAGGAAGGACACACCCAGTGACATCACACACACTGGGAAGGGAGTTAACCCTACACACACCACAGAAGGGAAACTCACAAAAAGGAAAAAAGTGTCCAACAGATCACACTGTGGCCGTTGCCGCAAGCAACGACATGGGTGGCACACGTGTCCAAGGAGTCAGCCCGAAGGCCGGGACACTGCCACCACATGTACAAAATACCACCTAAGGTTGCCACGGGTAACCACAGTGCGGGGAATGATGTCCGTGCGCACACAAACATAAAACACAGTGCACACCAGACATACAAACGTGCATCCACACACAACTCCCCGGGAACCGCACACAAAGCTGTTGTCCGCGGCAACCGCACCGAGGCCAACTACATAATGCCTCAGCTGCGGTTGACACAACAATCAAAACCGCGGGCAACTGTATGCGGCTCCCAAGGAGTCACGACCATAACCGTGGCCGTGACACTCCCACCCCTCAAAGCCCCCCCACCAAAAAAAAAATACGTGAGGGATTCAGACAAGGGGATAGGAGAAGGGGACGTCCACTCTCAGTGCCGGTTCTAAAAAGGGGTCGCTGTCAGCTGCATCCTCTCCCGGCTCACACTAGCCAGTCCGACGAGGACTGCAGCCCGCACCAGCAACAAAGGGGAAAGAACCACTGAGAGATGGACGAAGGGACTCTCCACACACGTCCCCACTCCAGTCGCTGCCAGCAGACACCCCTAACCAGCACGCAGCTGGACTACTTACGGAGTGCTGCCAGCAAACGACCAGAGATGGGAACATGGAGAGGCACGAGGTACCATGGACACGGAAGGTACGGTGGCGGGGAATAGCCACCAACCGTGCCGCTAAGGATGATCCCCCCGGGACGTTCTCTCCCTCCGGAGAACGCGCATGCAGGCCACAAGGGTATGGCACTGCATGCTGCACCCTCTTTCGAAGGTGGGTAAAGCATGCACCGCTATCTGCGGATGGGGTGTATGCGCGTTCTCCGGAGGGAGAGCGTTATGGGGCTCACCATTTACGGCGCGGTGAGTGGCATTCCCCGCCATTCCTCGCTCACCGTTGTCCGTGTTGGTGTCCCCTTTTGTTTGTCTTTCCCCTCCCCCCCTCCCATTGTTTTTTATGCCTCACCAACTTTCCCCTTTTGTTGTTGGGAGGGGCTTTGAGGGGTGGGAGTAGCTTCCCTCGAAAGAGGGTGTAGCATGTACCGCCGTCTGCGGAAGGGGTGCATGCGTGCTCTTCGGAGGGAGAGCGTTCTGGGGGTCTCGCCGCTGACGGCACGGTGAGTGGATTTTCCCAGCCACTTCCTCACCGTGTTCGTTTGGCGTCCCCTGATATTTTACTACACGTGGTGTGTGTCTGGTATGCGGTATGCATACCTTCGAAAGAGGGTGCAGCATGCAGTGCCATCCTCTTGTGGCCTGCATGCGCGTTCTCCGGAGGGAGAGCGTTCCTGGGGGTTCTCCGTTAACGGCACGGTTGGTGGCTTATTCCCCGCCACCTTACCTTCCGTGTCCGTGTTGGGGATCCCTCGTCCCTCTCTATGTTCCCATCTCTGGTCGTTTGCTGGCAGCACTCCGTAAGTAGTCCGGCTGCGTGCTGGTTAGGAGTGTCTGCTGGCAGCGACTGGAGTGGGGACGTGAGTGGAGAGTCCCCTCGTCCACTCTCTGTGGTTCCATTCCTTGTCGCTGGTGCGGGCTGCAGGCCTCGTCGGACTGGCTAGTGTGAGCTGGGAGAGGATGCAGCTGACAGTGACCCCCTGGGAACCATGTCCTGAGAGTGGACGTCTCCTTCTCCCATCCCCTTGTGTGAGTTCCTCACCAGTTTCCTTTTTTTTGGTGGGGGGGCTTTGAGGGGTGGGAGTGTCACGGCCATGCCCATGACCGTGACTCCTTTACCGCATGCGGTTGCCTGCCGTTTTGTATGGGCGTTCAACCACGGGTGAGGGCTGCTTGTCTGTGGCCTCACTTGTGGTTGCCGCGGGCAACCAGTGTTGTTGTTAGCAGCGGAGCAGCCTGAGCGTCGCTAGGCAGCTTGCTGCCCTGGCATGCGGTCTCACCTGACGTTCCTTTTGTTAGGTGTGTTTGTTGTGTGCACTGTGTTGTAAGTTATTGTGTGCACTTTCCCTTTATGTATGTTTGTTTTCCCTTCTGTGTTACTGGAAGGGTTAACTTCCTTCCCAGTGTGTGTGTGATGTCACTGGGTGTGTCCAATCCTTGGGTGTGGCCACTTGGGCCTATAAAGACCCTCTCTCTTGCAGAGCTCAGTAGGTTGCTTCAGCATGCTTGCTGATAGCAGCCTCCTGTGTTTTACATCCGCCAGTGAGAGCCACCACTGTGGTCATAGTTCTTAGTTTGAGGTTTAAGTTAAAGTTTTATGTATGCCTATGTCTTTATGTGTGTGTTGTAGCAAGTTTGTCTGTTGGGATTTTCATATGTGTTTGTGCAGCATAACGGTTCTGGATCCCTGTCTGTTTAGGGATCCAGTCAGCAGGGCTGTGGCAGGTTGGTGAATGTCTGTTCACCTGCCATTTCCGTATTGCTGTTTTTGTCCCCCTTTTCCCAACAGCTTGGCCATTGAGGCTCCTGCTCCTCCGTGTCAAGGAGGAGTAGGTTGCCTTACCCAGCTCCTAGCTCAGGGATCTGCGGAGGGTAAGATAGGGCTCCGAGGTTCCTCCTACCTTAAAGGTCGGCCCATGCAGGTTAGGAGTTAGGGTCAGGGTAGGGACGCTGTAGGAGGTGACCTGCTCCCTGTCCTGTGGCTTCATGGCCGAGTAGCTACTTCAACACCTGGCACCTCACGGCTGAGGGTTTCCCCCATCCTCAGCCGTGACACATACATCCAGCAAGGGGATGATATATAGAGGACTACGTATCCCTCTAAGACCTAATGTGCATCTTGAGGATACACAGTTCACTAAGGGCTGGGAGAGTCTGTTAACCGAGTGCTCACTGAGATTGTTGAAATATCTGGCGGATTATGAGAAAGGCTTCTTTCAAAAAATAGATCAGCAGTTAGAGAAAGAAATACAAGAAATACAAGACTTTAATCAACATCCTGAGTTCTCTGACCTTGAACAGAAAATAAAGAAAAATATAGATCAATTACAACACGAAATTAAAGAAAGAAAGCATAGGAAATACATCAGAGACCGTACCGATTTCGAGACAGACAGAGTATATATCTGGAGAAATAGAGGGACAAGCAGGATCCCACAATGCAGATATTTTGAGAACTCTGAAACAGAGACCTCAGGTACAGAGGGTTCAAACTATAGCTCAAGTACACAAGGAAATCGAGCTAAAGGTATTAAACGTAAAACTAAAAAAAGACAATATCCGCCAAAAAACAACCGTTAGAGAGACGAGAATCCTTCCAATCATGTTCGGAAGGAGCAATAAGGAAACAGGCTATAGCAAATCCGAGCACCTCAATGGTCAACACAAATACAAATCCCATGTTAACCTACCCATCACTATCCTCACAACCATTTTCTTTTGGTCTGTCTCAGGGGGTGAACATGGGTCAGAACCAGACGGTCTATCAGCCCCTTGGTATACCATGTCAGACCACTACCTCTTTGTCTCAGATCAACACGGGTGCGAGGGAGAAAACCCCCCCCCCCCATTGCCCCCCTTTTTTTAGGACAACAAGGGGTTCAGCTGAGGGACAGGGAAAAATGGGGCTACAGCAAGTGACTGAAATAATATCGGAAATGGGTTCAGATGAAAAACAGATTATAAATCTATCAACCCATATGATTACAACCTGACAACAGACACTTTTAAGTAAGGGTCTTACCTTTGCGCCAGTCCCTCAGTGTGACAAGTTTCTCTGGATCAAGGACATAAACCTTTTTGCCCGGAAATTAGCCCTACACAAAGTACACAAACAAGAACAAAATGATGTACGTAAAACATTTGAGAATGAAAGAAGATGTGTAGAGACTTTAGAAGATCTATCGAAAGAAAGTGAAGGGTATCAGATTATCCCGGATCCACCTTTCTCGACTTTAAAACCCAAATCGAGGATTACTCCAAACTTTTCACAATTTCAAGAGATAGAAACTTTTGTACATCTGGTGACCCAAGATATAAAATCCCTAAAAATGAGGAAGGGTCATATAAACTCTAATTTGAGTAATCAGGAACATGAAGCCTTGGAGACCCTAAAGAAAAATGGAAATATAACAATAAAACCGAGTGATAAGGGGGGTAACATAGTCATACAAGACAAAAATGACTATGTTGAGATGGTCTTGAGACTGTTGAGAGATAAAAAAAATTACAAAGTTTTGTCTCATGACCCCACAAAAGAGTATATGAGTGAATTAAAAAATCTCCTCACAGAGGCACTCCAGGCAAATATTATCTCCAAAGATGAATATCAGTATCTGTTCAATAAAAATCCTACTGTCTCCACATTCTATGCCTTACCAAAGGTGCACAAGAATAAGAAGCCCATCCCTGGGAGACCGATAGTTTCAGGGAACGAAAACCTGACACAAGCTCTGAGTGAATACGTTGATCAAATAATGAGACCCTTTGTGACCGCCTTGCCCTCATACATTAGGGACACAAAAGATTTACTTTTAAAAATTAATGATATTACCGTTACCCCTAACACTATTCTAGCTAGTCTAGATGTCGAATCACTTTATAGTAACATCCAGCACTCTCTAGGAATACACGCGGTGGAATATTATCTCAATACAAAAAGTAAAAATTTCCAAAAACATAACGAGTTTGTTTTATTAGCACTTAGATTTATTTTGGAGCACAATTATTTTATGTTTCAGGAACACTTTTATCACCAAATAAATGGGACTGCGATGGGGACGTCATGTGCCCTGACGTATGCAAATTTATTTTTAGGGTGGTGGGAAAACAATTTTGTATTCACGGATGAAATGTCGTCATATGTCTGCCACATTTTATTTTGGGGCAGATATATTGACGACATTCTCATATTATGGGATGGCGGTCACACTCTGTTTCAGGAATTCACTCAGAGACTTAATTAAAATAATATAGGGATGAGATACACCTTTGAGGTCCAGAATGAGTAGATAGTATTTCTTGATCTCAAAATAAAAAATTCAGAAGACGGTCATCTTGTCACTGAGGTCCATAGGAAAGTTACTGCAACAAACAGTTACCTGCATTGGAATAGTTGGCATCCACTCCCCTTAAAAAGAGGAATACCAACTGGCCAATACCTGAGGGCACGCAGGAATTGCTCGGATGAAATGGCTTTTGGGAGAGAGAGTGAACAACTATTCCAGAGGTTCAAAAGGAGAGGTTACCCTACTAGACCCCTGAAGAAAGCCTTTAATAGAGCTAAAAGCCTGAATAGGGAAGATCTATTAAAAACAACAATCCATAAAAAAAGCGAGGTAATTAGGTGCATTGGGACCTATGATGGGTATAATGATGAGATATGCCATATAATTAAAAAATATTGGCATATAATACGATCTGACAGAGATCTAGGGATGGTTCTCACCCCGTATCCATCTATAACATACAGAAGAGGTCCGAATTTAAAGGACCAGTTGGTCCATAGTCACCTAATGGAAGAAAAAACTCAACTTACCAATAAACAGGAGAAGTATAAGGGGTCATCACCATGTGGAAACTGCTCCTTTTGTAAATATATACCTCGCATCAAGAAGTTCACGAACCCTGGAGACAAGAAAGACTATGAAATTAGACACTTAATAACATGCAGAACACAAGGAGTTGTCTACATAGCTGCCTGTCCATGCCCCAAATTGTATGTGGGTAAAACCATACAAGAGTTGAGACGTAGAATCTCAGGAAATCTAAGCACCATTGAAACAGATAAAGACACTCCTCTGGCCAGACATGTTAAATATATACATGGAAACCAGAGTTCGATACTAAGATTCTGGGGAATAGAAAAGGTATCCATGGGACCAAGAGGAGGCAATTTAGACAAAAAACTGTTACAATGTGAAGCCTGTTGGATTGACAGATTAAATACGATGAGTCCTCATGGTTTGAATGAGGGGTTTTCATTCACGGCATTCATCTAGCATTAAATCATATTTGTATAGAAAAAGGAAACTTAGTAGATTGTAGTAATTGTATACACATATAAATAAATAAAATATAAGGAATAAAAGGAAGATTTTAGAGAAAAATAGTTAGGCCAATTATCATTATGATCAATATTATTCATAGGATTCCAAAGTATAGTGTGCATCTAATAATCTATAGATTACAAAATAAAGTATATATCAAATAGGTCAGATCCGGGATCTGTATTCGGAGTGGGTATATTGTCTTAAGTACGGCAGGAAGACTTGCTTTGAAGATTGAAGGGATTTTTATATCTTGAAGGATATAAAATTTAATAGTTGAAATAACAGTAATAATATATCCCAATAATAGGATGTGTTATCCTTTATGAATATATAATATTTCAATATAGTATATAATATCCCCATGTCCTCCTTCGGGTACCTCTCTTCCACCCTCCATCTCCCCATCCAGGAAAATAGTATCAGTTTATATCTATATGTTGCAGCTCTCCTAATCTGTCTGAAATAAATGGATAATAAGTGCAACAATTTAGGAAAAGCTGCATGAATTTAAATCTATATGCTGAAATTCTCCCAAGTCCTTATGTTAACATAATGGATAATAAGTGCAAATAAACTTATCCCTTCAATATAAGTGGAGATAATGAGAAGGTGATGATATGGAATAAGAATATAGAATGTGAAATTGAACCTTGTTAATTCCCTATAATAGGGATAGTGAATGCACCCAAAATATGGATTTGATAGAACCTGGCAAACTGATAGACTAACTGGCTGAGCATGCGTAGGAAGAATATCTCAGAAAATAACTAGAGTATAGACGCATGCGCCTCGACTTTAACTTGACGAAACAAGCGGAGAGGATGGGGAGATATCGAAAATAACTGAGTGTGGACGCATGCGCATGGACACCTGTATCGTGGATCTTAGCAATTCACGGACTGAGTGTATGGGCATGCGCAGTAGGGATAACCTGTGGTGGAGTTACGGTGGTAGCTATGCGCATGCACCTATACTTATTAATCGGGGAAGCGATGCTGTGGGTGCTGCGCATGCGCCTACACTTAGCACTCGTACGGAGAATCTACCCCAGCGAGACAGGTCCTGGAACGGAAGATTTCAAGCTATAAGTTTATACGCAAGCGCACACTGGTGACAAGTACTGGTTAGTCCGAGACTGACGGGGTACTAAATGGATCCCTATTGGCCTACCTTTGTGACTAACAAAGATCGCCGGCGAATCATTGGAGATAGGGTAAGTGAATGACCCACCCATAGGATATATAAAGGGCAAATCATAGGGCGATCTTGTCGTTAGTAGCTCCATAGCCCCTGAAGACGCCACATCTGTGGTGAAACATGTCGGGGGAGCTGCAAGTTTAGTTTTTAGATCAGTGCGGTGTGCTTGTTAGTCCGGCCCCGGTGATCTGCAGACACTGGGTTAGCGGACACAAATAGCTACACTCTATCCTTAAGAGGAACAAGGGATAGAGCCACATACTCTATCCATTCTGATGCGGGACTGACAGTGATTCATCTCGCCATACTCCTGCTGAATTGAAGCAGGGAAATTTAGTTAGACCAATCCCTCAGGATAGATTTGTATATATATCAAGGACAGAGACTGCAAATATAAGCAGTGATTATAACAAAACATAGCAATTACTGTTATCAAGCACCAGAGCATCTGAACTTTTAAATATTTTTCTTTTCTTTTTCCCGTTAATTTTAAAGAATACCAAATAAATGTTATATTTTATAATTGACCTTAAACGGGAACCTATTAGCCGTTTGGCTAGCTGAACTTTAATAACTTAAATCCCGGGTCCGAAGGGTCCCTGAAAGGGAAACAGTTTAGACTAGAGCACCAGTTCCAGCCTGAAAAGGTCGTGAGCTATCCACTTCAGTGTTACTATATTTCTTTACCATCCTTAAAAGAGTTGTTCACAATTGTGGACCTTTTCTACAGACCCCACAGGTCAATGACTGGCAATGCAGTGACACATCATCGTTGCATTATGTGACCCAGTGACATGATACGTGACACATCACCTCTGCGACCAGTCATTGGCTGCAGCAATCACGTGCCTCGACATCAAACTTAATGTTGATGTGTGGAGACCAGGGACCTGCAGAACCAGAGGGGCAGCAATAGAGCAGTTAATTTGGTCTGTATAATTACCATAGCAGGTCTGGCCACACTGTGGGATCTGTATAAATGGTCCATAAAGGTAAACAATTCATTTAAGCAGTTTATTTCTTCTATAAATGGTACATAATGCTTGCTTCATTGTATTAAAAATCACAGATTATTTTGAGAGATCACAAGCAAATAGAAAAGAAAAAAAGTCCAGTATATTAAATTATTTCTAACTACTGAGTGATTGAAAAGAAAAGCTTTCAATAGTGTCCATGTAGTTATTGTCAATTATGTCAATGACAAGAAAGACAAATACACATTTTCAGGATAGCTTGGTCAATAGAAATGAGACCTTATAAATCTTATAAATGACTGACTGCAACAGTACATAAAGTCTTCAATAGTCATTAGCGAATAATAGACAAAAATTGAACTGTTCGGAATGGGCAGTGGATGGATAGGGAGATAAAACCTAACACAAGATGGTGGAGCTGCTTAACGAGCTAGAAAATATTAATGTAATGGTCTGGTTACTGATCTATTTCATTCATTTTATGATACTTAAGGAAAAATGTTTTGCTGTCAAATCTTGAAAATTATGCTACTTATGTATAGAGATGTCGCAAACATAAAATTTTCCGTTCGCGAACGGCGAACGCGAATTTTTGCAAATGTTCGCGAACGGGCGAACCGCTATAGACTTCAATAGACAGGCGAATTTTAAAACCCACAGGGACTCTTTCTGGCCCCAATAGTGATGGAAAAGTTGTTTCAGGGGGACTAACACCTGGACTGTGGCATGCCGGAGGGGGATCCATGGCAAAACTCCCATGGAAAATTACGTAGTTGACGCAGAGTGTGGTAAGTTAAATTCGCAATGCGATTAATATAACCTGTATTAATCGCATTGCGATTACAACTTAGAGCTGGGTTCCTAATGGTTGTATTGCTAGGATATAACGAAGATTGAGAATATAGTGCTATATTCACTATATTCGTCAATTCTAGCAATACAACCATTAGGAACTCAGATCTAAGTTGTAATCGCAATGCGATTAATACAGGTTATATTAATCGCATTGCGATTACAACTTAGGTCTGAGTTCCTAATGGTTGTATTGCTAGAATTGACAAATATAGCACTATATTCTCAATCTTCGTTATATTCTAGCAATACAACCATTAGGAACTCAGATCTAAGTTGTAATCGCAATGCGATTAATAAAACCTGTATTAATCGCATTGCAAAAACAACTTAGATCCAGTGGCGTTGCGAGGGGGGTGCGGTGGGTACGGGCCGCACCGGGTGACACCAGTCTGATGGGGTGTCACCCGCGGCCCGCCGGCGCAGGAGTTCTCACTCACAAGTTCAACTTCTAAACTTTGCAAGCAAGCAAGCACGTCGCGCCGTCACGTGGTAAAGGGGGACGGGGGTGTGACTCACTGCAGCCTGGTGAGTGGTGGGGCGCCACGGCAGCTGCCCTGCAGGAGTCTCTGGTGTCGGGAGGAGGAGGTAGGTAGAGCGGCTCTGACTTTATAGACCAAATTATTTTAATAATACCCCAATAATAATAAGTTAATAACCTAACCCCATTCATAAATTACTGGTGGATTATTATAGAGACGGCCCCAGGCCAGGAGACATAAGGGGTTGGGTTGAACTGTGGGCTGGGGCCACCCGACCACATTTACTAATCTTTGCTCAGGGGGGCCCTCATAAATATAGACCCACATGGTGTGGACTGGTTATTTTTACTAAGGAATATAGTTTAAATGTTTATGTGCAAAAGAGAAAATAAGAAGTTAGCTCCAATCAGATATCTGCACATAGACCAAGACTCTGGGTCTATGCAGATATCTGATTGGAGCTGACTTAGTGACTTCTTTTTTTTTCTCTTTATCTCTTTATTATGGCTTCGGGGGAAGGGGGGGCAGGTGTGACACCCTTTTCTACCGCACCGGGTGACACCAGCCATAGCAACGCCAACCATTAGGAACCCAGCTCTAAGTTGAATTCGCAATGCGATAAATATAACCTGTATTAATCGCATTGCGATTACAACTTAGTCAAATTTGTGACACTGCAGCTTTCGAATGAATTTAAAATGGATGCTGTCCAGGAGGTGGGAGGGTCTGGGAGGGAGGGTATGATGCTGATGGGCTGGAATGTGTCTGCTGACTGTGAGGTACAGGGTCAAAGTTTACACAATGATGATGAATAGGGGGCAGACCGAACATCGCATATGTTCGCCCGCCGCGGCGAACAAGCGATATTCGCTGGGAACTATTCGCCGGCGAATAGTTCGGGACATCTCTACTTATGTACAATATATGCAAACAATAATGCCTTACAGTATAAAGAACATAGGGAATCTATTTATATGATAAGCCTTTCTACAGTAGAGCAATTCTAGAATATTAAGCAGCCTCCTAAACTGCCCATTGTGGACATTATCAAATGCTTGCTAATTTGCTCTTTTAATGCACATCTAAATGCTCCCTATCATTCTTATATGCCCAAATAGCTATTTTAAAGGGGTTGTCTAATGAAAATCACCTATCCAGGGGATAGAGGATAAATATGAGATTTTGGGGAAGTCCAACCAGAGAATGAGGGATCCCCTTTATGAATGAAACAGCAGTGAACATGTTAGCCCACTACTCTATTCAATCTCTGCCAGTCCCATATAAGAGACTGTAGTGGTGGACATGTATCACTATTAGAGTTTAGCGGACACCTGGATGTTCAGGTTTGAGGGGTTCGGCCGAACTTCACAAAAAAGTTTGAGTTTGAGAACCCAACTTGACCCTGAACCCGAACCTTATTGAAGTCAATGGGGACCCGAACTTTTGAGCACTAAAATGGTTCTAAAAAGAAAGGGCTAGAGGGCTGCAAATGACAGCAAAATGTGGTTAAGAGCATGGCAAGTGCTCTGCAAACAAAGGTGGATAGGGAAATTACTTTAAATAACATAAAATACAAAAAAATCTAGGAGTACGAGGTCCATGTGGAGTAGGAGGTTGAGGAGGCAGTGGATGTGGCGGTGTAGGTGGAAGCAGCGGTGGAGGAGGAGGAGGTAGCCTACACTGCTTTTTGGTTTTAAATTTATTTTTATTTTTTTAAATTAGGGTACACCCCAAAACATTAGGAAATGTAACCTGTGATAACCCCCTCCAGCCGTGTTAAATAAACGTTCAGACAGTACACTGGCTGCAGGCGTAAAGGGCAAGCTCAGGCCATGTGCCAATTTGGAGACCCAGAAGTTTAAGGGGGCAGACCCATCATTCAGTACGTATAGGCGTGTGCACACATACTGCCCCACCATGTCGCATGTCCCCGTGATGTTCACGATCCAATTGGTTATCTTCTCTATCAACTTTCGATGTTCTTTTCTGCGCCTTCCATGTTGATCACGGTTAGCGGCGAATCAGGGTTCCACACCGGAGAGGGAGCATGAGAAAGGGATACTACATCCAAGGGAGGTCAGTGGATGAAATTCAATGTGATCGAGCGGAAATGCGGGACAAAGTATTGAAGCAGAAGCTTCTAAGTTAAAGATGGGGGGCACGGCAATAACCCACTCCCGACTCGGGGAGGTAGTGACGATAAATAACAATACAGAACTCTGAAGATGCCCTGTTATTGGAATGATTATTAAAAAATTATTGGGAATGTCACTGGGGTATTTAGGATTTGGAAACGTTAGACTGGAGAGGCCCTGCTGCCGCTTTGTTGACTCTAGATAACTTCTGCCTGATCGCACGTCACCGTGACATCCACAATCAATTTGGATATCTTCTCTATCAACTTTTGATGTTTTTTCTGAGCCTACCATGTTGATCACGGTTATCGGCGAATCAGGGTTCCACGCCGGAGAGGGAGCATGAGAAAGAGAGACCACATCCAAGGTAGGTAAATTTTTTTAAATTAAATATAATCAAGTGGAAAAGTGGGACAAATTATTGAAGTGCAAATGTGGGACAAGTTGTTAAAGTTTAAGCATTGAATGAAAGGAGGGGGCGCGCATCAATTAAAGAAGAATTTTTTTAAATGTAATTCCCTGTCACCTATTCAGGGCAGGGGTTTGTATACGGCAAAATTGGTAAAATGTCACCTTGTAACAGTGGTTTTTTTAAAATTTATGTCCCTATTAGTGTTGATCACGAATATTCGAATTGCATTTTTTTATCGCGAATATAGGTACTTAGAAAATTCGCTAATATTTAGAATATAGTGATATACAGTACAGACCAAAACTTTGCTTTGATTACTGCTTTGCACACTCTTGGCATTCTCTTGATGAGCTTCAAGAGGTAGTCCCCTGAAATGGTTTTCACTTCACAGGTGTGCCCTGTCAGATTTAATAAGTGGGATTTCTTGCCTTATAAATGGGGTTGGGACCATCAGTTGCGTTGAGGAGAAGTCAGGTGGATACACAGCTGATAGTCCTACTGAATAAACTGTTAGAATTTATATTATGGCAAGAAAAAAGCAGCTAAGTAAAGAAAAACGAGTGGCCATCATTACTTTAAGAAATGAAGGTCAGTCAGTCAGCCGAAAAATTGGGAAAACTTTGAAAGTAAGGGCTATTTGACCATGAAGGAGAGTGATGGGGTGCTGCGCCAGATGACCTGGCCTCCACAGTCACCGGACCTGAATCCAATCGAGATGGTTTGGGGTGAGCTGGACCGCAGAGTGAAGGCAAAAGGGCCAACAAGTGCTAAGCATCTCTGGGAACTCCTTCAAGACTGTTGGGAGACCATTTCAGGGGACTACCTCTTGAAGCTCATCAAAAGAATGCCAAGAGTGTGCAAAGCAGTAATTAAAGCAAAAGGTGGCTACTTTGAAGAACCTAGAATATGACATATTTTCTGTTGTTTCACACTTGTTTGTTATCTATATAATTCCACAAGTGTTAATTCATAGTTTTGATGCCATCATAGTCAAGAAAATAAAGAAAACTCTTTGAATGAGAAGGTGTGTCCAAACTTTTGGTCTGTACTGTATATTCGTAATTTCGAATATTCAAGATTTTATTTTAATCATTACACATGATCCCTCCCTGCTTCTAGCTTGTGGGCCAATGAGAAGGCTTCAGTATCTTTGACATTAGGAGTAGTGTTGAATGCAAATTTTTGTAATGCAAATTTTTCAATTGCCGAGTAAAAATATGAATCCTCCCTGCTTCTTGCTTGTGGGCCAATGAGTCATTGGCCCACAAGCAAGAAGCAGGGAGGAATCATGACTTTAGATGGGGAAAATTATGAATATCTAAAAAACGAATATATAGCACTATATTGAATATATTTGTTTTTTGAATATTCGTAATATTCTAAAACAAGAATATATAGCAATATAGCGAATATTCAAAAAAAACTAATATAAATCAATTTAGCTACTATAGTGCTATAACCTTCTTTGTCTAAAAGTTGTAATTTCTTTCTCATCTGAGGTTCAGATTGGAAAAAAATTGCAACTATTAAAAAAAAATTATCGCACTATATTAGCTGAATTGCTCTATATTCATTTTTTTCTCGAATATTCGCTATATTGCTATATATTCTTGTTTTCAAATATTAGGAAGATTCTAAAAAACTAATATATTAGTTTTTTCGAATATTAGGAATATTCTAAAACAAGAATATATAGCAATATAGCGAATATTCGAAAAAAAACAAAAAACAAATATAGAGCAATTTAGCTAATATAGTGCTATAATCTTCTTTGTCCAATAGTTGTAATTTTTTTCTCATCTGAAGTTCAGATTGGAAAAAAATGACAACTTAAAAAAAAAAAAGACTATAGCACTATATTAGCTAAATTGCTCTACATTCGTTTTTTCAAATATTCGCAATATTGCTATATATTCTTGTTTTAGAATATTACGAATATTTGAAAAAACTAATATATTCAATATAGTGCTATGACTCATTGGCCCACAAGCAAGAAGCAGGGAGGAATCATGTTTTTACTCGGCAATTGAAAAATTCTCGATAAAAAATTGCATTCCAAAAATTTGCATATTACGCGATCATTACCTTGACTAATTTTTCGAGTAAAAAAAATCGTAGAATAGAATGAATATTCGAATTTGCGAATATTCAACGAATATTCTACAAAATATTAGCGAAATATTGCAAATTTGAATATGAATATGGTTTAATCACGGCAAAAATTGACAAATGTCACCCAAGATTGTAACAGACAAATTTGTGAAATGTTTTTACCTGTCTACTAGGTACAGCAGGGGTATATCACACCCAAAAATTGGTGAATTTCACCCGAATATGTAACAGACAAATTAGTGAAATGTTACCTGTCTACTAGGTATAGGAGTGGTATATCACACTCAAAAATTGGTGAATTTGACCCGAGAATGTAACAGACAAATTAGTGAAATGTTTTTACCTGTCTACTAGGTACAGCCGGGGTATATCACACCCAAAAAAAGGTGAATTTCACCCGAATATGTAACAGACAAATTAGTGAAATTACATAAATTAAAATAAAATACATACAAAGTAAAAAAATAAACTTGATTTATGAGGTGGAGGTCCATATGGAGTAGGAGTTTGAGGAGGTGGTTGACGTAGCGGTGTAGGTGGAAGCAGCGGTGAAGGAGGATGAGGTAGCCAACACTGGCTGTGGACAGGCGGCTGCGCTTGTCTGTGATAACGCCTCCTGCCGTGCTAAACACACGTTCAGACAATACACTGGCTGCAGGGCAGGCCAACACCTCCAAGGCGTAAAGGGCAAGCTCAGGGCATGTGCCCAATTTGAATACTCAGAAGTTGAAGGGGGCAGACCCGTCATTCAATACGTGTAGGCGTGTGCACACATACTGCTCCACCATGTTGCTGAAATGCTGCCTTCTGCTAAGACGTTCTATATCATCTGGTGGTGCTGGTTGTTGTGGAGTGCTGACAAAGCTTTTCCACATTTCGGCCATGGTAACCCTGCCTTCTGAGGTGCTGGTGGTGCCCCAGCTGCGTTGGCGACCTCTTCCTCCTCCTCTGCCTTCGCCTTGTGCTTCCACTGTGCCCCCGTTGTCAGGTGGGAATGCCACCAGCAGCGCGTCTACCAGCGTGCGCTTGTACTCGTGCATCTTACGATCACGCTCCAGTGACGGAATTAAGGACGGTACGTTGTCCTTGTAACAGTGATCCAGAGTGGCCACCCAGTGATCAGCACAAGTTAGAATGTAAACAACTCGTGGTCATTGCGGAGACACTGCAGCATGTAATCGCTCATGTGTGCCAGGCTGCCCAGAGGCAACGACAAGCTGTCTTCTGTGGGGGGTGTATCATCTGTGTCCTCTGTATCCCCCAGCCATGCACCAGTGATAGCCATGAGCTGGTTTGGGTGCCACCCTGCTGTGAACACAGTTCCTCCTCCTCCATCTCCTCATCCTCATCCTCCACCTCGTCATTCTCCAGAACTGTGCCCTGGCTGGACAATTGTGTACCTAGCATTTGTGGGTGCAGAAACCCACCCTCGGAGCCACTTGTGAATCACTGGCCGGAAACCCTGTGAAATGATCCCTCTTCCTCCTCCTCCTCCTCCTCCTGTGTCACATCCTCTTCCATCATCGCCAGCAGCGTTTTTTCAAGGAGGCATAGAAGTGGGATAGTAACGATGAGAACGGCATTATCGGCACCGCCCATGTTGGTGGAGTACTCAAAACAGCGCAACAAGGAACACAGGTCTTGCATGGAAGCCCAGTCATTGGTGGTGAAGTGGTGCTATTCCGTAGAGCGACTCACCCGTGCGTGCTGCAGCTGAAACTCCACTATCGTCTGCTGCTGCTTGCACAGTCTGGCCAGCATGTGCAAGGTGGAGTTCCACCTTGTGGGCACGTCGCATATGAGGCGGTGAGCGGGAAGGCCGAAGTTACGCTGCAGCGCTGACAAGCGGGAGCAGCAGCACTTATGCAATACTCCTGCGCGGTGTGGGGTTTGTCCCCCAGACAGATAAGTTTTAAAACTGCCTGCTGTCGTTTACCCCTGGCTGTGCTGAAGTTGGTGGTGAAGGTGTTACGCTGACCAGATGAGGAGCTGGTAGAGGATGAAGAAGCGGAGTAGGAGGAGGAAGCAACAGGAGGCAAACTGAAGCGCCCTACAATCCTCGAAGGTGGAAGGACATGTGCCAAACTGCTATCCGCCTCAGGCCCAGCCACCACTGCATTTACCCAGTGTGCTGTTATGGATATATAACGTCCCTGACCGTGCTTTCTGGTCCACGTATCCGTAGTGAGGTGGACCTTGCCACAGATAGCTTTGCGCAGTGCACACCTGATTTTGTCCCCCACTTGGTTGTGCAGGGAAGGGATGGCACGCCTGGAAAAGTAGTGGTGGCTGGGCACAACGTACTGTGGGACATCCACCGCCATAAGGCTTTTAAAACTCTCTGTCTCCACCAGACAGAATGACAGCATTTCAAAGGCCAGTAATTTTGAAATCCTGTCATTCAGGGCCAGGGATCGCGGGTGGGTAGGGGGGGTACTTCCTCTTCCGCTCCAGTGTTTGGGAGATGGAGAGCTGAACGCTTCCGTGGGACATTGTGGAGATGCTTGGTGACCCAGATGGTGGTGTTGCTGGCAGATTCTCTGTTTGCGGGGTGGCAGGTGCAACTGTCACGCCAGAGGTGGATGAAGAGG
This sequence comes from Bufo bufo, assembly GCF_905171765.1. Classification (NCBI taxonomy): domain Eukaryota; kingdom Metazoa; phylum Chordata; class Amphibia; order Anura; family Bufonidae; genus Bufo; species Bufo bufo. The sequence goes on along the minus strand of NC_053390.1, from coordinate 407,678,300 downwards.
CCAAGACTGCAGCAGAAGAGGAAGCAGGAGGAGCCAGAGACCTTTCTTGTTTTTTGAGGTGTCTACTCCACTGCAGCTCGTGCTTTGCACTTAAATGCCTGGTCATCCAGGTTGTGCTCAGGTTGAGAACGTTTATACCTTGCTTCAGGCTCTGATTGCACAGCGTGCAAACCACTTGTGTCTTGTCGTCAGCACATTGTCTGAAGAACTGCCACGCCAGGGAACTCATTGGAGCTGGCTTTGATGTGCTCAGTCCCTTTTTGCGGTGGGCAGTAGCAGGCGTACTGTCTAGGGGATCGCCGCTCCGCTTTTGCACCCTTCTCACTCTTCTGCTGTGCTGGTGGCTCTGTGCGACCACCGCCTCTTCCTCCGAACTACACAGGTTACTAGCATGACCTTGATTCGATGTGGGGTCAAGGACCTCATTGTCCTCCACATCATTTTCCACCCAGTCTTCACCCCCTGCCCTCCTTGATCGGTCTGCACATTTTCAAAAGCCACAGCAGTTGGCACCTGTGTTTCGTTATCATCCGAGACGCGCTGCGGTGGTGCTCCCATGTACTCATCTTAAAACATAAGTGGTTGGGCATCAGTGCGCTCAATATCTTCCACTACTGGGGCAGGACTAGGTGGATGGCCCTGGGAAACCCTGCTAGCAGAGTCATCAAAAATCAGAAGAGACTGCTGCATGACTTGGGGCTCAGACTGCTTGGCTGATTTGCAAGGGGGTGAGGTGAAAACTGATGGACATCGGCTGCAGGTGCCAACTCTGATCTTTCAGCAGGAAACTGGATGGGAGACAATGTAAAGGAACTGGAGGCACTATCAGCAACCCAATCTACTATCACCTGTACTTGTTCTGGCCTCACCATTCGTTGAGACGCATTAGCCCCGACCAAATACCGCTGCAGGTTCTGTCGCCTACTCGCACCTGAGGAAGGTGTTTCACTTGTGTGTATAGCTGGCACAGATCAACAACGTCCTCTCCCTGCAACAGAAGCTCCAACAGCAGCACCACTACCGGGGCCACTTCCCTTATTTGAAGCCCTCCTCATATTTCTCAAATTTAGGATCTTGCCCAAAGTGGGTGTTTTTTTTAGTAACAGAATAGCACAGCAGTATCTAAAGCGTGTATCTTATACTGACAGAGGCAGACAAGGCCACAAATTAAGTTTTTTGCCCAAAAAGGGTGTTTTTTTAATAACAGAATCTTGAATTTCACACGTACAGATGTAGCAAGGGCTGTAAAATTGAGTATTTTGCCCAAAAAGGGTGTTTTTTAAAACCCAGAAAATTATTTCTGTATTTCTAGCTTAAATTGCACACTGACTAATGTGGCAGAGGCCCCAGATGGAGGGTATTGCCAAAAATGGATGTGTTTTTTTTAAACCCAGAAAATTATTGAAGTATTTCAAGCTTGTTTTTAACAATCACAGATGCAGCAAAGGCTGCAATATTAATTACTTTGCCCAAAAAGGGTGTTTTTTTAATAACAGAATATGACAGTAGTATATAACGCTTGAATTTTACACGTACAGATGCAGCAAGGGCTGTAAAATTGAGTATTTTGCCCAAAAAGGGTGTTTTTTAAAACCCTGAAAATTATAGCTGTATTTCTAGCTTAAATTGCACACTGATAATGTCAGTTTTTTTGTGTTCCGTATACGGTCCGTATACGGAACCATTAATTTCAATGGTTCCGCAAAAAAAAACGGAATGTACTCCGTATGCATTCCGTTTCCGTATTTCTGTTTAAAGATAGAACATGTCCTATTATTGCCCGCAAATCACGTTCTGTGGCGGAAAAAACGGAACACAAACGGAAATGCATCCGTATGTCTTCCGTTTCCGTTCCGTTTTTTTCGGAACCATCTATTGAAAATGTTATGCCCAGCCCAATTTTATCTATGTAATTACTGTATACTGTATAGGCCATACGGAAAAACGGAACGGAAAAACATAACACTGAAAAAGCCATACGGTCGTGTGCAGGAGGCCTAATGCTGCAAAGGCCACAGATGTAGGGTCTTGCCAAAAATGGGTTATTTTTTTAAACCCAGAATATAATTGCAGTAGTTCAAGCTTCTATTTGACTGTCACAAATGCACATATGCTGTGTTGTGGCACAGAACTTTCATAAAATGGCCGCCGCCGTCACCTAACTAACAGACGGATAAAAGTTTTTTTTCTGGGTCACTAGGCTCAGGGCAGGGTAAAAATTATGTGCACTGCACCCACAAAACAAAATCTAGGGAGATCGCTGAGTTAACAAATACTTCTGATTAAAGATTCTGTCCTATTTTCTCCCTCACAGCAGCAGCATCCTCTCCCTACACTAATCAGAGCAGAGTGACGTGCAGCGCTATGTGACTCCAGCTTATATAGAGGCTGGGTCACATGCTGCACTGGCCAATCACAACCATGTCATTAGTAGGCATGGCTGTGATGGCTTCTAAGGGCACAGAGTTAAACACTTGTTGATTGGCTGCTCTGCATTTTACTGAAATGTTCGGGTTAGGGTCCGGGGTCCAAAAATCCTAAAGTTCGGTACGAACCCGAACTTTACAGTTCGGGTTCGCTCAACCCTAATCATTATTAGTCTATTTGGTCCCTACAGATTTAATATCCACAAAATTTTAGGCCACTTTTTTTTACCTTACACTACACAGCAAGCTGATCTAGTATTCTCCCCTTGACTTCTCATTCCAGTATAGATACCTTTATGTCTGCAGTACATATAAGGGCAGTTTGTTCTGCGGTAGCGTTCCGTTACCGCAGACTAGTTCTTAAGCCTGGCGTTAGCAGCCCTAATACAATATCAGAATCCACATTGTGAAAACATATGGGGTAGAGTTGAATCGCTGAATTTTAATTATTAAAATACCATACAATATAATATAGTGGTCCCAATACATCTACGTGCCCCAGTAGGCTTTATTTAAATTTAAAGGAATGCCGTCAGTCTTTGAATCTATGTTCGCCGATGTGATTCTGCTCTGTATGTTCTATTCCCCTTTTATATTGGATCTATAGACGTTTGAATTTGTTTTATCCAAGCTTAAAAAACATAGTAATGGTTGTAAGATGTTTTATATTATTCATTCTATATTGTATTGTTTTTATAAGCATATGTGTACAGGAAGGGTTACATAAAATGAGTGGTTGACACCATAATCACCTGTGAGGCAATGGAAACTCCAAACTGATTGGAGCAACTACACGTTATTCAGGTACAGTATATAAGTGCACCACACTTGCATTCAACCCATACCATGATTAAGATCTGTTAGATCAAAACGCGTTGGTGGTGTTACCGCTGTCTATGTGAATAAGTGTATTTTTTTAGATTTATGAAATAAAGATTGAAGACTTTTTATTTATCTCACTGCTGGACATCCTTTGTTGTTTTTCTGGATTATCTACGGACTGGACCGGGTACTTGCACGAGAGGTAGTATGGGGAGTGCTGGCTTTCTCCATTGACTCTCACAGTGGTGGACATGTGCCTTATTGCTCCATTTAGAGAGGTGTCTCGGGTGTTGGACCCACCCCCCCACTGCAATATTTATCACTTGCGAATAGATGGTAAATTTTGTGTGATAACCCCTATACATACCATCTTATAAGATACAATTTAGCCTGTTTCATTTCCTTGTTCAGTAATGTACTTTCTAAATTTTGTCCCACATCTTCTCAGTCTTCTTTTATTGGTATCAGAGTGGCTTTCAATTGTAATGTGAAAAAATAAATAAAAAATACTTGAAGATTTATGCTTCTGTAAATAAATTCAAATGTCACCTGGGAAATGCTCAAATTTTATAGCATGCTAAAACATGCAAATATAGGAAAAATAACATTTTCTTCTGCCATCTAAATGACAGTGTATTGTGATTTACATTGATCTAAGCAGCTGAGCATTCAAAACAAAGACCGGTGATCCAACTTCATTGTAACTGGATGATAAATATTTCAGTACCTTTATAAGCACTTTATGAACACTGAATAACTTTCAACTGCAAAAGTTGTGGATATATGCTGTATATTTACATGCTGTGCAATAGTTATAGCCAGGTGTGGAAAATATACTGCTAGGTAAAATTGCTTTCAAATATACAAGTTTTAATAGTTTATTTTTATCAATTAACGAAATGAAAAGTAAATGAAGAAACGGAAAGTTTAAATCAAATATTTATTTAATTCTTCTCAGCATAATTTTTAAACAGTGCCTGGGGGGGCTTTGTAAAAAATTTTGATCAAAATGCCTAAGCCAAATCACCATGTCAAGTTGATCTGTTTTGAGTTGGTCTCAAAGCTAAAATGACACAACACCACACGGTGACCACTGCCGCCACAACACAGCACCAGCAGGCAACAAAACCCAGCAGCCCAACAATATCCATACTGTCAGACTAAGCCTTGTATGGCACTGGGCCTCACCAACCCCACAATAACAGTGCCACAGCAACAGCTAACTGAAATCAAGTAGGGATTCACCTTTATGCAGTCTCCTGGTAATTAAAAACCTCCTAAGCTGCATGGAAGTTTGCTGATTATTGCACTTTTTTTCTTTTCATGGTGTCAGCAATTCTCTCATTCCACTCAGGTGTTTTAAATTAGCAGGAAACTGCATAAGGGTTAATCTCTACTTGGTTTTGGTTAGCTTCTGAGTAGGTGCAAGGTGGCTGCTGTTGCCATGGCATGGTGCCTGTGGGTTGGTGTGCATGGGAGGTTTAGCCTGACAGCATAGGTGTTGTTGGGCTGCTGAGTTGCGCTCCCTGCTGGTGCTATGTTTGGGTGGTCATCGTGTGGTGCAGCATCTTTTTAGATTAGAGACCCACTCTAAAAAGACAACCTTGATGTGGTGAGTGGGCTTATGCATTTTGATCAAAAAGTATACAAAGTACCTCATGCCCTGTTTATAAATTATCCTGAGAATTAGATTATTACATAGCATGTTGATGAGCGATCCACGTTTCCCTTTTTCAGAATAAATCAAATCAATATTACCACCTTTTGACTTCAAAACAGCACCTTGTATCCAGCCAAGATATGCTTGACAAGGAGGTTTTTTCCAGTATTTTGGAGAATTAATCACAGATCTATGGATATAGGTTTGCTCAAATCCTTCTGTCTCTTCATGTAATCCCAAAAGACTCGATGACATTGATATCAGGTGAGAGCCATATTCTCATTTCTCATTGTTCTTCATTCCAGAGGCTTCCTAGGCTTAGTTTTAAGGGAATTCAATTAGTCACACCATCCGCTAGAGGGAGCAACCTTGATCAAAAGATCCTTCAGCAGAAGTCCCACTGGATTTTCCGGTTGGGGATGGTGAGACCGTGTGGTCTCAATGAATGGTGGCTATCCTTTGTAAATCCCATTGTCACCACTCTCTAGAGCATTGAGAGCTGGTTGTCTCTATTTACAACTAGCCTCACTTGCCCTGTTTCCTTTTTTTGCTTGCTTCCTCTGCAAGATACACAGCAAGGTACTGGTCCCAATTACTATCTTGTTTCCCCCGTCACCTCAAATTGCTTTGTAAGTTGCTTGTTTAGTAAATAACAACTCTCTCTTTTTACCGTATAGGGGTTATTTCAGGTTACATTACATAGGTTTTTATACCATTCTATGGATATTTTTCCTGCATACCATTTTAATAGAATGTGCATTTCTGCTATATGGGCCAATGGGCCACAGTCTTATATTTGCATATGTCTGATAATGACAGCTATATTTTTCACTTATCTGACATTTTAAAACACAGTTGCCTTAGGCCTCTTTCACACGAGCGTGACGCACCATTTTGCAAGCAAGTTTAGTCAGTTTTGTCTGCGATTGCGTTCAGTTGTTCCGTTTTTTCCGCTCGGGTGCAATACATTTTGATGCGTTTTTCACACCCGTGAAAAAAACGGAAGGTTTAAAAAAAAATCTCTTAGCAACCATCAGTGAAAAACGCATTGCATCCGCACTTGCTTGTGGATGCAATGGGTTTTTCACTAAAGCCCCATTCACTTCTATAGGGCCAGGGCTGCGTGAAAAACGCAGAATATAGACCATGCTGCATTTTTCACGCAACGCAGAACTGATGCTTGAAAAAAATGCTTATGTACACAGACCCATTGAAATGAATGGTTCAGGATCCAGTGTGGGTGCCATGCGTTCACGTCACGCATTGCACCCACGCGGAAAACTTGCTCATGTGAAAGGGGCCTTATGTGTCTAGTTTCAAACATGTCTTATCTCTCTGCCTTAGATCTCTTTCACATGAAAGTGACGGATTAGGTCCAGATGTGTTCACGGTGCGTTCAGTGAAACTTATATGGGACCAGGGCTGCGTTTTTCACACAATGCAGAAGTAATGCATGAAAATAAGCGCTTATGTACACAGACCCATTGAAATGTATGGGTCAGGATTCAGTGCGGGTGCTATGCGTTCACATCATGCATTGCATCAGCGCATATTCACAGCTAAGACGATATCCCGTCAGAGGGAGTGATAACCACAGGTGGTGTATATGTAATAAATGTAATCACAGGAAGCAACCTGTTTAAAACGTAGCCTTTAATCTAATATCAACATAAAATAAGAAACTCCCACAGACACACATAGAAACGAACAAAAAAAAGAAAGATATATCCTTGATGACATAAGAGATAATACTGCAATCGTCCAGTGGCACGGGTCAATGATAGACGAAGTGGACAGTCATGGATACTGATCTGTCCCTAAAGCTGACCCTAGACTTGGTAGCCCTGCCTAAAGACGGAATAGCCGTCCTGATAAGGACGATCCCGTACACAGGAACCTCCTTATGATACCTGGATAGACCCTATAATCCCGGTGAGTCTCTATTAAGGGGCCTGCTCTAGGCGCACAGAAAAAAACAAAAAACAAAAACAAAACGGATATAGATTGACAGTATGGGGAGCAATGAACCACCCACACTCATGGATGCTGCGTCTTGTGGGTGGACAGTTGCTCACACAGATATGTCATTTAAGGTACACAGACAACCACAGGTGTGATCATCTGTGAGTATGCATCATCAAGTAGGCAATATCGGTGCGTGCCCCCCACACATCAGAAATGTGTGATGTTCATACGCCGATAATCGCCGTTCACATTTGTACAAGCAAGTGTATAGTTGAGATGTGAATACACTCTAGGCACCAGGACCACTGCCAGTAGTGGCATGCAGTCATGTGCCAGTGTCCCAACGTGTTTCACCCTAATTGATTTTCGGGTTCCTCAGGGGACATATATAAGTACAATGCTATTTTTGGCATCAATAAGAGGTAACGGAGCAGTCAGCAGAGTCCTCAATTATGATGACACGATTAGACCAGATCATTTACTGGTCTCATTAAGTTCAGTTAGTAGATAGCTATTAAGCGGTCAGATACAAGGACCATATTAGAGGACCATGGGGACATTACATGAGTAAATCACTTGCCTTAGTGTGTATAGAGCATGAGTTGCAGATTACCACACAGATATACAGGCTCATGCAAGTATAGTTCCCACATAGGTAAACAGAGTAACGACCTATAGAGGCGGCCACATATGTGTGATAACATGTATGAAAAGCATGGCAAACAGGTAACCAGATACTACTTGCGTGTCCGGATGCAGTCTAATAGGCCCCAGGCTGTCTATGGAGTTAGTAAGTTCTCTGTCACTCCAACCATAGCCCGTGTATACACTGTTTAGGGCAGAAGAAATCATAGTTAACAGCCAGATAAGGCCATGCACACCAACCTTTAGTAAGTAGGAAGAGAAGCCCTCCGTGGAACTCACAGGTAAGGGTGCCTCACTGGTCCTGCGTGTGAGGTCGCCATGCAGGAAAGCCTGTCTGGTTTAAATAGCCCGCGCTTAGTGAGTAATGTTGGGGGTGAGCCTATGACTCAATCACGCCTCTAGTGGGCGTGTCTGTCATACTGAGTGGCTGAGGCCACCCCCACATCTGCTATGTATTATGTGCCGATGCCGCCCCGTTACACCCATAGGGGGTGTACCCTACTGCTATGGGCGGACCTAATCCTACTCGTGTCCTACAATGTGCAGCCGGCATCCCAGACGTCGCTAATGACGTCACTGGCGGCACCCGGTCACATGGCCCAGCAGACGTCGCGTCATCAGCATAGTGTCAGGACGCTGCCTGATGACGTTGCCAGTCACCTCCGATCACGTGGCTCGGCAAGTACAGTTTAAAGCAATCAAATGCTTGTGATACACAGATCATGTTGTGATCAAAATCGGGTCCAGTGAGATGGATAAAACATCATTATGATACAATTGTGAGGACCCAATGTGAATACCTGGGCCGTGATTAAGGGTAAAAGACAATTTGTGCAGTATAGATGCACAGTCCATGAACCGGTTTAATATACATGAATAGAATGGGGACAATACATAGGACAGGTATTGGTCCTACAGACACGGTACCCATACATAGGAGGCGATGATATTCATGGGACACGAATCCTGCAGGCTTAAAAAAGCTATTTATGAGATCTATTGTTATATCATAGTGAATAGAGTTAATAGTCTATATATATGTGAATTGATTTGTACATGGGATAGAAAAAAAGCATACCAGTAATGGGGATGGCCACATATCCTCCCCTCAAATTATTACCGTGCTATGATATATATATCGACCCCATATTAGATATTATATGGCTGGCTAAAGAAAGCAGGAGTAATCGATATTTTCATTCAGTCCTGCAGGTGACATAGTATTTAATCTGTGTATCCCATCAGAAGATGTCATTAGAATCATAGGCACGTACGACACTGAGTCCAATCAAGTGCGTCAGATCATCGGACGTTACTGGTCGTTGATTAAATCTGATCCTGACTTGACCGACCTTCTTCCGGAACATCCCTCAATCACCTTTAGACGGGGTCGCAGCATAGGGGATCAGCTGGTACACAGCCATTTTGAACCAACCCCCCCTCCATGTACCTGGCTAGCGGACAGGAGAAATGGGACCTATAGGTGTGGTAAATGTAAGGCCTGTTCCTTTATAGCAGTAGGCCAGTCCTTTACGAATGCCGAACAGAACCATACATATATGACCCGTGGTTTTGCAAATTGCAACACAACAGGTGTGGTCTACATGGCCCAGTGTAAATGTAACCTCAGATACATTGGTAAAACATGCAGAGCATTTAAAAAGAGGATCCTGGAACACATCGGTGACATCCGCCATAAGCGTGATAAGCCCTTGTCCAGGCATGTGGTTCTTAAACATGGAGGAGACCCGAAAGCAATTAACTTCTCCATGGTGGAGACAATAAAACACTCCATCAGAGGAGGAGACATTGACATTATCCTGAGACAGAAAGAGTCAAAATGGATACACAGATTAAATACTATGTCACCTGCAGGACTGAATGAAAATATCGATTACTCCTGCTTTCTTTAGCCAGCCATATAATATCTAATATGGGGTCGATATATATATCATAGCACGGTAATAATTTGAGGGGAGGATATGTGGCCATCCCCATTACTGGTATGCTTTTTTTCTATCCCATGTACAAATCAATTCACATATATATAGACTATTAACTCTATTCACTATGATATAACAATAGATCTCATAAATAGCTTTTTTAAGCCTGCAGGATTCGTGTCCCATGAATATCATCGCCTCCTATGTATGGGTACCGTGTCTGTAGGACCAATACCTGTCCTATGTATTGTCCCCATTCTATTCATGTATATTAAACCGGTTCATGGACTGTGCATCTATACTGCACAAATTGTCTTTTACCCTTAATCATGGCCCAGGTATTCACATTGGGTCCTCACAATTGTATCATAATAATGTTTTATCCATCTCACTGGACCCGATTTTGATCACAACATGATCTGTGTATCACAAGCATTTGATTGCTTTAAACTGTACTTGCCGAGCCACGTGATCGGAGGTGACTGGCAACGTCATCAGGCAGTGTCCTGACACTATGCTGATGACGCGACGTCTGCTGGGCCATGTGACCGGGTGCCGCCAGTGACGTCATTAGCGACGTCTGGGATGCCGGCTGCACATTGTAGGACACGAGTAGGATTAGGTCCGCCCATAGCAGTAGGGTACACCCCCTATGGGTGTAACGGGGCGGCATCGGCACATAATACATAGCAGATGTGGGGGTGGCCTCAGCCACTCAGTATGACAGACACGCCCACTAGAGGCGTGATTGAGTCATAGGCTCACCCCCAACATTACTCACTAAGCGCGGGCTATTTAAACCAGACAGGCTTTCCTGCATGGCGACCTCACACGCAGGACCAGTGAGGCACCCTTACCTGTGAGTTCCACGGAGGGCTTCTCTTCCTACTTACTAAAGGTTGGTGTGCATGGCCTTATCTGGCTGTTAACTATGATTTCTTCTGCCCTAAACAGTGTATACACGGGCTATGGTTGGAGTGACAGAGAACTTACTAACTCCATAGACAGCCTGGGGCCTATTAGACTGCATCCGGACACGCAAGTAGTATCTGGTTACCTGTTTGCCATGCTTTTCATACATGTTATCACACATATGTGGCCGCCTCTATAGGTCGTTACTCTGTTTACCTATGTGGGAACTATACTTGCATGAGCCTGTATATCTGTGTGGTAATCTGCAACTCATGCTCTATACACACTAAGGCAAGTGATTTACTCATGTAATGTCCCCATGGTCCTCTAATATGGTCCTTGTATCTGACCGCTTAATAGCTATCTACTAACTGAACTTAATGAGACCAGTAAATGATCTGGTCTAATCGTGTCATCATAATTGAGGACTCTGCTGACTGCTCCGTTACCTCTTATTGATGCCAAAAATAGCATTGTACTTATATATGTCCCCTGAGGAACCCGAAAATCAATTAGGGTGAAACGCGTTGGGACACTGGCACATGACTGCATGCCACTACTGGCAGTGGTCCTGGTGCCTAGAGTGTATTCACATCTCAACTATACACTTGCTTGTACAAATGTGAACGGCGATTATCGGCGTATGAACATCACACATTTCTGATGTGTGGGGGGCACGCACCGATATTGCCTACTTGATGATGCATACTCACAGATGATCACACCTGTGGTTGTCTGTGTACCTTAAATGACATATCTGTGTGAGCAACTGTCCACCCACAAGACGCAGCATCCATGAGTGTGGGTGGTTCATTGCTCCCCATACTGTCAATCTATATCCGTTTTGTTTTTGTTTTTTGTTTTTTTCTGTGCGCCTAGAGCAGGCCCCTTAATAGAGACTCACCGGGATTATAGGGTCTATCCAGGTATCATAAGGAGGTTCCTGTGTACGGGATCGTCCTTATCAGGACGGCTATTCCGTCTTTAGGCAGGGCTACCAAGTCTAGGGTCAGCTTTAGGGACAGATCAGTATCCATGACTGTCCACTTCGTCTATCATTGACCCGTGCCACTGGACGATTGCAGTATTATCTCTTATGTCATCAAGGATATATCTTTCTTTTTTTTGTTCGTTTCTATGTGTGTCTGTGGGAGTTTCTTATTTTATGTTGATATTAGATTAAAGGCTACGTTTTAAACAGGTTGCTTCCTGTGATTACATTTATTACATATACACCACCTGTGGTTATCACTCCCTCTGACGGGATATCGTCTTAGCTGTGAATATTTTGATTTAACAAATTGTGATATTTGTGAGCTTGTCTCACACAGTGTTATGGCTGGCTTCCTTAGTATACAATTGGATACCAATAAATGGCTCTTAGAAGCTAATGAAATCTTTTCAGAGAAAGAGCTGACGGGCATAAATACGGTTACTCCATCAATTAAAACTACTTTTAAGGACCTCTATGAAATCCATAAGGAGTATCACAAATCCTGGTGGGAGGTCCAGTCCCTGGATAACTATATCAGGAACTCGATTATTCCCAGAGGCCTACGAATCTACCTTAAACCAGCACCACGTATCTGTACCCCAGAATTTCTGAGTAGATGGGAAGGTGAAATAATAGAGAGTTCTTTACGCCTTATGCGACTGTTGTTGGAACAGGAACGGGTCAACTTGGAGACGATTGAGAGATCTTTGAATACCCAGGTGGAGATAGCACTGGGGTTCAGAGACCACCCAGAGTTCTCAAAGAAAGAAACTGAACTACAAACCAATGTAGAGAGGTTTAAGTCCAACCTAGTGGAGCGAAAACACCGACAATTTATCAAGGACCTGTCGGACTTTAGAAATAAAACAGCGTACATAGTAGCACAGTCCACCGAGAAAGTCTCCGCCAGTGAGGGCTCGGCCTCTGAGGCCGAAAGCTCAGATCTGGACTATCATCAGTCCCAACAAAACCAATACTCTAGACGTCGAGGCAACTGGAGAGGTAGGGGACGAGGTAGAGGGAGAGGACAATACAATCAGAGACCTCAGACAAAAGGCTACGCACCTACGGGCCAAAGGTCTGGGACGTCATGGGGAATACAGGCCCCCTCCCGTCAAACTGTAAGAACAGAAACTACCGTCGACCCAGAACCAACAAACAGGCTAATGATGGCCCAAAGTGGGACCATCTTGTCGGATACTGCTTCTTCATCTGGTACTTCACCTGTTGCAAGCAATTCCTCTTTTTTAGGCCCACCACCGCCCAATACTTATATCCTGAGGGATCGCACCCAAATTCAATCTCAACCCGTGAAAAAGCACTGACCTCACTTGAGGCTCAACCTGTGATTCTTAATTTATCTGGGATAGACCTATCAGAGGTCGAGCAAAAACTGTTGAATAAAGGACTGTCATTTGTGCCAACCACCCGCTTTTGTTTGTTTGACTGGGTAAAGGATCTTCATTTGTTCGTGAGAAAACTGAGGTGGCGCAAGCTATTTTGCGCCTCGGATAAAAAGAGGAGCCTTGAACTTGGACTAGATCCAAGTGATCTTATGGGCTATGATGCCCTAGTGGATCTATTGGACGATAATGATCGCCCCCCGGGTCAGGGCCCATTTACAAGCCTCAGAAACAAAAGTACTAGGATGCCTCCCAAAACACTGGGGGAGGCCCACATTGATCTATTTCTTAGATCAGTAACTAGGGACCTAGGTAATCTGACATCTACACAAGCGGGCGGCACAAAAAACTACACACAGAGGGAAATGGAAATATTACGGGATCTAGGCACCAATAAACAACTTATAATTAAACCCTCGGACAAAGGGGGTAACATCGTTGTTATGTCCAGTAAACAATACTGTGACATGTGCATGTCGCTTCTATCTGATGGACCCAGCTATGAGTTACTCAAGCTGGACCCAACCCAGATGTATGCGAGAGAACTATCTCAGATCCTACAGGAGGCCCTTGAGGGGAGACTTATTGACCGGCGTGAATGTGACTACCTTGAAATATCGAATCCCCGGGTGGCCACCTTCTATTGTCTCCCTAAGATTCACAAGGGCACGGTCCCCCTCAAGGGTCGTCCAATCGTATCTGGGATAGGGGGCCTGACTGAGCACGCAGGTACCTATATTGACAAGATCCTGCGTCCATTCGTAATGTCTCTACCCTCATATCTCCGTGACACAAATGACTTGCTGAAACGGATAGATGGCATCTCACTGGATCCGGGTGTCTGGTTGGCCTCCATTGATGTGGAGGCTCTATACACCTCAATCCCACACAACAAGGGCCTGGCGGCGGTTAAATATTTTTTAGATACCAGATGAACTGACCTCAAGGATCACAACCATTTTGTGATCAGACTCCTAGATTTCATTTTAAAACACAACTACTTTGTGTTCAATGGTCGATTCTACCACCAGCTCAGGGGCACGGCGATGGGGAGCCCCTGTGCGCCTACCTACGCCAATTTGCTCCTGGGCTGGTGGGAGGACACCATTGTCTTCACGGAAGGGATGCAACGATGGACCCGCCATATAATATCCTGGTCAAGGTTCATCGACGACATCCTGCTATTCTGGTCAGGAACCCCAGAAGACTTTGATGGGTTCATGAAGGATCTTAATATTAACCATATCGGCTTATTTTTTACCTATGAATTACAATCTAGATCAATAAATTTTCTCGACCTACAGATTAGTAAGAACATGAACAATACTTTAACAACTACCTTGTTCCGCAAATCAACCTCCACCAACAGTTTATTGAGGTGGGAGAGTTTCCACCCCAAACCGCTTAAAAAGGGTATCCCTAAAGGACAGTTTCTGCGGATACGCAGGAACTGCTCCGACTCAACTGAGTTTGATAAACAAGCCAGCACTCTGTTTCATCGGTTCAAACAGAGGGGATACTCGGAGGATTGTCTTTATGAAGCCTGGAGTCATGCTGGATCCCTTGATAGATCAGCATTAATCCACTCTGTAGGGAAGGGCAAGAAATCAGAAGATGTCATTAGAATCATAGGCACGTACGACACTGAGTCCAATCAAGTGCGTCAGATCATCGGACGTTACTGGTCGTTGATTAAATCTGATCCTGACTTGACCGACCTTCTTCCGGAACATCCCTCAATCACCTTTAGACGGGGTCGCAGCATAGGGGATCAGCTGGTACACAGCCATTTTGAACCAACCCCCCCTCCATGTACCTGGCTAGCGGACAGGAGAAATGGGACCTATAGGTGTGGTAAATGTAAGGCCTGTTCCTTTATAGCAGTAGGCCAGTCCTTTACGAATGCCGAACAGAACCATACATATATGACCCGTGGTTTTGCAAATTGCAACACAACAGGTGTGGTCTACATGGCCCAGTGTAAATGTAACCTCAGATACATTGGTAAAACATGCAGAGCATTTAAAAAGAGGATCCTGGAACACATCGGTGACATCCGCCATAAGCGTGATAAGCCCTTGTCCAGGCATGTGGTTCTTAAACATGGAGGAGACCCGAAAGCAATTAACTTCTCCATGGTGGAGACAATAAAACACTCCATCAGAGGAGGAGACATTGACATTATCCTGAGACAGAAAGAGTCAAAATGGATACACAGATTAAATACTATGTCACCTGCAGGACTGAATGAAAATATCGATTACTCCTGCTTTCTTTAGCCAGCCATATAATATCTAATATGGGGTCGATATATATATCATAGCACGGTAATAATTTGAGGGGAGGATATGTGGCCATCCCCATTACTGGTATGCTTTTTTTCTATCCCATGTACAAATCAATTCACATATATATAGACTATTAACTCTATTCACTATGATATAACAATAGATCTCATAAATAGCTTTTTTAAGCCTGCAGGATTTGTGTCCCATGAATATCATCGCCTCCTATGTATGGGTACCGTGTCTGTAGGACCAATACCTGTCCTATGTATTGTCCCCATTCTATTCATGTATATTAAACCGGTTCATGGACTGTGCATCTATACTGCACAAATTGTCTTTTACCCTTAATCATGGCCCAGGTATTCACATTGGGTCCTCACAATTGTATCATAATAATGTTTTATCCATCTCACTGGACCCGATTTTGATCACAACATGATCTGTGTATCACAAGCATTTGATTGCTTTAAACTGTACTTGCCGAGCCACGTGATCGGAGGTGACTGGCAACGTCATCAGGCAGTGTCCTGACACTATGCTGATGACGCGACGTCTGCTGGGCCATGTGACCGGGTGCCGCCAGTGACGTCATTAGCGACGTCTGGGATGCCGGCTGCACATTGTAGGACACGAGTAGGATTAGGTCCGCCCATAGCAGTAGGGTACACCCCCTATGGGTGTAACGGGGCGGCATCGGCACATAATACATAGCAGATGTGGGGGTGGCCTCAGCCACTCAGTATGACAGACACGCCCACTAGAGGCGTGATTGAGTCATAGGCTCACCCCCAACATTACTCACTAAGCGCGGGCTATTTAAACCAGACAGGCTTTCCTGCATGGCGACCTCACACGCAGGACCAGTGAGGCACCCTTACCTGTGAGTTCCACGGAGGGCTTCTCTTCCTACTTACTAAAGGTTGGTGTGCATGGCCTTATCTGGCTGTTAACTATGATTTCTTCTGCCCTAAACAGTGTATACACGGGCTATGGTTGGAGTGACAGAGAACTTACTAACTCCATAGACAGCCTGGGGCCTATTAGACTGCATCCGGACACGCAAGTAGTATCTGGTTACCTGTTTGCCATGCTTTTCATACATGTTATCACACATATGTGGCCGCCTCTATAGGTCGTTACTCTGTTTACCTATGTGGGAACTATACTTGCATGAGCCTGTATATCTGTGTGGTAATCTGCAACTCATGCTCTATACACACTAAGGCAAGTGATTTACTCATGTAATGTCCCCATGGTCCTCTAATATGGTCCTTGTATCTGACCGCTTAATAGCTATCTACTAACTGAACTTAATGAGACCAGTAAATGATCTGGTCTAATCGTGTCATCATAATTGAGGACTCTGCTGACTGCTCCGTTACCTCTTATTGATGCCAAAAATAGCATTGTACTTATATATGTCCCCTGAGGAACCCGAAAATCAATTAGGGTGAAACGCGTTGGGACACTGGCACATGACTGCATGCCACTACTGGCAGTGGTCCTGGTGCCTAGAGTGTATTCACATCTCAACTATACACTTGCTTGTACAAATGTGAACGGCGATTATCGGCGTATGAACATCACACATTTCTGATGTGTGGGGGGCACGCACCGATATTGCCTACTTGATGATGCATACTCACAGATGATCACACCTGTGGTTGTCTGTGTACCTTAAATGACATATCTGTGTGAGCAACTGTCCACCCACAAGACGCAGCATCCATGAGTGTGGGTGGTTCATTGCTCCCCATACTGTCAATCTATATCCGTTTTGTTTTTGTTTTTGTGTTTTTCTGTGCGCCTAGAGCAGGCCCCTTAATAGAGACTCACCGGGATTATAGGGTCTATCCAGGTATCATAAGGAGGTTCCTGTGTACGGGATCGTCCTTATCAGGACGGCTATTCCGTCTTTAGGCAGGGCTACCAAGTCTAGGGTCAGCTTTAGGGACAGATCAGTATCCATGACTGTCCACTTCGTCTATCATTGACCCGTGCCACTGGACGATTGCAGTATTATCTCTTATGTCATCAAGGATATATCTTTCTTTTTTTTTTTGTTCGTTTCTATGTGTGTCTGTGGGAGTTTCTTATTTTATGTTGATATTAGATTAAAGGCTACGTTTTAAACAGGTTGCTTCCTGTGATTACATTGCATCAGCGCAGAAAACTTGCTCGTTTAAAAGAAGCCCTAGGGTCCCCCTGGCAAGATGAGATGCATGCTACCTATTAGTCAGCTGTTTCATTACGTAGACGTAGCGGATAGGTTCTCCACACATCTGACACCTTGTATTGCCATTGGTCCGACCTTGTGATGACATCACAGCAGGTGTGGGTGGGGGCTAGCTCAATTTAAAGGCATTATTTGAGGAGGGCATTACAACTGCAAACCATAGGTTGCACTTTGTATGCCGAGATGGCATTTATAACACTGTGTTATGTTCTATACTACCCATGATGACGCACTCTATGAGTGATTAACGTGCAGAAACGCATAGACAAAAAACAAGGCAGGTTGTAACTTATGCTGCAACATAACAGCACAGGGACAGTAGTGTGTTTGTCTGATTTCATAGTAAAGTTTCAGGGTGTTTTCTATTGATAACTATACAGAATGCTATCTCAGAGCATTCTCAGTCTCATTGAGGCTATTCATCTTAGTCACTATGGTGGGGAAATGACAGGACAGCTTTCTATGTATAGTGCAAATTGCAAGAACAGGTATAGTGCTAGCTATTCTTGTTTGAGTAATAGTATTATCTGCTCACAGCAATTTATTGGTGTAGGAATAGTGGTATCCATTTATTTTGGACAAACAGTAGCTTTCCACTTACAACTCCTTACATACAACTTTGGGCACACACCCCTCCTATACCACAGTGATCCCTTCATTAATCTTCATGAATGCCAGATATTCCTCTAGTTAGTGTTCTACATTTTTTAAGTTTGATATACACTTAAAAATTTTTGGACACTAAACAGAGAAAAATCTGGCATTCATGAAGGTTAATGAAGGAATCATTGCAAGTGGTATGGGAGGGGTGTGTGCCCAAAGTTGTATGTAAGGAGTTGTAAGTGGAAAGCTACTGTTTGTCCAAAATAAATGGATACCACTATTCCTACACTAATAAATTGCTGTGAGCAGATAATACTTTTTTAAGTTTGATATACACTCATTGGTGGACGTGAGGACGTGATGACGTGAGGGTGTAACGTTGCGCTCTCCCTCCTCCCCTAATGCCGGCGTATCTCCGGATCATGCACTGAACGCCTTCCTGGATCGCGGTCTTGAAATCAGTGCTGACCCCTTCATTGCTTCCCGGAGCTGCATCGCGGATTGCGGACAGAGGTTTTCTCACTTGCCTTGAAGGGGAGCGCTGTGTCCTGGGCGCTGCCCCCCGTGTTTGTTTGCTGTGGTAGGCTGCTTCGTGTGTCTTCCGGCTTCACATGGCTGGTTTAGTCTGCGGCTGTCTCCTGTCCGGTTATCTCCCTGTTGATGCATTGTCTGGCTGTCCCTCTGTTGCTGGATCGATCTCCCTGTTTGGATTCCAGATTTTCAGACTCCCTGTGTGCGTTTGTCTCATGGTCTCGAGGTTGTCTTTCTGAGGTCCTGTGTTGAGGCTTTGGACTTGTGCAGCGAGTTGAAAGTGGAGCCAGAACCTGAAGATCATGGTTTGGTGAGATCCATCCTTGCCCTCCCCCCTTTGTGTGGACTGATTTATTTTTCCCTTTGCTCTGTGGAGTTTGAGTTTCCTTTTTCCCCTCCATTTAACTCCAGCTTTAATTTTTTTACCCTCCAACTATGTTAACTAACTTTTAACTACCTACTGTTTTTTACTGGAAGTGGGGAAAAAGAAAAAGGGGGATAATAAAAAGTACACTGTGATCAGTAAAAACAAAAGTATACGGATAAGGAAATAAAATAAATAAAAGGAGGAAGGAAGGAAGGAAGGAAGGAAGAGGAAAAAAAAGGGGGATAAGGAAAAGGGAAAAAAAAGTGAAAGAGACTAATTTCCAATTATCTTTTTAAAAAAGGGGAAGAATTTAATTTAAAAATAGGAAGACAAGAAGAGAGGAAAAAGAAACAAAAAGAAGAAAAAAATAAATAAAAGGGGGGGGGGAATGGGTCCCAAACAGAATAGACGATCAACAGATTTGACGCTGTTCAAGTCAGGACAGAAAGCAATAGAGTCTGCTAAAATTGACCAATTTTTGAGATCACCGAATTTAAGCACCAGATCTGGACAAAAAGGGAGGCAAGATATTAATGCAAAAAAAATAAAAATTCCAAGTCTAGATCGGAGGATCCACCTGAGCGGGACCCTGATATTGGAGATGGGGAGAAGCAAGTGGAAAACTCCTCTCCATTAGAGGAGATTTTATTGATTGTTAAAAATAATGGAAAAGCGATACAAAATATTGCTGTTCAATTGGGGTCAGTACAGTTAGATGTACTTATTATAAAAGATGATCTGAGAAAGATTTGCAATAGAATTAAGGAACTGGAAATCACAGTGAATAATTTGGAACAAGAAGTAAGAGTACTAAAGGTTAAGAACAGTACAGTAAAAAAGGACTACAACTATCTGAGAAAAAAACGGTGGACCTTGAGGATAGGTCAAGAAGATGTAATGTACGAATCATGGGCTTAATAGAAACTTCTGATGAAAAATTTTTTTGGGCAGGAACAATACAATCTATAATCTTTGATAATTGCAGGATGGAACATTTCTCAGCTTTGTTTCTAATTGAAATGGCCCACCGAATCCCCAGTGGCAAACCGATACCGGGGAAGCCGCCAAGGACTGTATTAATTAAGATACTAGCTGCTCGTGATAGAGACATGATCCTGAGGCGTGCACGAGATGTATCTCCGATTTTTTACAATAGGTGTAAACTTTCTTTTTTTCCTGATTTTTCAAAAGAAGTTCAAGATAAGAGACGTACTTTTTTAGATGAAAAAAGTGAGTCTTTCCACATTTTGGGTGAACTGGCGAATTCTTCTTGGGGTAACTTTGGCCCACGCTGCACTAAACACCCACTCTGAAGCCAGACTACTGGCCGGGCAGGACAGTTTTTCCAGGGCAAACTCTGCAAGTTGCGTCCACAAATCCAGCGGATCTTCAATGTGGGGCAGCAGGGACCTGTCCAAGTATGCCACCACCTGCTGGTTCAGGTCCTGCTCCAAGTCTACCTGCTGCTGCTGTTGAGTAGTTTCTTCACTATGCAGGTGAAGAAAGCTGCTCATCATGGACTCTACACTGCGTGCAGAATTATTAGGCAAATTAGTATTTTGACCACATCATCCTCTTTATGCATGTTGTCTTACTCCAAGCTGTATAGGCTCGAAAGCCTACTAAAAATTAAGCATATTAGGTGATGTGCATCTCTGTAATGAGAAGGGGTGTGGTCTAATGACATCAACACCCTATATTAGGTGTGCATAATTATTAGGCAACTTCCTTTCCTTTGGCAAAATGGGTCAAAAGAAGGACTTGACAGGCTCAGAAAAGTCAAAAATAGTGAGATATCTTGCAGAGGGATGCAGCACTCTTAAAATTGCAAAGCTTCTGAAGCGTGATCATCGAACAATCAAGCGTTTCATTCAAAATAGTCAACAGGGTCGCAAGAAGCGTTTGGAAAAACCAAGGCGCAAAATAACTGCCCATGAACTGAGAAAAGTCAAGCGTGCAGCTGCCAAGATGCCACTTGCCACCAGTTTGGCCATATTTCAGAGCTGCAACATCACTGGAGTGCCCAAAAGCACAAGGTGTGCAATACTCAGAGACATGGCCAAGGTAAGAAAGGCTGAAAGATGACCACCACTGAACAAGACACACAAGCTGAAACGTCAAGACTGGGCCAATATCTCAAGACTGATTTTTCTAAGGTTTTATGGACTGATGAAATGAGAGTGAGTCTTGATGGGCCAGATGGATGGGCCCGTGGCTGGATTGGTAAAGGGCAGAGAGCTCCAGTCCGACTCAGACGCCAGCAAGGTGGAGGTGGAGTACTGGTTTGGGCTGGTATCATCAAAGATGAGCTTGTGGGGCCTTTTCGGGTTGAGGATGGAGTCAAGCTCAACTCCCAGTCCTACTGCCAGTTTCTGGAAGACACCTTCTTCAAGCAGTGGTACAGGAAGAAGTCTGCATCCTTCAAGAAAAACATGATTTTCATGCAGATCAATGCTCCATCACACGCGTCCAAGTACTCCACAGCGTGGCTGGCAAGAAAGGGTATAAAAGAAGAAAATCTAATGACATGGCCTCCTTGTTCACCTGATCTGAACCCCATTGAGAACCTGTGGTCCATCATCAAATGTGAGATTTACAAGGAGGGAAAACAGTACACCTCTCTGAACAGTGTCTGGGAGGCTGTGGTTGCTGCTGCACGCAATGTTGATGGTGAACAGATCAAAACACTGACAGAATCCATGGATGGCAGGCTTTTGAGTGTCCTTGCAAAGAAAGGTGGCTATATTGGTCACTGATTTGTTTTTGTTTTGTTTTTGAATGTCAGAAATGTATATTTGTGAATGTTGAGATGTTCTATTGGTTTCACTGGTAAAAATAAATAATTGAAATGGGTATATATTTGTTTTTTGTTAAGTTGCCTAATAATTATGCACAGTAATAGTCAGCTGCACACACAGATATCCCCCTAAAATAGCTAAAACTAAAAACAAACTAAAAACTACTTCCAAAAATATTCAGCTTTGATATTAGTGAGTTTTTTGGGTTCAATGAGAACATGGTTGTTGTTCAATAATAAAATTAATCCTCAAAAATACAACTTGCCTAATAATTCTGCACTCCCTGTAGACTCAGGCTGCTGCTGATGGAGCTGCTACTGTTCCTGCCACAGCACCCCTCCCCATCATCCATGGCAGTGGAATGTGAGCACAGAGGGCTCCCTCGGTCAGATGTGCGAGAGGATGGACGATGGTGCATGTGGCCAACTGACTTCATAGGATGTCTCTATAGTACTTCAGTTTGTCCTCCCTCTCAGTGGGTCTAAAAAAGGCCCCCATTTTGGAATGGTAGCGAGATTCCAACATGGTGGAGAGCCAGAAGTCGTCCCTCTGCCAAATGGTGACAATTCTGCCGTCGCTAAGCAAACAAGTGAGCATGCAGCAAGCCATTTGTGAAAGTGACTCTTAGGGATTCCCTGCATCAATTTCCACTGCATACGGTCATGGTGTGTCTGGGTCCTGCTCCACCTCTCCTGTCACTGCAGTAGACTCCTCCTCTCCTGTCACTGCAGTAGAAAAACCACTCAATTGGCTACATATTGCCTGTGCTCCAATGTACTCCTTCTCCTCCTCTTCCAATTCAGCCCCCACAGGGCTCATGTGGCCGTGAGATCTAGGCGCCACGTCTCCAGTCACCTGACAAGCCATATTCACCAGCATCTGTTCCAGGACATGAAACACTGGAATGACGGCGTTCATCCCGTAGTCCTGGTGACTGACAAATAACGTGGCCTCCTCAAGGGGCAAGAGCAAATGGCATGTGTCACGCATGAGCTGGCACTGGCTAACATCGTAGTTACAAAGGGCAGTAAACCTATCCGCTTGGATCATCAAGAAATCGTTCATGACCTTTCTCTGTTTGTACAGTTGGTCCAACATATGGAGGGTAGAATTCCAACGGGTGGAAATGTCGCATATCAGGCTATGTTGAGGGATGCCGTTCTGCTGCTGCAACTCAAGGAGGGTGTGCTTTGCGGTGTATGAGTGGCTGAAGTGCATGCAAAGTTTCCTGGCCATTTTTAGGATGTCTTGAAGATGTGTGGAAGATTTCAGGAACTGCTTGACAACCAGATTAAACACACGTACCATCCAGGACGCATGACTCAGCCTTCCTTGACGCAGCGCTAACAACATGTTCTTCCCTTTGTCGGTAACCATGGTTCAAATTTTCAGTTGTCGCAGAGGAAGCCAGCAGTTGATTTCTTTCTGAAGGACACAAAGCAGTTCCTCCCCTGTGTGACTACGTTCGCCCAGGCAAACCAGGTGCAGAACCGCGTGACACAGCCGTGCCCTGCACATGTGGAATGCTGGAGGGGCACTGTGACTAGACCTTGCAGTGGAGGCTGAGGAGGCAGAGGCGGACATTGTCGCAGAACAAATGGTGTGACAACGTGGAGGCGATAGAGGTGTCACCTGGCCAAGTTGCTGGTGTGGCTAGGCTGGAACCACATTAACCTAGTGGGCCGTAAAGGACATGTATTTTCCCTGACCGTAGTTACAGCTCCACACGTCGGCGCTACCGTGCACTTTGGCAGACACCGACATGCTCAAGAACTGGCCCACCTTCTGTTCTACATACGCGTGCAGGGCTGGTACTGCCTTTTGTGTAAATAAATGACGGCTTGGGACTCTCCACCTTGGCTCAGCAGAAGACATCAGTTCTATAAAAGGTGCAGAGTCCACCACTTGGAAAGGGAGGGACTGCAGCTCCAGCAACTTGGCCAGGAGCACGTTCAGCTTTTGCACCGTTGGATGCATGCATGCATACTGCTGTCTCTTGGCAAACTCCTATGTGCATGTCCTGGCACTTCTCTGACTTTTTAGCACAAATACAAGTAAACGTGAACTGCCTATATATTTCTCGTTTTTGACTGAAATAGGCCACTAAGTTAAATAAAAACAAACGTGACCTGCATATATATTTCTTGTATTAGACTGAAAAAGGCCAATAAATGATTTTAGCATAAATAACAGGAAAAGTTAACTGTGTATATTTTTCGCTTTTGTTTCTTACATATGGCAATAAATGCTTTTAGAGCAAATAACACCAAAATGTGAACTGCATATATTCTCTTATTGTACTGAACTGGCAATAAATGGTTTGAACGCAAATAACATCAAATGTCAACTGTGTGTATAAAATAACTGCAGAAGTGACCTAAGGAAATATATTTCTTGTTGAACTGAAATAGGCCACTATACGGTTTCACTAGAAATTACTGCAACAGTGCAGTGGGTATATATTTTTCTTGTATTACTGAAATAAAGCCACTATACGCTTTCACCAGAAATCACTGTAACAGTGTAGTGGGTAAATATTTCTCTTTTTTTACTGAAATACTGCCCTATACGCTTTCAACAGAAATAACTGCAACAGTGCAGTGGGTATAGGCGTGCGCACAGGGTGTGCCGGGTGTGCCTGGACACACCCTAATCATCACCTCCGTAATGTACTGCCATCTGCCAACTCCTGATGCGATCCTTCACATAGGCTTCAGGCGAGTGGTCTGAAGCCTATGAGACAGTAGAGCCCTAGAATAGATTTGCTCCAGGGAGGTCTGATGATCGGAGGAAGAGGCGGAGTCTCCTCATACAGGGGGCGGGGCCTCAAGATGTGCAGGAGATTCAACAGAGCACGTTGTTGGAGAGAGGAGCAGAAGCTACAGGTCAGTATGTGGAGGAGAATAGTGACTGTTATGTGTACTTGGGGGGCTTTTTGCAGTGGCTGAATGGAGGAGGAATAA
The DNA here is from genome assembly GCF_905171765.1 of Bufo bufo. Lineage (NCBI taxonomy): Eukaryota > Metazoa > Chordata > Amphibia > Anura > Bufonidae > Bufo > Bufo bufo. The sequence continues at coordinate 407,653,744 of NC_053390.1, read as the reverse complement.
TCCTTGTACTGGAGACTGTATGTTAGAGGAATTTGAAGAGAGGGTAGTGGGGGTGATATTATTTTACATGGGGACTGTATGCTAGAAGGGCTGAAGGCAGGGGGAGTTTTGTATTTTACATGGGACGGTATGTTGGAGGGGCTGAAGGCGGGGAGTGATGTATTTTTACATGGGACTGTATGATGAAGGGGCTGAAGGCAGGCGGCGAAGGGAGGAAGGGTGATATTATTTACATGGGACTGTATGCTGGAGGGGCTGAAGGCAGGGGGAGTTTTGTATTTTACATGGGACTGTATGTTGGAGGGGCTAAAGAGGGGCGTGATGTATTTTACATGGGACTGTATGCTGGAGGGGCTGAAGAGCACCATAATTATTACTATTAGGGTCCATTCACACGTCCGTAGTGTTTTGCGGATCCGCAATACACCCGGCCGGCCCCCTCATAGAACAGCCTATTCTTGTCCCCATGTAATGTTTCCCTGCACTTGTAAATTGCTTTTTTTCACAATGAGGATTTTCCTATGATTCTCCTTAGCATCTGCACACGTCTCTCCCTGCCTGTGAAATGATTCCTCTCACTATCCTTTCACTGCACTAGTAAATCTTTTTTTTTTTTTTTTTAACAATTAGTTTTTCTTTCACTCTCCCTAGCGCCTGCATACACGTCTGTCCCTGACCAATGTACGATGGTGAATGGCAGACTCTAAGATGGCTGCCATATTTATGGGGCTGTGACATCACCGGGCTGCCTGGCTGCTGATTGGCTGCATGCATGGCATTATGGGTCATCCCGCCTTCCCAGAGTTCCTTGACCCATGTCCTCACACGTGTAGACGCCATTTTAGCCACCCACCATTGTAGTAAATAATGATATTCGTTACCACGAAGCGTGAGGAAATTCGCATTCGTTCAGAATCAAATTTTTCCTGAAATTCTGAACGAATTTGACTTTGTTGGCTTCTATTCGCTCATCTCTACCCGTGTGCATGAGCCCTTATATGGACTAAATTGTCACACATGGGCTAATTAAAGTCCTCACTTTTTTATGGATGCTAAATGCTTAACACAAAAAATTGGCCTAATTGCTAATAATATTCTAATTGTGGTATGTGTTTTTTTGTCTACACAGATAAAAATCTATTACATACTGTATGTTAAAATAGATTTTTATTTGTAGAATTTTAGCACTTAAAGCAGGTGAAATCATAACTATTGTTCCATTATAGTCCAAACCAGGATATATATATATATATATATATATATATATATATATATATATATATATAGTTTTGTACATAGTATGATAAACATATTCTGTTTTGATACTTTCCTATAGCAGAGTCATATTTCCCTTTTACAGTAGTCATTTTTTTGATTATGTTTTACAACCAGTAAAAATAGCTTGCCTGGTGTAAAATGTAACTTGGGGCTATTTTTTAATGGAAACTATATACACAATTGTCAAAACAGATAGCTGATCCATGTTTCTTTGGTAGCTTGAAGCAAAAATAATAGTGTAACAACCCTTATACTTTATTAACCTCTTATAAATATAGATGGTCAGTGCAAATCAAAAACTTTCAGAGCCATTTACACTACACCATGCGTAGAGAAAAAAAATATATAGTAACACCACTTCTATAAAATGTGAATTCTGTGAATCTGTAGTTAACAGTGTCAATTTGATATATTTTTTTCTTTTTTCTATTTTAGTACTATTTCATTTAGAGACAATAAGTAGGTATTTGTACAAAAAAATCATAGCGAGAATGATAGCTTTGGATGCTTGTCCTTCTGTAACTTGACTTTTGTCTGATATAAAACACAAAAATTCTTTAACCCCTTCCCGACTGCCATACGTCCTATCTGTACATACCCGGTGCAGCTAGCACGTGTATAAACGTAATGGCAGCTCTTTAATCCAAGCGCTAAAAAAAGCTTAGATTAAAGCTTCTGCCACTCCACTGCCACTGTCACAGACAGCATACAGTCCAGTAATGCCGGCAAGAGACCAATCAGAGTGGTCCCTTGCCAGACGTCCCTGGACGTCTGCACAGACTAACCAATCGGATTGCGGCAGTGTAAAAGTTCCTTTTTCAGGCTCTGATCTGCACTCTGCAGATGTGAGCCTGAAATCAAGTAGTGTGTGCTCCGTGCCCCCGATCTGTGGGCCCAATCTGTGCCCCTTGCATCGATCTGTGTGCTCCCCCCACCCCGTGTGCCCTGCCTCCAACCTTTTTGCCGGCCATGCGCTATCTCTGCCGGCATCTGTGCCCGCCTGCCCCCACCCATGTCATCTGCCCCCATTAGTGTATCCTGGCCTCATCCGTGTCCCCATTCCTCACCTGTACCCCCTTGTGAGGTCCCCCTGCTATATGTGATGGTAGCGGCTCTGTTCATGAGCCGCCACCATCAGCAGCGAGTGTCAGTTGTATGCTGACACTATGCTATAACTCCTTAGATGCCGCGGGAGCGGCATCCATGGGGTTAATAGAGGGAGGGGGCTCTCTCAACAATTTGGCTGCCGCACTGCGATGGCAGCGGCCCAATAGTTGCCATGGCAACCGGACGCTTTGCAAAGGCGTCCAGTGTTGCCAACTATCAGTAAACCTAATAGTACTATACTTTGCAATGCAAGAGCATTGTAAAGTATAGTATAGCCATCAGCCCCACTGGATCTTCAAGATCCAAGTGGGACTTGATAAAAAAGTGTGAAAATAAAAAAAAGTCTAAATAAATAAATAAATAAAAATGTAAATTAAAAATAAAATAAACTACCTTTTCCTATATCTGCTCATTTATAAGTAAATAAAAAATGAAAAAAATAAATAAACTACACATATTAGGTATCAACACATCTATAACAACCAGCTCTACAAATATATCACATGATCCACCCCGTCTGATAAACACCATAAAAAAATATATAAAAACTGTGTAAATTATTTTTTTTTATCACCTTACATCACAAAAAGTGAAACACCAAGTGATCAAAAAGGCGTATGTCCAACAAAATGATTCCAATAAAACCGTCAACTGATCCCGCAAAAAATGAGCTCCTACATAAGAAAATCGCTTAAAAAAAAAAATATATATATATAGCTCTTAGAACATGGAGACACTTAAACATAATTTGTGGTCATGGCTACGGCCAAGAGATATCCGAAGAACCCTAGGGAGAGAAACAACGGGAACAACCTAACCCAGCTAGGCGTGTCTTAGCTAACCTGACTAAGTGGCTTGTTGTGTGCCCTAAGCCATGATCGTGGGTAGGCCTATAAGTGGGCAAAAACCAAGCCAAGTAGGGTAGAAAAGGAACTCGAATGGCATGTGCAAACTAATCCCCAAGCCAACTGCAAGGCGTCAGGGATCTAGAGCGAAAAATTCGGGGTGTATGAGGCAAGGCCAGAAGGAGACCTACAACCCATCTTGTGGATGACAAGGCCAGAGACATGATGCTCAATATTGCGGATACTGCCGCAAAGCGGAATGGAGGACCGGGAATACGTTGTGAAATGGATCATGAAAACCAAATGAACCTTGTAAAGTTTTGGTTCTACAGAGTACTGGCAATGCCCTAGCCTCAGGAGATCGTGGGACCAAAACCTAACTGCCTAGACTATGCGGGAATGAGGGCCAAAAATAACTATATAGATAGGAAGAGAATCCTTGAATAGTTCCCCAGACAACAGCTATCAGCTAGCCCTGGTCTGCGTGTTGTTCTACTGTGTGCCCCTGAAATTTGTTTAGCGCTTGAGACGAGAAGACCGACCGACTATCTGAATCTTCTACCATGAGGAAATCCTGAACTTTGTCCAAAACCCGATTCAACGTGGTTGTAGGGAGTCTGAGGTTAGTGCGGAAAGAAGCTACGAAGCCATAATATACAAGATTCTGTCTATGCCCTCCCATGAGTGAGGGAATGCAATTGCAATGAAGCTACCGGCGAAAATGAATTCCTGGTCGTGGTAAAAAGGCAAAGACTTTGCGCGGGGACCTTATTGGCAAGATATGATCGACTACGATCAGAGACTGAAATGCTAGAGGGAATTACCCTACTTGTTCCTCCTCTGGCAGGACCTGAACGAAAGCATGAACAATTAAAGCAAGACGAAATATCTGCGTAAGACATAACAATGATGCTGTAGGGCGAACCGGACCAGTTTGCGGTCAAAACATAAAGTGAGCGATCAACATGTATTATTAGGAAATTAGGGATGCCGGTATGTATGTGATACATACGGGCCAAATCAGCCTAGATGTACAGCCAACCAGGCAATCAGCCCAGCAGGACTGAAAACAGTCATCGGGCCCCAGAAGTTATGGGGCCGAGAATTCTTTATATATTTTATAGCCGGCTTGATAATTCCTGGCCGTGTTGGAGGAGAGGGAATGTTGTACCATTGTACCATGTGAGAAAGGAGGGACTCTAATTCATCACCCGGGAATTGAAGGCTGGGAGAGGGGACCCCGGGGGATCTGCTTCTGGCATCACCTGGAAAAAAAAGGGGATGACCCAGAAATACCGCACCACGTAGTTCGGTGAAGAACCGACCTGGCAGTGCCAGGAAAAAGTAAACCAGGAGGGGACAGGCATGGGTGAGACGAGTGTGAAAGAGTAGGTGGGCCTGTGCGGATCATGGGGAAGTATCATAATGGATCGGAGGCCAAGCCTGGACGGATCCGCCTACAGCGGGAGACCCTGGAAAAAACCCGGAATAGTAGACATGCAGGGAGACCAGACCTGAACGTACCAGGCAGAGAAGGAAGAACAGGGCCTGGACGGACCCGGAGTAATGATACATGAAAAATAAACCAAACGTACCCGTTCCCAGGAGAACAAAATCTAGTCGAGTCAGAAGGAGGAATAACTGAGGAGATGACAGCCTGGGCGATCCAGGAGACAGAGGTAGGTATGAGCCTGGGCGATCCAGGAGACAGAGGTAGGTATGAGCCTGGGCGATCCAGGAGACAGAGGTAGGTATGAGCCTGGGCGATCCAGGAGACAGAGGTAGGTATGAGCCTGGGCGATCCAGGAGGCAGAGGTAGGTATGAGCCTGGGCGATCCAGGAGACAGAGGTAGGTATGAGCCTGGGCGATCCAGGAGACAAAGGTAGGTATGAGCCTGGGCGATCCAGGAGACAGAGGTAGGTATGAGCCTGGGCGATCCAGGAGGCAGAGGTAGGTATGAGCCTGGGCGATCCAGGAGGCAGAGGTAGGTATGAGCCTGGGCGATCCAGGAGGCAGAGGTAGGTATGAGCCTGGGCGATCCAGGAGGCAGAGGTAGGTATGACCCTGGGCGATCCAGGAGGCAGAGGTAGGCATGAGCCTGGGCGATCCAGGAGGCAGAGGTAGGCATGAGCCTGGGCGATCCAGGAGGCAGAGGTAGGTATGAGCCTGGGCGATCCAGGAGCCAGAGGTAGGTACGAGTCTGGGCGATCCAGTGGGAAACAGGAAAAAAACATAGCATATGAATAAATGAACATACACATACAGAACGGCCCTGCTACCACTACATATCAGTACAGATGACGGCAGGCAAATAGTCAGCGTGCAGTGACTGTGCATAGTGTCTAGGCTGAAGCTGTGTATTTCCAACCCAGGTGAGTCCAGTGGTGCACCTACAGGGGGGGTCTAACGGGTCTAATGCCTGCAGCCTATCAGAGGCCGGCTCAGGCGGCGCAATGATGTCATCATCACGCGCCTGAGCCGGGCAGCACACAACAGGGACACAGGCCGGAAGAGCCTGCATCACATCGCTGCTGATGGAGGTAAGTATCAGTGTATTTTTTATTTTTTATTTTTTTTGGAGGGGGGGGGATCTGGCACTATGGGGGCACTAAAGGGGAGAACGGCACTATGGGGCATCTGGTGGTACTTTTTTTTTAGGTGGCACTTCTTACTGGCACATTGTGGGGGGGGGGGACCATGGGGGAGAGGAGCACTATGGGGGCTCTAAAGGGGCTTTTTTTTTTACACATTATGGGGGGCACTATAGGGGAGAACGGCACTATGGGGCATCTGGTGGCACTATAGGGGCATTATTTGGGGGCACTAAGGGGAAGTGGGGGTTCTAAAGGGGCCTTTTTTTCTTATTGGCACATGGGGGCATTATGGCATCTGGTGGCACTAAGGGGGCATTTTTTACTGGCACATTATGGGAGGCACTATAGGGGAGGGCGGCACTATGGAGGAGTGGAGCACTATTGGGGCATATGGTGGCACTTTGAAGGGGCATTTTTTACTGGCACATTATGGGGCGGCACCATGGGGGAGAGGAGCACTATGAGGGTATCTGGGGGGTCTAAAGGGGCTTTTTTTATTTACATATTATGGGGGCACTATAGGGGAGAATGGCACTATGGGGCATCTGGTGGCACTATAGGGGAATTATTTGGGGTCACTAAGGTGAAGTGGGGGCTCTAAAGGGGCCTTTATTCTTATTGGCACATTATGGGGGCATTATGGCATCTGGTGGCACTAAGGGGGCATTTTTTTACTGGCACATTATGGTAGGCACTATAGGGGAGAGCGGCACTATGGGGGAGTGGAGCACTATTGGGGCATATGGTGGCACTTAGAAGGGGCATTTTTTACTGGCATATTATGGGGGACACTATGGGGAAGGGGGAGAGGAGCACTATGAGGGCATTTACTGGGGCACTATATAGGGGTATTTTATACTGGCATACATTATGGGGACATTAGCTCAACAGCGGGCACTAAGCGGGGATATTTCATGTACTGTCATATTGTAGGGAGAATTATTAGTACTAGGAGGTATTATGCGGAGCTTTGCTAATACTGGGGGGCTATGAGGAACATGATTACTAGTATGGGCACTATAGGGGCATTATTACTACTAAGTGTGCTCTGGCAGAGAATTATTTCTATTTTGGGGAGCCCTGTTACTTTGGGGGGCACCCTGCCACAGTATCAGCTTAGCACAATAATTTTTGGGGGACATTATCTTTATACTATTAGTGTCTGGGCGCAGTTATTTTTTTAGAGCACTGTGTGCCAATAATTGTTGAGGGGGGCACTATCTGTGTGGTAGTAGTATTTCCAGGGGGACTGTTTCTGCAGTATAGTATTGGGGGCACAGCAGGCACAGTATTGGGGGTGGCAGGAAAGGGTGTTCAGAAGATGTGAAGATGATGGAAATGTGGGAAACTAATGTCTGTTTGTTAATCTCTGCAGCGATGGGAGATGGCTGAAAAATCATCATGGCGGTCTGGTCTGAATGGAGAAGATGAGGAAAGAGAACGTCTACAACAAAGGTGACATCACTGGATCGCACGCACGCCTCATTGTTATTTTCCTGCAGGGCTTTTAGAATCACCAAGTAAAAGAATGAGCGCAACACACTACACCCTTTCCCTGCATTTTTAAATATAAAGGGGGCTTTGAAAAATTGAATTAGCACAGCGCACTACACATGCCAAATTTTTTTGCCTTTCGGACCCCCCCCTAAACAAAATTCCTGGGTGCTCCCCTGGGTGAGTCGTATTCATGTAAAACACAGCCCAGCATGCGCTCCAACGTGAGGATTTTGCACTGTATGACCAGCTCCTAGCAACCGCAACAAGGAATAGAGGAGCTGGTTTAGCTGCAAGCCACTATCAAGAGCGATGTCAGTGTGTGTGAACCTGATCTGCAAAATTCTGCTGTAGGAAGCATAGAGGAACCGGGAGGAGCGAGCACCGGTAAGTGGTGGACAGCAATGACACAGTACTAACCAGGACACCACCTGTAATTCAAAACACACAAGTCCGGCAGTGGTTCTCAACATGCGTTCCACGCTGGAACGCACGCCGACCCCGCGACCGAAGCAGGGAAACACATGAGCGCTGATCCGAGGAGCCCTGTGGAGGGGATGGACTGAGGGAAGGAGCTTACCCGTCCTGGAGACGTGTACAGGCGGTGTACAAGCGGCGGACGACTCGGACTGCAGTAGTGAAAGCGATTTTATTTTATTTTTTAAAGGAGACCAGTCTGAGTGAATATGAACCAGGATTAAAGAAGACCAAAAAAATATAAAAAATTCCCCCTGAGGTGAACAGAAAAGTAGGCCTATGAAATGTAACAGACCACGAGGAAAGGAACGTAAGCCTGAAAAGAACGCCGTTATGTTTGTCCTGAGAGAGGTACCAGAGCGGTGGGTGCACACTGCCCCGGTAAGATTATTGAGTAAAACCATGACGTAGCAATGAACAGGAGAATGCAGCTTTGAGTGGAAGCAGAGTACAACACATGATGTAACAACAAATGGGGCTTTGGATGTGAGTGGTACCTAAAAAACATGGTATGGGCGCAGCTCTGAGTATGGGAATGGAGTATAGGACAAGATGTAAAAGCAGACATGCAGACGCAGCTTTGGATGTGAACGGAATATTATCTTGATGTAACAGCAGACATGGAAAGAACCTGTAGTAGCATAGGACGTGTGAACGCAGCTCTGGGTACGAGTAGAGTAAACCTGATATATCGATAGACGGATGAATGCAACTCTGGTCGAGGGTGAAGTGAAAAAATGATTTGACAGCGTAGTGTGAATGCACCTCTGGGTGTGGCCGAGAATGAAATTGGAAGAACAGAAGCTCTAAATGTGAGTGGAGCATAAACATGATGTAACAGTGAAAGCGAATGCAGCTCTGAAACAAGCCTAGTATGAACATGTTGTGACAGCGGACGTGTAAACACAGCTCTCACAGTGAGCAGAGAAAACATGGTATATCAGTCGACGCATGAATGCAGCTCTGGTTGTGAGTGGAGCAAGGTGTGAACACCAGGGTGGTGCGTCCCGAGAATAAAAATGGAGTAACAGTAGCAGCTGTAAGCCGAGTACACAACATGTAATAACAGGCGTGTAATACGGATCCGGCTGTCGGCTGGGTACGGAATGAGATGTAACAGCCAACAGGTGACCGCAGCTTGAATGTGAGACCAATCTGAGTGAATACGAACCAAGAGTAGGAAAGTGCTGGACAGTAAAGACGTGCGGATGCAGCATAAGACATGAAATAAAAGCCGAAAGTGTAAATGCCGCTCAGGATAACAGCAAAGCATAAAAGTGCGGCAGGGTTTTTAAGTACATGGAGCAGTGAAATACGTGAAGTCTAAGGAAGGTGGTGGAGGGGGAGGGGGAGACACGGGGAAAGGAACAGCTACAGCAAGAGGCCTAAACAATAAACGCTGCGTCCGATCTCCAAACATGACGTCACGTGCAGCCCGGGTAACTCTTCCTTTACAGCAAACCGGCTGAAGTAACTTTTCATACAAGACGAACAAAGCAAAGTGAAACTTGTAAGATTTATAGGAACTAACTCCTATTACCAACAAACAAAGTTGAAAAGAAATAGAAGTATTTACCCCCAACAAGCAAACCTGAGGTAGCAGATTCTGAGGTGAAGCCTCCCGTTTGCTAGCAAAGTCGGTTCCGGCGGCCAGGAGAGACGGCCCAGCCCAACCTACTTACGTAGTATGGCGCGTGCATGCTACGGTAGCAGAGAGCAAAATAACGAGCTCCATGCTGCAAAGAAAGAATCCTACCACCAGAGACGCTAGTTTGCTAATGACACCCAGCGGCAGCTGTGCACCTGAGAACCCACCCCTGTGAGTGAGGCTGTGGCTCGTATATGAAGAGCCTCCGCCCCTCCCACAAATGCAGGCTGACTAATCAGCCTTACCAACTTGTTTGTTTCAAATAAGCTATTATTGTGTTAAAGTGAAAAAAATTTAAAAAAAGTATACATATTTGGTATTTCCGCATCCGTAACAACCAGCTCTATAAAAATATCACATGACATAACCCCTCAGCAGAAAAAATAAAAACAGTTGCAACAAAAAGCAACTAAAAAGGATATGCCCCCCAAATAGTACCAATCAAACTGTCACCTCGTCCTGCAAAAAAATAAGACCCTACCTAAGACAATCAGTCAAAAAATAAAAAAGCTATGGCTCTCAGACTATGGAGACACTAAAGCATAATTTTGTTGGTTTCAAAAATGCAATTGGTGTGTATAACTTAAATAAATAATAAAAAGTATACATATTACGTAGTGATGGACGAACATCAGCTGGGACCATTCGCGAACACGAGAACGCAATCAAATGTTTGCAAACCGCAAGTTCGGTGCGGGCCCCAATCACTTTAGTGGCAGGCGAACCTGAAACACCTTCAGGTCATATTTTCAGCCACCAAATACTTACTAGAAGTGCACAAATATTCCAACAACATGGACAGTGACATACTAGAGGGGGATCAATGAAATTTATCAAAAATGTGCCCTGCTGGAGCCTAAAATAATTTTATTTTAGGCCATGGGAGTACGGGCCCTAAAAATTAGGCATTCTTCTGACATAAAAGAAATTGTAATTATGTGGCTCGAGGTACATTATGCGGTTACTGAATAATAGAGTTGAGCGGACACCTGGATGTTCGGGTTTGGCAGGTTCGGCCGAACTTGAAAAAAAAATTCGGGTTTGGGACCCGGACTTGACCCGAACTTGACCCCGAACCCCAACCCCAACCTCATTGAAGTCAATGGGGACCCGAACTTTTGGGCACTAAAATGGCTCTAAAATAGTCCTGGAAAGGGCTTGAGGACTGCAAAAGGCATCAAAATGTGCTTAAGAGCATGACAACTGTTCTGCAAACAAATGTGGATAGGAAAATGACTTAAAATAACATAAAATACCGAAAATTATAAAATAACAATCTGGATCTAGGAGTAGGAGGTTGAGGAGGCGGTGGATGGGTGGATGTGGCAGTGTAGGTTGACGTGGTGGTGTAGGTGGAAGCGGCGGTGAAGGAGGTAGCCAACACTGATTTGTGTTATTTATTTTTTTTAAATTGGGGTATCCCCCAAAATATTTGGACATATAACAAAATAAAACAAAGAATAAGTGCACTTGAGTACAAGAATGGATGGTTGAGGCTGGTATAAATGTCTATTCTGCACAAGGTACGGACAAGTCCTGTGGGATCCATGCCTGGTTCATTTTAATAAACGTAAAAGTCCCCGTGTGACTGCTGAGGAACTGAAAAAAGATTTGTCAGATGAGGGTACTGAAGTTTCAGCTCAGACAATAAGGCGCACACTGCGTAAGAAAGGCCTCCATGCCAGAACTCCCAGTCGCACCCCCTTGCTGTCTCCAAAGAATAAGAAGAGTCGACTGCAGTATGCCAAAAGTCATGTGGACAAACCACAAAAGTTTTGGGATAGTGTTCTGTGGACTGATGAAACAAAATTAGAACTGTTTGGGCCCATGGATCAACGCTATGTTTGGAGGAGGAAGAACAAGGCCTATAAAGAAAAGAACGCCTTGCCTACTGTGAAGCATGGCGGGGGGTCAATCATGCTTTGGGGCTGTTTTGCTTCTACAGGTACAGGGAAGCTTCAGCGTGTGCAAGGTACCATGAATTCTCTTCAGTACCAGGAGATATTGGATGAAAATGTGATGCAGTCCATCACAAACCTGAGGCTTGGGAGACGTTGGACCTTTCAACAGGACAATGATCCCAAGCATACCTCCAAGTCCACTAGAGCATAGTTGCAGATTAAAGGCTGGAACATTTTGAAGTGGCCATCGCAGTCACCAGACTTAAATCTGATTGAGAACCTCTGGTGGGACTTAAAGAAAGCAGTTGCAGCGCGCAAGCCTAAGAATGTGACTGAACTGGAGGCTTTTGCCCATGAAGAATGGGCGAAGATACCCGTAGATCGCTGCAAGACACTTGTGTCAAGCTATGCTTCACGTTTAAAAGCTGTTATAACTGGAAAAGGATGTTGTACTAAGATTGAATGTCACTTGGGGGTTGAATAAAACTGATAATGATGTGAGCACAGAAAAGACATTTGTGGTTATTTCATTATAAATGTTATGTTATATTTGTCTGACTTACAAGTGCCTCTTTGATTTAATTCTAAACAAGATGACTGAAATGATCAAAATCAATGTCAAACTGGCCAAAACACTAAATTTCAGTGGGGGTTGAATAATTTTGAACACAACTGTACCTGCTTCCACAAAATAATGATTGAGAGTTGCGATATACCTGCTTCCACCAAATATTGATGACGGGGTTCTATATACCTGCTTCCACAAAATACTGATTAAGGGGATTGATATACCTGCTTCCACAAAATACTGATTATAGGGGTTTGATATACCTGCTTCCACAAAATACTGATTGAGGGTTGCGATATTCCTGCTTCCACAAAATACAGATTGAAGGGTGTAATATACCTGCTTCCACCACATATTGATTAAAGCCTGCGATACACCTGATTCCACAAAATACTCATTAAGAAGTTTGATATACCTGCTTCCACAAAATACTGTTTGAGGGTTACGATATACCTGCTTCCACTAAATAATGATTGAGGCCTGCGATACATCTGCTTTCACAAAATACTGATTGAGGGGTGAGATATATCTGCTTCTGTAGAATATTAAGGGGTTTGATATAACTGCTTCCACAAAATACTGATTGAGGGGTGTTATATACCTGCTTCCACCAAATATTGATTAAGGGGTTCTATATACCTGTTTCCACAAAATACTGATTGAGGGGTGCGATACACCTTCTTCCACAAAATACTGATTAAGGGGATCAATATATTTGCTTACACCAAATATTGATTGAGGCCTGCGATACACCTGCTTCCACAAAATACTGATTAAGGGGTTTAATATACCTGCTTCCACAAATACTGCTCTTCTCTAGGGACAGTGTCATTTAAAAAAATGAAAGGCAGAGGAAAAGGCATACCGTTCTGCAGGAGTGGTAGGGGTCGCGCAGGTGCACCAGACCGGAGCCTCTGTGGGAAGTTGGAGAAGGTGCATGCGATTACGTCAAAAGCTGCACCAGAGTTGGTTGACTGGCTCACTCAGCCTTCCGCTTCTGCACCCTCCTCATCCTCTGTATCTGCACCCTCCTCACTCTGCTGTGTGCACCACCAAAGACACCACCATTACCACCACCATAGCCCCTCCACTCGAGTCATAGCTATTATTTTCCCATCCATTCTCAGACCTTACCGATGCGCAGCTATTCTTGGCATCGGATGAGAAAGAGAAGGTAGCTACGGCCGCTACCCATTGGTCTGACGATAGTACCCAGATCACCCCAAGGAGGGTGGTCCCAGCAGTTGCTGTCTACTCCAAGATCTCTAATGTCAGTGGTGGTGAAGGTGACGATGATGACGTGTCGATGGACGTCACGTGGGTGCCCACAAGAAAGGAAGAGGAGGGGAGTTAAGAGGGAGAGACGGAGCAGCAGATAGGGAGGAGAAGGAGGAGAAGAAGGCAGAACTCGCAGTGTACAGGAGGCAAAAAGCAGACTGCAAATGTATCTGGAGCGAGCCATCCACCATGCAAAGTCACATCTTGCCCTCCCAGGACGCCGGCACATGGCTCCGCAGTGTGGGCTTTTTTTAACGTGACAGCTGCTGACAATATTGTTGCCATCTAAAGCCTGTGCTGTCAACGCATAAGTCAAGGCAATCCCAACACTCACCTAGAGACGGCCGCCTTAAGAAGGCACCTGGTCTCCCATCACCGAGCCTAGTGGGAGCAACACCGTCAGAACCCACAAAGCCACACTCCCAACGCTCCACGTCCTACCACTTTTCCTTCTCCATATACTCTCTCCTCCCATTTATTCTCCACTCCACCTTCCACCGTGCCGTCGTCGCGTTCATCTGGCAGAAGGCAGGCTTCCGAGTCCCAAATGTTTGAACGTAAAAAGTTGATGACCCTCTTCAGTGGACTGGATAACCCTCTTCAGTGGCGACTCTAGGAACAATATATAGGGGGGCACAAAGATACCACAGTCAAAAATGGGGGGGGGCAAAAACAAAATAAGTATATATAAATAAGATTACAAAATACGAGAGAATTGCGGTATGCAGGGATACATTTATAAAAAAACAATTTACTTACAAAAGAAGCTATTCAGTCGTCTGCTGTGCCGTCCTCTGCTTGCTTCCGCGGAATCTTTCCCCTTCTTTCTGTCTCTCGTCAGTGCGCAGGCGTACTGTTATGGTGCATCTGTGGAAGACACACTGTTATGGGGGCATCTGTGGATGACACTTATTATGCCTCTCATTAGCCCTCATTATGCCTCTCTTCACTCCCATATCAGCCCCCATGCCTCTCATTAGCCCCCATATCAGCCCTTATGCCTCATTAGCCCCCATTATAAGCCATTATGCCTCATTAGCCCCCATTTCTCTTATTAGCCCCCCTTATGCCTTATTAGCCCACATTATGCCTCTTATTAGCCCCCATATGCCTCATTAGCTCCCATATGCCTAATTAGCCCCCATTATAAGCCATTATGCCTCATTAGCCCACATTATGCCTCTTATTAGCCCCCATATGCTTAATTAGCTCCCATATGCCTAATTAGCCCCATTATGTCTCTAATTAGCCTCCATTATGCCTCTTATTAGCGCCCATATCCCTCATTAGCCTCCATATGCCTCATTAGCCCCCATATGCCTCATTAGCCCCCATATGCCTCTAATAGTCTAATTAGCCCCCATTGTGTCTCAAATTAGCCCCCATGGTGCCTCTCATTAGCCCCATTATGTATCATTAGCCCCCATATGCCTCATTAGCCCCCATTATGCATCATTAGCCCCCATATGCCTCTAATTAGCCCCCATATGCCTTTAATTAGCCCCATATGCCTCTAATTAGCCCCCATATGGCTCTAATTAGCCCCCATATGCCTCCAATTAGCCTCCATTATGCCTCTCATGATTAGCCCCTATTATGCCCCCAGCTGCCACATTTTTTTATAAAATAAAAAACCACTTACCTCTCCTGCTCCTGGACACCGCCTGCAATTTTCTCTCTCCTCAGTCGACTGTGCTCTGAACTGGCACGCACAGCGTGAGGTCACAGAGCGCCCTCACGCTGTGCGCAGCCCTGCACAGCCGACAGCCGAGGACCAGGAAGTGGTAAGTACAGAGCGTTTACCGCTTCCTGGCAGCGCCAGAATTGTGTTTAACCCCTTGTACCCTGTAGGGACAGTAAGTAGCCAGGCGGGTGACTTACCGATAATTGTGTGTATGTAAGTGTATGTATAGTTAGTTTGTGGGTGGTATTTGGGATTGTGTAGTGTAGTTTAGTACTGTACATTTAGTGCTGTATTGTTAGTACTGTTTTGTTAGTACTGTATTTTTAGTACTGTATTGTTAGTGCTTTGCGTACGTTGTGTACTGTAGGCTAATAAATACTGTGTGTTATTTGTACCTACTGTGTAACGTGTTGTTATTAGCGATAGCTAGCTCAGTTAGGCGCTGCAGCTAGCTTAGTGATTAGCGTAAGGCAAGGTGAAAGTAGAGTAGTGTTATTAATATAAAGGTATAAATAGGCGGAGTCATCAATAGTCCTCCTATAGCTCCTCCTATTTATGAATATTAATTATTGATATTTGCATAAATATTGGTGATTAATATTCCCCCCTTTACAAACCCTACCAGGCAGTGTGTCTTGTTTAACTGCCTCCGGACCGCCTAACGCAGATTCGCGTTCCGGAGGTGGCAGCCCTGCGCACAGTCACGCATATACGCGTCATCTCGCGTGAGCCGGGATTTCCTGTGAACGCCCGCACACAGGCGCGCGTGTTCACAGGATCGGAAGGTAAGCGAGTGGATCTCCAGCCTGCCAGCGGCGATCGTTCGCTGGCAGGCTGGAGATGTGATTTTTTTTAACCCCTAACAGGTATATTAGACGCTGTTTTGATAACAGCGTCTAATATACCTGCTACCTGGTCCTCTGGTGGTCCCCTTTGTTTGGATCGACCACCAGAGGACACAGGTAGCTCAGTAATATGTTGCACCAAGCACCACAACACTACACCCCCCCTGTCACTTATTAACCCCTTATTCACCCTTGATCACCCTTGATCACCCCTGATCACCCCATATAGACTCCCTGATCACCCCCTGTCATTGATTACCCTCCTGTCATTGATCACCCCCTGTAAAGCTCCATTCAGATGTCCGCATGATTTTTACGGATCCACTATTAGATGGATCGAATCCGCAAAACGCATACGGACGTCTGAATGGAGCCTTACAGGGGCGTGATCAATGACTGTGGTGATCACCCCATATAGACTCCCTGATCACCCCCTGTCATTGATTACCCCCCTGTCATTGATCACCCTCCTGTAAAGCTCCATTCAGATGTCCGCATGATTTTTACGGATCCACTGATAGATGGATCGGATCCGCAAAACGCATATGGACATCTGAATGGAGCCTTACAGGGGCGTGATCAATGACTGTGGTGATCACCCCATATAGACTCCCTGATCACCCCCCTGTCATTGATTATCCCCCTGTCATTGATCACCCCCCTGTAAAGCTCCATTCAGATGTCCGCATGATTTTTACGGATCCACTGATAGATGGAACGGATCCGCAAAATGCATACGGACGTCTGAATGGAGCCTTACAGGGGCGTGATCAATGACTGTGGTGATCACCCCATATAGACTCCCTGATCACCCCCCTGTCATTGATTACCCCCCTGTCATTGATCACCCCCCTGTAAAGCTCCATTCAGATGTCCGCATGATTTTTACGGATCCACTGATAGATGGATCGGATCCGCAAAACGCATACGGATGTCTGAATGGAGCCTTACAGGGGCGTGATCAATGACTGTGGTGATCACCCCATATAGACTCCCTGATCACCCCCCTGTCATTGATCACCCCCCCTGTCATTGATCACCCCCCCTGTCAGGCTGCATTCAGATGTCCGTATGATTTTTACGGATCCACGGATACATGGATAGGATCCGCAAAACACATACGGACATCTGAATGGAGCCTTATAGGGGAATGATCAATGACAGGGAGATGATCACCCCATATAGACTCCCTGATCACCCCACTGTCATTGATCACCCCCCTGTCATTGATCACCCCCCCCGTCATTGATCACCCCCCTGTAAGGCTCCATTCAGACGTCCGTATGTGTTTTGCGGATCCGCGGATCCGTGGATCCGCAAAACACGGACACCGCGGATCCGCAAAACACATACGGACGTCTGAATGGAGCCTTACAGGGGGGTGATCAATGACAGGGTGGTGATCACCCCATATAGACTCCCTGATCACCCCCCTGTCATTGATCACCCCCCTGTAAGGCTCCATTCAGACATTTCTTTGGCCCAAGTTAGCGGAAATTATTATTTTTTTCTTACAAAGTCTCATATTCCACTAACTTGTGTCAAAAAATTAAATCTCACATGAACTCACCATACCCCTCACGGAATCCAAATGCGTAAAAATTTTTAGACATTTATATTCCAGACTTCTTCTCACGCTTTAGGGCCCCTAGAATTCCAGGGCAGTATAAATACCCCTCATGTGACCACATTTCGGAAAGAAGACACCCCCAGGTATTCCGTGAGGGGCATATTGAGTCCATGAAAGATTGAAATTTTTGTCCCAAGTTAGCGGAAAGGGAGACTTTGTGAGAAAAAAATAAATAAAATCAATTTCCGCTAACTTGTGCCAAAAAAAAAAAATTTCTATGAACTCGCCATGCCCCTCATTGAATACCTTGGGGTGTCTTCTTTCCAAAATGGGGTCACATGTGGGGTATTTATACTGCCCTGGCATTTTAGGGGCCCTAAAGCGTGAGAAGAAGTCTGGGATCCAAATGTCTAAAAATGCCCTCATAAAAGGAATGTGGGCCCCTTTGCGCATCTAGGCTGCAAAAAAGTGTCACACATCTGGTATCTCCGTACTCAGGAGAAGTTGGGGAATGTGTTTTGGGGTGTCATTTTACATATACCCATGCTGGGTGAGAGAAATATCTTGGCAAAAGACAACTTTTCCCATTTTTTTATACAAAGTTGGCATTTGACCAAGATATTTATCTCACCCAGCATGGGTATATGTAAAATGACACCCCAAAACACATTCTCCAACTTCTCCTGAGTACGGCGATACCACATGTGTGGCACTTTTTTGCAGCCTAGGTGGGCAAAGGGGCCCACATTCCAAAGAGCACCTTTCAGATTTCACAGGTCATTTACCTACTTACCACACATTAGGGCCCCTGGAAAATGCCAGGGCAGTATAACTACCCCACAAGTGACCCCATTTTGGAAAGAAGACATCCCAAGGTATTCCGTGAGGGGCATGGCGAGTTCCTAGAATTTTTTATTTTTTGTCACAAGTTAGTGGAAAATGATGATTTTTTTTTTTCCTTACAAAGTCTCATATTCCACTAACTTGTGACAAAAAAATAAAAACTTCCATGAACTCACTATGCCCATCAGCGAATACCTTGGGGTGTCTTCTTTCCAAAATGGGGTCACTTGTGGGGTAGTTATACTGCCCTGGCATTCTAGGGGCCCAAATGTGTGGTAAGGAGTTTGAAATCAAATTCTGTAAAAAATGACCAGTGAAATCCGAAAGGTGCTCTTTGGAATGTGGGCCCCTTTGCCCACCTAGGCTGCAAAAAAGTGTCACACATGTGGTATCTCCGTATTCAGGAGAAGTTAGGGAATGTGTTTTGGGGTGTCATTTTACATATACCCATGCTGGGTGAGAGAAATATCTTGGCAAAAGACAACTTTTCCCATTTGTTTATACAAAGTTGGCATTTGACCAAGATATTTATCTCACCCAGCATGGGTATATGTAAAATGACACCCCAAAACACATTCCCCAACTTCTCCTGAATACAGAGATACCACATGTGTGACACTTTTTTGCAGCCTAGGTGGGCAAAGGGGCCCACATTCCAAAGAGCACCTTTCGGATTTCACTGGCCATTTTTTACAGAATTTGATTTCAAACTCCTTACCACACATTTGGGCCCCTAGAATGCCAGGGCAGTATAACTACCCCACAAGTGACCCCATTTTGGAAAGAAGACACCCAAAGGTATTCGCTGATGGGCATAGTGAGTTCATAGAACTTTTTATTTTTTGTCACAAGTTAGTGGAATATGAGACTTTGTAAGAAAAAAATAAATAAATAAATAATCATTTTCCGCTAACTTGTGACAAAAAATAAAAAGTTCTATGAACTCACTATGCTTATCAGCGAATACCTTAGGGTGTCTGCTTTCCGAAATGGGGTCATTTGTGGGGTGTTTGTACTGTCTGGCCATTGTAGAACCTCAGGAAACATGACAGGTGCTCAGAAAGTCAGAGCTGCTTCAAAAAGCGGAAATTCACATTTTTGTACCATAGTATGTAAACGCTATAACTTTTACCCAAACCATTTTTTTTTTACCCAAACATTTTTTTTTATCAAAGACATGTAGAACAATAAATTTTGAGCAAAATTTATATATGGATGTCGTTTTTTTTTGCAAAATTTTACAACTGAAAGTGAAAAATGTCATTTGTTTGCAAAAAAATTGTTAAATTTCGATTAATAACAAAAAAAGTTAAAATGTCAGCAGCAATGAAATACCACCAAATGAAAGCTCTATTAGTGAGAAGAAAAGGAGGTAAAATTCATTTGGGTGGTAAGTTGCATGACCGAGCAATAAACGGTGAAAGTAGTGTAGGTCAGAAGTGTAAAAAGTGGCCTGGTCTTTCAGGGTGTTTAAGCTATGGGGGCTGAGGTGGTTAATACAGTTGATTGTTCTGACAGAGGTGATTTAAAAATCTTCTTAGCCATGGCCTTTTTATAGACAATTTGCTAAAGTGTCTAAAACACAGAGTAAGTCTGGAACATGTCATGTATACCTTTTTTTTTTATACAAATTAACCAGAATTATGGCACATTTTACTTTGTAAATCTTCTCCTCAGTTTATAATTTCTGACCAGAGTAAAAAGTTCTAGTGTATTTAATATATTGTTTCAATAATTCAGAACACTTCCTACTGTTTTTTACATAAAGTGAATGCAGAAAACGTTTTCACTATCATAAATCTTTCATTTTAATTGGTTCATTAAAGCCTAGATTCGAAAAATAAACATAATCTTTGCAAGCCTTTCACAGTTGGATTAATATCCTCAACCTATTATCAGCTTAGTTGCTCATCTATGAAACATCTCATTTTCTTTAGCACCTGTGTTCTAAATTGTTTGCTAAAAAGAACATGTGGTAATTACATTTCTATGTTTCCTCTAAGACTTTGTATGTGTAAGAACTAAGAAGCATTTTATATATCATATGAATGTTGCACTGTTCACACAAATCTACATATTGAACTGTGGTTCATTAAGATATTATGATAAGGAGTTCAATGCTCATAAAACAGCATTACACATTGGAGAGGTCATACAGATAAGTTTACAATGAACTACTTATGCATTTGCCTTAATGAATATACTGTAACTAGTATTAGACCAATGAAGCTACCGCTGAATATTTCAATTGCTGATTATTCATTGCATATCTGTACACCCATTAAATACACCTATATTTACATTCTCCAATTAGCAGAAACTCTTCTTGGTGCCAATTACACGTAAGTTGTAATTTATATAAAATCGATGATTTCGTTCTTTATATGTAGAAATGAGAGAATTTCTCAAAAATTTGATTAGATCCAAATTAAAAAACAGCAATTTCTTGGCTGCAGAGAGCCTGTATAGTCGTGTAGAACACTGGGCCTTGCAGTAACAAGCATAGTGAGTCTGCTCTGGTAGTGAAACAATACTGTGAGTCAGTATAACATGCAGATGACAGGCGACACTCTTTGGCCTCTTTCACATTGGCGAGTATTCCGCGCGGATGCGATGCGTGAGTTGAACGCATTGCACCCGCACTGAATACCGACCCATTCATTTCTATGGGACTGTTCACATGAGCGGTGATTTTCACGCATCACTTGTGCGTTGCGTGAAAATCGCAGCATGCTCTATATTCTGCGTTTTTCACGCAACGCAGGCCCCTTAGAAGTGAATGGGGTTGCGTGAAAATCGCAAGCATGGGGGGCGGAGCTAGCCGCGTCAGGAAATGGCTGCTTGACTCGAGTGCTCCTGATCACAGCGCACATAATAGCTAACTACAGCATTCCTATTACCCTCAACTATGGGGAAACCAACGAAAGATAAAGCCAGAGAACCCCAGGGGACCCCTAGTCATAATAGGGGACAATCGGATATGGATAAATATCTAAAAAAGAAGATGTCCTCACCGGCATGCAGATCCAAAATGGCGCCAGACGCCGCTGCTACACAGAGCTACATGGAAGACTCTGATGATGAAGGCTCCTGCGCCATGTCAGAAGCGCACTGCGAGCGTGACTCGATGCCGATCATTAGGACTTTCCTCAAAGAGTCCTTAGCCCTATCCTTTGAACCAGTAATGAAGGAACTATCTGCTATTAAAGCAGATATCAAACAGACAGGGCACCGGGTTGCAGCTCTGGAAGAGACACAAATGGCGATAACTAAGCACAGTGGAGCCTTGCAAACCAACTTAGAAGAAATGCAAGAACAGCTAAATACAGCCTTCCTGCACCTCGAAGATCAGGAAAACAGAAGTCGGAGGAAGAATATTCGCATAAGAGGTGTTCCGGAGGACATACAAACAGAGGCGATACGTTCCACGGTTAGTCAAATCTTTTCCACTATTCTAGGCCAAGAGAGAGCCTCTGCGGTGATAGTTGAAAGAGCGCATAGAGCCCTGAGGCCTAAGCCCCAACCAGAGAACCCACCGTGGGACATTATTTGCGGCCTACTTAGTTACATCGATACCGCCATATTGAGTGCCGCCAGGGAAAAAGGTGAAATACTCCTGAATAATGCCAAGATACAGATTTTCCAAGATCTGGCAGCTAGCACTCTAGCCAAACGCAGGGCACTGAAACCGCTGACAGACCTGCTGAGAGCTAAAAAGCACCCGCTAAGATGGCTCTTTCCTTTTGGCCTATATACATCCATTAATGGCAAGCAAGTCATTATCCGCCATCCGACTGAACTCACTAAGGTGTGGAAAATCTTGAAAGTGGAGCCTCTGGACATCCCCTCTTGGCAGCCACTTGCAGGAGGAACGAAGATTCCCCCATTACCATCTGGAGAGGACTGGCATGTGATTAGAAAATTCAAATCGCCTATAGCCAAGAAACGCCAGGCTAAATTAAAGGACACCTGAAAATGGAGTCTAACTCTGAAGATTCGTCAACCTGTACTCTCTGAATTGGGAGTTTGGTAAAACCTGTAGTTGTATTTTGTCACCTAAACCTGCTTCTGGTGATGTACTACGAATGTCCCCTGTAGTGCTACAGGCTTGAACCGAATGTCTTGCTGATTATTTTTCTTGTTTTTCTTTTATTTTTCCCCTTCCTTCTGTTTTATTCGGTTCAGATAGTTAATTGAATAGCTGTAAGGGATATATCTCTGTAACCGCTGCAATGTTTTATCTTGATATTATCCTACTGAAATGTGTTCCTTTGCTAGCACTACTATCACACTTTAATGCACTAATTCAAAAGATGACTTAGTATTTTAGCTGTGTGTGTGCCTTATGATTTCTCGGGCAGCTCCTGTAGATGCGATTAGCTGAATCGCATGAGGTGGTGCTGGAGCTGGCTGGGAAATTCGGGTGATAGACAAGCTATGATCTCACACATGCAGAGTTATAGGATCCATACTCCCCATATTCCTGTTGTCTTACTGCGGGAAATACTCACTTTCTATGCCGCTTTCCCACTTGATATAGATTTATATCCTGATACTTCCCCCACTAGGTGAGATAACTCGCAATTCTTGAATGTGCAAATTAGGAATGTTTGAGGATGGGCTGGTTGAGGAGGATGATTTGTTTTAAGTCTATGGTGAAGTGAGAGTTGATCCCTCCTCAGTCAGCACATCTGCAATCAGACTGCGCTGTGTGAACGCACACAGGCTTTGTGTAATACACAGTCTCTCCCCCTCCTCCTTCCTCCCTCCTTGTATTCCTAGTACTCACTCTCTTCTATTGTTATCTGTATACCCTATCTCTTAGTGTCTGTACCTCCCTCCCCCCTCCTTCCATTCTTTACCCTACTTGGTCCAAATCCTTGACTAAGTTGTGGTTAAGGTGTTTCACTGATAGTGGAACACCCCTGCTATACAGTAATGTTGGTCTCATGGACCGCTAGTTTCACTTTTTGGTTAGTTGTTTTTGTATTTTTGTGTTTTCTATTTGGGTCAAATCTCTCTCTCTATTCGATGAGACGGATAGTTATCATTCACCATCTACTCCACCTGTGACAATATGGGTTCGCTAAAAATTGTCTCATTTAACGTCAAGGGGCTTAATATACCTCAGAAAAGAAGTCAGATTTTCCATGTACTAAAGAATGAAAAAGCGGATATTTTATTTCTACAAGAGACCCATTTTAAGCACAACCATGTCCCTGTTCTGTTTACTAGACATTACAAAAAATGGTATCATAGCACACATTCCTCAGCCTCTAGAGGGGCTTTAATAGGAATCGGAACTAATGTCCCTTTCAAAAAACATGCCCACTTTATTGACCCAGATGGACGGTATATATTCCTGAAGGGAACATTACATGGAAGTATGGTCACCCTAGTCAACATTTACACCCCCAACACCAAACAAATACCCTGGCTTACCAAGCTTCTACAGTCCTTACACAATTTCAGGGAAGGACTATTAATACTAGGTGGTGACTTAAACTTGGTTCTAGACCATTCCTTAGACTCTACTTCAGCAACCCCCAAACTCACGGCCAAACAAGTTGGGAAACTTAAAAGAGCGTTAGCTTCCCATCAAATTTCTGATGCCTGGAGATTAGTTCACCCCAGTCTAAAAGATTTTACCTTTCACTCGGCGGTACATAGGACTTACCAACGCCTAGACTACTTATTTGTCTCTAACCATATTATCGAGAGGATTAAGCAAGCAGGTATAGGCAATATTCTGGTCTCTGACCATGCCCCGGTCACGCTGGAGATTCAACTGAAGGGAATCCCTCCTAAGGAATGGTCCTGGAGACTTAATAAAACTCTATTGGAAAACGAACAAGATAGGCTTAAGCTAGAGAGTAAACTGAAAACTTTCTTTGATATTAATGTTTCTCCGGATGTAAATGAGGCTATTGTATGGGAATCACATAAGGCCTATATTAGAGGAGAACTTATAGCTCTAGGTGCTTGGGTGCGTAAACAAAGAACTGCTAAAATTAACTCTATAATTGCCCAAATCTCAGCTATTGAAAACATTAACAAACTCTCCCCTACAGATACCAATTACGCGGACATCACTAAACTTAGAAGCCAATTGAGAGACCTACTAAACATTAAATCTGCCAAAGCCTTTAGAGTAGCCAAGTTTAAACACTACATACATGGTAATAGAGGTTCGAAACTCCTCACACAAATGATAAAAGGACAAAGGGAGAAAGCTTTCATACCTAACATAAAAACTGATAATGGACTCAACATATCCAATACCCCATCCATAGCTAAAGAATTTGCTAACTTCTACTCAAAATTATACAATTTAAAACAGATTGACCCCTCCCAGATGGCCGAAAAAATAGAAATATTTATTAAATCGGTTCATGTCCCAAAACTAACTGAAATTGATAAAAAATACTTTGCTCTCACCGGTAACAGTAAATTAAATAACAGAAGTACTTGCGAGTGTTCCCCCTGGGAAATGCCCAGGCCCAGATGGACTCCCTATTATGTATTATAGGAAGTTCCAAGAATCTCTCATTCCACAATTCACAAATATGTGTAACTTCTTACTGAAAGGAGGTTCGCTTCCCCCACAATCACCTATAGCACACATTTCTATTATCCCCAAAGAAGGGAAGGATCCCACCAAATGTAGTAGTTATAGACCAATCTCTCTACTTAACGTAGACGTTAAGCTTTGGGCCAAGCTGTTAAGCCATCGTGTTGCAGGGCTACTCCCTAAATTAATAAATGAGGAGCAGGTTGGCTTTGTCAAAGGTAGGGAGGGTAAACATAATTAAGTAGTGCCCTACATGCTATTTATTGCGCAAAAAAGTATAACGTCCCCTTGACACTCATGGGAACGGACGCAGAAAAAGCCTTTGACAGAGTCAACTGGGCTTTTATGGAGGGTGCTTTGCGACACTTTGGCTTCCCACCAATGCTTATAACTGTGATTTTCTCACTGTACCGTAATCCATCAGCTAGAGTTTTAGTTAATGGCACACTGTCCCCACCTTTCAATATTTTGAACGGGACGAGACAGGGATGTCCTTTGTCCCCGACCTTATTCATCTTAACACTTGAATTGCTTCTAAGCAAAATCAGATCTTCTAAGGTGATTAGAGGTTTACAAGTCAAAGGGAGGACTCACTCTCTGGCAGCTTTTGCCGACAATTTATTATTTTTTATAACCAATCCCAAGGAAGCCATACCGGAAATTTTGAAGATTTTGACAGACTATGGAGAGATCTCAAACTTCAAAATTAACTATGACAAATCAGAGGTTCTGAATGTCTCAGCCAACGCACGACAATTGGCGGAGATCAAGTCCTACACCTCATTCCAATGGCCAACAGAAGCTATCAAACATTTAGGCATTATGTTACCAGCAAACCCAAAAAATCTTTTCAGGCTTAACTATATACCACTGTTCTCTAAAGTAAAATCCTTCCTGAGTTCAATTAAATTGCCTTTCCTCTCTTGGATTGGCAAGATTGGAAGAATCTGCTCACCACAAACGTATTACCTCAAATACTGTACACACTGAGATGTCTTCCTATCCCACTCTCCAATAAATACCTATCAGACTTCCGTAGTCTCTTCACCACTTACCTCTGGCAGAACAAAAGACCACGTTTAGCGTACTCTCTTATTATAAGGAAAAACACAAAAGGAGGCCTTTCACTACCAGACTTCAAAACTTATTTACATGCCATTCAACTAGAAAGGTGGATAGACCTTGCTAGATCTAACAATAGTTCTTTATATGCTGATTTGGAGAAGGCCTTATTGGGAGAGGAGGACATACACCTTTTATGGGTTAAAGCCCCTTCACTGAGCAGAAAAAAAACGATTAGCGACATCACCCGCTGCATGCTACAGTTTAACTCACCTTAGTCCACTTGATCGCGATGCCCGGCATCTCCTTCTGTCTCCTTTACTGAACAGGACCTGTGGTGAGCATTCATTACAGGTCAAGGACCTGTGGTGACGTCACCCCGGTCATCACATGATCCATCACATGATCTTTTACCATGGTGATGGATCATGTGATGGCCGGAGTGACGTCACCACAGGTCCTTGACCTGTAATGAATGCTCACCACAGGTCCTGTTCAGTAAAGGAGACAGAAGGAGATGCCGGGCATCGTGATCAAGTGGACTAAGGTGAGTTAAATTATTTTTTATTTTTTTCTAACCCCTCCAGCGCTATTTTACTATGCATTCTGTATTCAGAATGCTATTATTTTCCCTTATAACTATGTTATAAGGGGAAATAATACAATCTACAGAACACCTAAACCAAGCCCGAACTTCTGTGAAGAAGTTCGGGTTTGGGTACCAAACATGCACGATTTTTCTCACGCGAGTGCAAAACACATTACAATGTTTTGCACTCGCGCGGAAAAATTGCGGGTGTTCCCGTAACGCACCCGCACATTTTCCTGCAACGCCCGTGTGAAAGAGGCCTTAGGTCTTAGGCCTCTTTCACACGGGCGTTGCGGGAAAATGTGCGGGTGCAACACGGGAACAGCCGCAATTTTTCCGCGCGAGTGCAAAACATTGTAATGCATTTCACAGAAGTTCGGACTTGGGTTAGGTGTTCTGTAGATTGTATTATTTCCCTTTATAACATAGCTATAAGGGAAAATAATAGCATTCTGAATACAGAATGCATAGTAAAATAGCGCTGGAGGGGTTAAAAAAAAATAAAAAAAAATTAACTCACCTTAGTCCACTTGATCGCGATGCCTGGCATCTCATTCTGTCTCCTTTACTGAACATGACCTGTGGTGAGCATTCATCACAGGTCAAGGACCTGTGGTGACGTCACTCCGGTCATCACATGATCCATCACCATGGTAAAAGATCATGTGATGAATCATGTGTAGGGATGAGCGAACCCGAACTGTATAGGGGTGTCCGTGACACGGACCCGAACCCGAACATTTTCGTAAAAGTCCGGGTTCGGGTTCGGTGTTCGGCGCTTTCTTGGCGCTTTTTGAAAGGCTGCAAAGCAGCCAATCAGCAAGCGTCATACTACTTGCCCCAAGAGGCCATCACAGCCTTGCCTACTATTGGCATGGCTGTGATTGGCCAGTGCAGCATGTGACCCAGCCTCTATATAAGCTTAAGTCACGTATCGCTGCACGTCACTCTGCTGATTCAAGCATAGGGAGAGGTTGCTGCTGCGACGTTAGGGCGAGATTAGGCAGATTAACTACTCCAAAAGACTTCATTCTGTGATCGATCTCCAGCTGTGGATCATTGAAGTGCTAATATCGACTTGCTCGCTTTTTTTAGGCTGCCCAGAGCGTTTTTATATCAATTTTTTCTGGGGTGATCGGCGGCCATTTTGTGGCTTGTGGTGCGCCAGCACAAGCTACCACCAAGTGTTTTTAACCATCAATAGTGTGGTTATTTTTTGCTATATCCTACATCAGCTGCAGGCTGAGCCTGTGTCACCGAAGTGCATTTAACCATCAACAGTCTGGTTATTTTTTGGCCATATACTACATCAGGTGCAGGCTGAGCCTGTGTCACCCAAGTGCATTTAACCATCAACAGTGTGGTTATTTTTTGGCCATATACTACATCAGGTGCAGGCTGAGCCTGTGTCACCAAAGTGCATTTAACCATCAACAGTGTGGTTAATTGTTGGCCATATACTACATCAGGTGCAGGCTGAGCCTGTGTCACCCAAGTGCATTTAACCATCAATAGTGTGGTTATTTTTTGGCCATATACTACATCAGGGGCAAGTTGAGTCTGTCACCCAGCGCCTAAAAAATAGACCTGACATTTCTATTCAACCAAATCTGTACTGTTTTAGCTGGTCAAGTTATTTGTAGTGACCGTAAAAGCACAGTTTTTGTTTTGGGTTGAAAAACTATTCCCAAATTTGACATTCTCAAAATAAGTAGTTTCTGCTATATCAGGCCTACTTGAAATCTATCCCAAAAAGGATATCTTAGATTCAAGGTGCTGATAGTGTCATTCTGAAAAACTTAACACACACTCTACCGTGCAGATACAAGTCTAATTCTGTGATTAAATGTATACCTGTCACACAGCGCAAAAAAAAATAGGCCTCACATTTCTATTCAACCAAATTTGTACTGTTTTAGCTGGTCAAGTTATTTGTAGTGACCGTAAAAGCACAGTTTTTGTTCTGGGTTGAAAAACTAATCCCAAATTTGACATTCTCAAAATAAGTAGTTTCTGCTATATCAGGCCTACTTGAAATCTATCCCAAAAAGGATATCTTAGATTCAAGGTGCTGATAGTGTCATTCAGAAAAACTTAACAAACATGCTACCGTGCAGATACAAGTCTAATTCTGTGATTAAACGTATACCTGTCACACAGCGCAAAAAAAAAACATGCCTCACATTTCTATTCAACCAAATCTGTACTGTTTTAGCTGGTCAAGTTATTTGTAGTGACCGTAAAAGCACAGTTTTTGTTCTGGGTTGAAAAACTATTCCCAAATTTGACATTCTCAAAATAAGTAGTTTCTGCTATATCAGGCCTACTTAAAATCTATCCCAAAAAGGATATCTTAGATTCAAGGTGCTGATAGTGTCATTCAGAAAAACTTAACACACACGCTACCGTCCAGATACAAGTCTAATTCTGTGATTAAACGTATACCTGTCACACAGCGCAAAAAAAAATAGGCCTCACATTTCTATTCAACCAAATCTGTACTGTTTTAGCTGGTCAAGTTATTTGTAGTGACCGTAAAAGCACAGTTTTTGTTCTGGGTTGAAAAACTATTCCCAAATTTGACATTCTCAAAATAAGTAGTTTCTGCTATATCAGGCCTACTTGAAATCTATCCCAAAAAGGATATCTTAGATTCAAAGTGCTGATAGTGTCATTCAGAAAAA
The DNA here is from genome assembly GCF_905171765.1 of Bufo bufo. Lineage (NCBI taxonomy): Eukaryota > Metazoa > Chordata > Amphibia > Anura > Bufonidae > Bufo > Bufo bufo. The sequence continues at coordinate 407,624,705 of NC_053390.1, read as the reverse complement.
CTTAACACACACGCTACCGTGCAGATACAAGTCTAATTCTGTGATTAAACGTATACCTGTCACACAGCGCAAAAAAAAATAGGCCTCACATTTCTATTCAACCAAATCTGTACTGTTTTAGCTGGTCAAGTTATTTGTAGTGACCGTAAAAGCACAGTTTTTGTTCTGGGTTGAAAAACTATTCCCAAATTTGACATTCTCAAAATAAGTAGTTTCTGCTATATCAGGCCTACTTGAAATCTATCCCAAAAAGGATATCTTAGATTCAAGGTGCTGATAATGTCATTCAGAAAAACTTAACACACACGCTACCGTGCAGATACAAGTCTAATTCTGTGATTAAACGTATACCTGTCACACAGCGCAAAAAAAAATAGGCCTCACATTTCTATTCAACCAAATCTGTACTGTTTTAGCTGGTCAAGTTATTTGTAGTGACCGTAAAAGCACAGTTTTTGTTCTGGGTTGAAAAACTATTCCCAAATTTGACATTCTCAAAATAAGTAGTTTCTGCTATATCAGGCCTACTTGAAATCTATCCAAAAAAGGATATCTTAGATTCAAGGTGCTGATAGTGTCATTCAGAAAAACTTAACACACACGCTACCGTGCAGATACAAGTCTAATTCTGTGATTAAACGTATACCTGTTACACAGCGCAAAAAAAAATAGGCCATACATTTCTATTCAACCAAATCTGTACTGTTTTAGCTGGTCAAGTTATTTGTAGTGACCGTAAAAGCACAGTTTTTGTTCTGGGTTGAAAAACTATTCCCAAATTTGACATTCTCAAAATAAGTAGTTTCTGCTATATCAGGCCTACTTGAAATCTATCCCAAAAAGGATATCTTAGATTCAAGGTGCTGATAGTGTCATTCAGAAAAACTTAACACACACGCTACCGTGCAGATACAAGTCTAATTCTGTGATTAAACGTATACCTGTCACACAGCGCAAAAAAAAAATAGGCCTCACATTTCTATTCAACCAAATCTGTACTGTTTTAGCTGCTCAAGTTATTTGTAGTGACCGTAAAAGCACAGTTTTTGTTCTGGGTTAAAAAACTATTCCCAAATTTGCCATTCTCAAAATTGTGGTGAACGGGAACAATGAGGAAAACATCTAATAAGGGACGCGGATGCGGACGTGGACATGGTCGTGGTGGTGTTAGTGGACCCTCTGGTGCTGGGAGAGGACGTGGCCGTTCTGCCACAGCCACACGTCCTAGTGAACCAACTACCTCAGGTCCCAGTAGCCAGCAGAATTTAAAGCGATATTTGGTGGGGCCCAAAGCCGTTCTAAGGATGGTAAGGCCTGAGCAGGTACAGGCATTAGTCAATTGGGTGGCCGACAGTGGATCCAGCACGTTCACATTATCTCCCACCCAGTCTTCTGCAGAAAGCGCACAGATGGCGCATGAAAACCAAGCCCATCGGTCTGTCATATCACCCCCATGCATATCAGTGAAACTGTCTGAGCCTCAAGTTATGCAGCAGTCTCTTATGCTGTTTGAAGACTCTGCTGCCAGAGTTTCCCAAGGGCATCCACCTAGCCCTTCCCCAGGGGTGGAAGAGATAGAATGCACTAACGCACAACCACTTATTTTTCCTGATGATGAGGACATGGGAATACAACCTTAGCACGTCTCTGATGATGACGAAACACAGGTGCCAACTGCTGCGTCTTTCTGCAGTGTGCAGACTGAACAGGAGGTCAGGGATCAAGACTGGGTGGAAGACGATGCAGGGGACGATGAGGTCCTAGACCCCACATGGAATGAAGGTCGTGCCACTGACTTTCACAGTTCGGAGGAAGAGGCAGTGGTGAGACCGAGCCAACAGCGTAGCAAAAGAGGGAGCAGTGGGCAAAATCAGAACACCCGCCGCCAAGAGACTCCGCCTGCTACTGACCGCCGCCATCTGGGACCGAGCACCCCAAAGGCAGCTTCAAGGAGTTCCCTGGCATGGCATTTCTTCAAACAATGTGCTGACGACAAGACCCGAGTGGTTTGCACGCTGTGCCATCAGAGCCTGAAGCGAGGCATTAACGTTCTGAACCTTAGCACAACCTGCATGACCAGGCACCTGCATGCAAAGCATGAACTGCAGTGGAGTAAACACCTTAAAAACAAGGAAGTCACTCAGGCTCCCCCTGCTGCCGCCTCGGCCTCTTCTGCTGCTGCCGCCTCGGCCTCTTCTGCTGCTGCCGCCGCCTCGCCCTCTTCCTCCGCCTCTGGAGGAACGTTGGCACCTGCCGCCCAGCAAACATGGGATGTACCACCAACACCACCACCTGCGTCACCAAGCATCTCAACCATGTCACACAGCAGCGTTCAGCTCTCCATCTCACAAACATTTGAGAGAAAGCGTAAATTCCCACCTAGCCACCCTCGATCCCTGGCCCTGAATGCCAGCATTTCTAAACTACTGGCCTATGAAATGCTGTCATTTAGGCTGGTGGACACATACAGCTTCAAACAGCTCATGTCGCTTGCTGTCCCACAGTATGTTGTTCCCAGCCAGAACTACTTCTCCAAGAGAGCCGTGCCTTCCCTGCACAACCAAGTGTCCGATAAAATCAAGTGTGCACTGCGCAACGCCATCTGTGGCAAGGTCCACCTAACCACCAACTTCAGCACAGCCCGGGGTAAACGTCAGCAGGCCGTTCTGAAACTCATATGTTTGGGGGACAGGCCCCACACCGCACAGGAGTTGTGGTGGGGTATAGAACAACAGACCGACGAGTGGTTGCTGCCGGTGAGCCTCAAGCCCGGCCTGGTGGTGTGCGATAATGGGCGAAATCTCGTTGCAGCTCTGGGACTAGCCGGTTTGACGCACATCCCTTGCCTGGCGCATGTGCTGAATTTAGTGGTGCAGAAGTTCATTCGCAACTACCCCGACATGTCAGAGCTGCTGCATAAAGTGCGGGCCGTCTGTTCGCACTTCCGGCGTTCACACCCTGCCGCTGCTCGCCTGTCTGCGCTACAGCGTAACTTCGGCCTTCCCGCTCACCGCCTCATATGCGACGTGACCACTAGGTGGAACTCCACCTTGCATATGCTGGACAGACTGTGCGAGCAGCAGCAGGCCATAGTGGAGTTTCAGCTGCAGCACGCACGGGTCAGTCGCACTGTGGATCAGCCCCACTTCACCACCAATGACTGGGCCTCCATGCGAGACCTGTGTGCCCTGTTGCGCTGTTTCGAGTACTCCACCAACATGGCCAGTGGCGATGACGCCGTTATCAGCGTTACAATACCACTTCTATGTCTCCTTGAGAAAATACTTAGGGCGATGATGGAAGAGGAGGTGGCCCAGGAGGAAGAGGAGGAAGAGGGGTCATTTTTAGCACTTTCAGGCCAGTCTCTTCGAAGTGACTCAGAGGGAGGTTTTTTGCAACACTAGAGGCCAGGTACAAATGTGGCCAGACAGGGCCCACTACTGGAGGACGAGGAGGACGAGGATGAGGAGTAGGTGGAGGAGGATGAGGATGAAGCATGTTCACAGCGGGGTGGCACCCAAAGCAGCTCGGGCCCATCACTGGTGCGTGGCTGGGGGGAAACACAGGACGATGACGATACGCCTCCCACAGAGGACAGCTTGTCCTTACCTCTGGGCAGCCTGGCACACATGAGCGACTACATGCTGCAGTGCCTGCGCAACGACAGCAGAGTTGCCCACATTTTAACGTGTGCGGACTACTGGGTTGCCACCCTGCTGGATCCCCGGTACAAAGACAATGTGCCCACCTTACTTCCTACACTGGAGCGTGATAGGAAGATGCGCGAGTACAAGCGCACGTTGGTAGACGCGCTACTGAGAGCATTCCCAAATGTCACAGGGGAACCAGTCGAAGCCCAAGGCGAAGGCAGAGGAGGAGCAAGAGATCGCCAACGCAGCTGTGTCACGGCCAGCTCCTCTGAGGGCAGGGTTAGCATGGCAGATATGTGGAAAAGTTTTGTTACCACGCCACAGCTAACTGCACCACCACCTGATACGGAACGTGTTAGCAGGAGGCAACATTTCACTTACATGGTGGAACAGTACCTGTGCACACCCCTCCACGTACTGACTGATGGTTCGGCCCCATTCAACTTCTGGGTCTCCAAATTGTCCACGTGGCCAGAGCTAGCATTTTATGCCTTGGAGGTGCTGGCCTGCCTGGCGGCCAGCGTTTTGTCTGAACGTGTATTCAGCACGGCAGGGGGCGTCATTACAGACAAACGCAGCCGCCTGTCTACAGCCAATGTGGACAAGCTGACGTTCATAAAAATGAACCAGGCATGGATCCCACAGGACCTGTCCATCCCTTGTGCAGATTAGATATTAACTACCTCCCCTTAACAATATATTATTCTACTCCAGGGCAGTTCCTCATTCAATACTATTTTTATTTTCATTTTACCATTATATTTCGGGGCAACCCAAAGTTGAATGAACCTCTCCTCTGTCTGGGTGCCGGGGCCTAAATGTGTGACAGTGGCCTGTTCCTGTGGTGGGTGACGTGAAGCCTGATTCTCTGCTATGACATGAAGACTGATTCTGCGCTGACATAAGGCCAGATTCTCTGTTACGGGACCTCTCTCCTCTGCCTGGGTGCCTGGGCATAAATGTGTGACAGTGGCCTATTCCAGTGGTGGGTGACGTGAAGCCTGATTCTCTGCTATGACATGAAGACTGATTCTGCGCTGACATAAGGCCAGATTCTCTGTTACGGGACCTCTCTCCTCTGTCTGGGTGCCTGGGCCTAAATGTGTGACAGTGGCCTGTTCCAGTGGTGGGTGACGTGAAGCCTGATTCTCTGCTATGACATGAAGACTGATTCTGCGCTGACATAAGACCAGATTCTCTGTTACGGGACCTCTCTCCTCTGCCTGGGTGCCTGGGCCTAAATATGGGACAGTGGCCTGTTCCAGTGGTGGGTGACGTGAAGCCTGATTCTCTGCTATGACATGAAGACTGATTCTGCGCTGACATAAGGCCATATTCTCTGTTACGGGACCTCTCTCCTCTGTCTGGGTGCCGGGGCCTAAATGTGTGACAGTGGCCTGTTCCAGTGGTGGGTGACGTGAAGCCTGATTCTCTGCTATGACATGAAGACTGATTCTGTGCTGACATAAGGCCAGATTCTCTGTTACGGGACCTCTCTCCTCTGCCTGGGTGCCTGGGCCTAAATATGTGACAGTGGCCTGTTCCAGTGGTGTGTGACGTGAAGCCTGATTCTCTGCTATGACATGAAGACTGATTCTGCGCTGACATAAGGCCAGATTCTCTGTTACGGGACCTCTCTCCTCTGTCTGGGTGCCGGGGCCTAAATATGTGACAGTGGCCTGTTCCAGTGGTGGGTGACGTGAAGCCTGATTCTCTGCTATGACATGAAGACTGATTCTGCGCTGACATAAGGCCAGATTCTCTGTTACGGGACCTCTCTCCTCTGTCTGGGTGCCGGGGCCTAAATGTGTGACAGTGGCCTGTTCCAGTGGTGGGTGACGTGAAGCCTGATTCTCTGCTATGACATGAAGACTGATTCTGCGCTGACATGAAGCCAGATTCTCTGCTATGGCATGAAGAGACTGATTCTCTGCTGACATGAAGCCAGATTCTTTGCTATGGCATGAAGAGACTGATTCTCTGCTTACGTGATGCCAGATTCTCTGCTATGGGACCTCTGTCCATTTGATATTGGTTAATTTTTATTTTTTTAATTTTAATTCATTTCCCTATCCACATTTGTTTGCAGGGGATTTACCTACATGTTGCTGCCTTTTGCAGCCCTCTAGCTCTTTCCTGGGCTGTTTTACAGCCTTTTTAGTGCCGAAAAGTTCGGGTCCCTATTGACTTCAATGGGGTTCCGGTTCGGGACGAAGTTCGGGTCGGGTTCGGATCCTGAACCCGAACATTTCCGGGAAGTTCGGCCGAACTTCTCGAACCCGAACATCCAGGTGTTCGCTCAACTCTAATCAAGTGATCACCGGAGTGACGTCACCACAGGTCCTTGACCTGTAATGAATGCTCACCACAGGTCCTGTTCAGTAAAGGAGACAGAAGGAGATGCCGGGCATCGCGATCAAGTGGACTAAGGTGAGTTAAATTATTATTATTATTTTTTTAACCCCTCCAGCGCTATTTTACTATGCATTCTGTATTCAGAATGCTATTATTTTCCCTTATAACCATGTTATAAGGAAAAATAATAATGATCGGGTCTCCATCCCGATCGTCTCCTAGCAACCGTGTGCGTGAAAATCGCACCGCATCCGCACTTGCTTGCGGATGCTTGCGATTTTCACGCAAATCCATTCACTTCTATGGGGCCTGCGTTGCGTGAAAAACGCAGAATATAGAGCATGCTGCGATTTTCACGCAACGCACAATTGATGCGTGAAAATCACAGCTCATCTGAACAGCCCCATTGAAATGAATGGGTCGGTATTTAGTGCGGGTGCAATGCGTTCAACTCACGCATCGCATCCACGCGGAATACTCGCCCGTGTGAAAGGGGCCTTAGAATCACTGCACACTTCACTTCTTTGGGCAGTTACAGGGCCAAAACTGACAAAATAACTCAAGTGTGAACTCAATCATACAGGTCGATGTTAGTGCCAGGTATAAAGAATAGTGTTGAGCGCAAATATTCGAAAAGCACATTTTTATTGTGAATATTGGCACTTTGAAAATTTGCAAATATTTAGAATATAGTTTAATACACTGCTCAAAAAAAATAAAGGGAAAACTTAAACAACACAATGTAACTCCAAGTCAATCACACTTCTGTGAAATCAAACTGTCCACTTAGGAAGCAACACTGAGTGACAATCAATTTCACATGCTGTTGTGCAAATGGGACAGACAACAGGTGGAAAATATAGGCAATTAGCAAGACACCCCCAATAAAGGAGTGGTTCTGCAGGTGGTGACCACAGACCACTTCTCAGTTCCTATGCTTCCTGGCTGATTTTTTGGTCACTTTTGAATGCTGGCGGTTCTTTCACTCTAGTGGTAGCATGAGACGGAGTCTACAACCCACACAAGTGGCTCAGGTAGTGCAGCTTATCCAGGATGGCACATCAATGCGAGCTGTGGCAAGAAGGTTTGCTGTGTCTGTCAGCGTAGTGTCCAGAGCATGGAGGCCCTACCAGGAGACAGGCCAGTACATCAGGAGACGTGGAGGAGGCCGTAGGAGGGCAACAACCCAGCAGCAGGACCGCTACCTCCGCCTTTGTGCAAGGAGGAATAGGAGGAGCACTGCCAGAGCCCTGCAAAATGACCTCCAGCAGGCCACAAATGTGCACGTGTCTGCTCAAACGGTCAGAAACAGACTCCATGAGGGTGATATGAGGGCCCGACGTCCACAGGTGGGGGTTGTGCTTACAGCCCAACACCGTGCAGGACGTTTGGCATTTACCAGAGAACACCAAGATTGACAAATTCGCCACTGGCGCCCTGTGCTCTTCACAGGTGAAAGCAGGTTCACACTGAGCACATGTGACAGACGTGACAGAGTCTTGAGACGCCATGGAGAACATTCTGCTGCCTGCAACATCCTCCAGCATGACCGGTTTGGCATTGGGTCAGTAATGGTGTGGGGTGGCATTTCTTTGGAGCGCCGCACAGCCCTCCATGTGCTTGCCAGAGGTAGCCTGACTGTTATTAGGTACCGAGATGAGATCCTCAGACCCCTTGTGAGACCATATGCTGGTGTGGTTGGCCCTGGGTTCCTCCTAATGCAAGACAATGCTAGACCTCATGTGGCTGGAGTGTGTCAGCAGTTTCTGCAAGACGAAGGCATTGATGCTACTTCTGTATTGTAATGCATTGGCTGTAAGTGTATTACCAGTGTAACACTGGGGGCTGGATATCACAGGCCATCTCGGAAAGCAACCATGATGCCTAAGGAACACATCGGGCTACCTTCCCTGCCATCGGGTCCCCGTCACAGCAGCGCGTGCACCCGATGGACACCCCGCACATGTCTGAAGCTCGCATGTGCTATCACTGACTGCCGGACTGCTGCCCCGATCGGGCGGGCGCAGCTCCAGAAACCCGCCCCATCACCATGCACTACATTTACGTCACTGGGCTTTCAGTCAAGTCCAGATCTGATGTACATGTACGTCATTGGGCATTAAGGAGTAGGGGGATGTATGTAATGTAATGTTGTACTGGGCCTTTTACTGGAATACAGAATGATGATTGCAGTTTATGTTTATACACACGCATATTTATTTCTGTAGGTGTAAAATGCACAAAATCAGCTGGTTACATCATACAGCTGTACCTCGCTGTGTGTATAAATATATATATATATATATATATATATATAAAAAAGAAAAACAATGGCGGCACCGGAGTGCTGTCCGTTTTTCATCTATATATATATATATATATAGAAAAAAGAAAAAAAAGTGGCAGCACCGTCCCTGATGCAAACAAAAGGGTGCAGCTGGCCCAATGTGTGTATAAGCCAATCCAATAGATAGAGGTCAAAAAGGATGGGCAGCACTCCAAGAAGTAAAAAAATACAAAAAATCTTTATTTACCCAAGCAGGACATGCGATGTTTCGGCTCTATGCTGGAGCCTTTCTCAAGCAGTGTATACAGACAAAGTGCCAAGTACATATAGCAATGTGCTAAATCATAGCAATTTACATAACATGTGTGTGCAATTCATAACAATTAACAAAATATCATATAAAAATATAGTGCAACCACATAATAATAAAGTATAACTAAGACTATCAATATCCCATGATCATATTGTATATAACAATAATAAAAGTGCCATCACAATTACAACCTATATATAGAAAATCATACATGTATACATAATTGATATTCGTGTCATCATCAGTGCCATGTGTAATTAATAATGTAAAGTGCCAAGTGCTTACTGGAGGGTATTGCAATGGAGAGTGAATGAGGAGTAAAGAGGCGAATGGCTGCCATCCATGGTATCGCGTGCAGTCCGGCGTGCCTGGAGCGCAAATGCGCATGTCTGAATGATGTATGTTTCTCACGGGGACGGTGGAATCCGGAAATGAGTGGTTTCTTCAGATTTGGCTTCAGTTTCAGAGTCTTCTGCTTCTTCAGTGGCTCCCCCCCACTTCGGCAGACCCCTCTTCAGCCTTATCCTTGGTCTCTGGAACATCCGAGGATTTCTCCCATTCCATCTCATCGGCCTTAGCTTCTTCAGCCTTTGAATCCCCTTTGGAGTCTTCATTTACTTTGTTAGCCTTCTCAGACACGGCATCATATACTTCCATTCTGAACTCCTTCTCCTCTTTCTCATCAAGGTTAGAGGTACTGGGGACACCGGGGGGACACCGGGATCTTCACTAGACTCGTCGTCTTCTGGTAATCCCTCAGATGTTCACCCATTCGTTTAGGCTCTAGGAGAGCCATCTCACAGTCATCTGTCCTTAAGCGCTTCTTCCACTTGGATCGAGCCCAGGAGAGGGCCTCCTCTTCACTCTGCTCTGCTGCAGCTGATGTAGGAGTATTACCATTCTCTTTTGGACACCCTGTGAGGGTTCCACCCAGGGTCCCTTTAAGCACTTTGTTTATATCTACTGCAGTTTTCTTTGGTGACTCTGTGAAGACAGCTAGTCCCTTCTCTATTATATCTAGGGACAGTGTGAAAAAAGAGAAATCTTCAGGATTGCAACTGTACTGACAAGTCAGGTCATTTACCCCTGCCTGGATATGGGTCTTAGACACTAGGCTGCTGTCTCCCCACTCAGCTCCCGTCATGTCAGGTATAACTGTCGTCTGGTTGCTACTAGTGACTACCTGAATTTCTCAGGGTCTTGACATGGTAGCCTCACTCTCTGAGTTGCTATCAGTCACAGCACATATGTCACATATACTGCTCATGTCATTATTAATCCTGACCTCTAGGGGCACACATGAGCTAATCCCCACCTTGGACATTTCCCCAGCAACCATAGAACCCTGTGTATACTGCATATCCACTACTGGTATGGGTGGTACATACTCTAGCCCCACCACATTGTCTACAGTGGGTTCTCTCAGCTGTATGCCCTCAACATTTATCAGCATTTCTATATCCATTACATTTTTAGCAGCAGGGGGAGCTTCTTCCCCAATCACAGTCAGAATAGTAGCTGAGGCAGGTAGCCACAAGAAACCGGTCTCTTTTTTTAAAGTGTTGGTCTGGCACCATGGATGATCTAGTCTGATGCATCAGGCATTGGTGGGTGGAAATCCTGGCTGATCCATGCCTGATTCATCTTGACAAAGGTCAGTCTCTCCAGATTTTGGGTAGACAGGTGAGTTCTTCTTGCAGTAACTATGGCCCCCGCTGCACTAAACACACGTTCTGATGCCACACTACTGGCCGGGCAGGACAGCTTTTCCAGGGCAAACTCTGCCAGTTGCTTCCACAAATCCAGCTTGGCTGCCAAGAAATTGTTTTATGGCCTTTCTATGTTCGTATAGTCGGTCCAACATATGGTGGATGAAATTCCAATGGGTGGAAACATCGTATATCAGCCTATGTTGGGGGATGCTGTTCTGCCTCTGCAGCTCAAGGAGGGTGTGCTTTGCTGTGTACGAGTGGCTGAAGTGCGTGCAAAGTTTCCTGGCCATTTTTAGGATGTCTTGCAGATGGGTGGAAGACTTCAGGAACCGCTTGACAACCAGATTGAACACGTGTTCCATGCAGGGCACATTGCTCAGCCCTCCTTGATGCAGCACTGACATCATGTTTTTACTGTTGTCGGTCACCATGGTTCCAATTTTGAGTTGTCATGGAGAAAAGCCAGGATTCAATTTTTTGGATGAAGGACACGGAGCAGTTCTTCCTGTGTGACTCTGTTCACCCAGGCAAACAAGGTGAAGAACAGCGTTACACCGCCATGCCCTGCACATGTGGTATGCTGGAGGGGTCTCCAGACTTGAACCCAATTGAGCATCTCTGGGACCACCTGAGTTGTCATGCTTGCTCTATGGATCTGTCCTCATGCACCCACTAGTAGCTGTGGGATCAACTACAGTCAGTATGGCTCCAAATACCTGTGACAACCTACCAGACCCTTAATGACTCACTCTTAGCCTGTCTAGTGACTGCACACAGTGCTTACTCTGGATTAGCTGGTGGTCATAATAATGCGACTCGAAAATTCATTTGATACATTCATTGCTCTTGTGAGTGCATCAAGGGTCATCATAAGATTTTACTCCCAAACTCTCCCAAGCTAAATAATATAATGAGAAATTGTCACCCCTAAATATATAGAGTGAATATTTCATAAAACAGATACTTTTAACATTACTTCAGGTTCACAATAGTTGAATTGTTATAAAAGTTAAGTCTTATTTATTTATTAAGTAGAAATTAACCTTTACGCGGATAATAATTATGCAATAATACTGTATTACTTTCCCTTACCACTACACTTGGGTAATTTTGGTTAGTTACTGGTTTATTGGTGGACAAGTCACCTGACTAGTTGATTCCTCTTTTTTCAAGAGATGATTCTAAAATAAATATTTAAGTTGTATCTGTCATTTCAGGAGACTTTTCACAGCACACATAGGGAAGAGGGGATCCCTCTCCCCTTTCCTCAGTCACAGCAGCAGTAATGATTAGTGTAGCTGTGAAGCACAGCACTAGGTGTTGCACTAAAACACTTACTAGAACTGGCAGCATCTGTGTGTTTGTCTTTATCACTGCAGCAACTCCTCCCCTCATCATGCCACCGCCTTTCCAGATACTTCTATGTGCATGATTTAACCTGATCTCTTGGAGAGCTGATAATCCATTTAGTCTCTAGCAATATATTTTAGCAGTAAATTAAGATGAATTTACAATCCCACTTGTGTTGAAGGCAGGGAAGGTGAAAAGTGGGGAAAAAAGATATTTTTGTATAATAACATATACAATATTACATAATGTCTTGCATTTATTGTACTATTATGCTATGAAAGAGGTTATCAGCATCTTATTGGTAGGGGTCAGACTCCAGGCACCCTCACTGATCAGCATTCTGAAAAGGCTGTAGTTGTCTAAGAAAGGATGATGCTTCTTTATAGCTTACCAAGCACAGATTCATCCATTGGTCATTTGACCTATGAACTGGCTTAAAAAGAGGCCACGGCTCTCACTAGACCATAGTGGACTCTTCAAACAGCTAGGAGTCAGACCCCCACCTATCAGTAATAAACATTTTGAAAACTCCTTTAAGAATATATTAACAGTACAGTACATAATTTATGGTATGATGAATTCTAGATTATGAATACTGAAGCAAAAATATACACCAAGAAATATCTCTTCACATTGACAATATGTCTATATCTGATCAACTCGCTCTTTGTAGTAGATTTTTCCTACAATTTTTGCCACTGTATGGCATTGTATGACTAGACAGAGTTTTAATGAAACCTCATGTTTAACCTAAAATCTGTATAAACAATTATTTCACAATTATTTTACATCAGAAGCACTTCTTAAACTCAATAACATTTATCGAGGAGTCTCATAAAGCTTACATTGCCTTGCAAAAGTATTCTCCCCCCCCCTCGACTTTTTTTGTGTTTTGTTACATTACAGCCTTAACCACTTAAGGACCACAGGTTTATACCCCCCTAGTGACCAGGCCCTTTTTTCCAAATCGGCACTCCACAACTTTAGCGGTTTATTACTCGGTCATGCAACTTACCACCCAAATGAATTTTACCTCCTTTTCTTCTCACTAATAGAGCTTTCATTTGGTGGTATTTCATTGCTGCTGACATTTTTACTTTTTTTGTTATTAATCGAAATTTAAAGATTTTTTTGCAAAAAAATGCCATTTTTCAATTTCAGTTGTAAAATGTTGCAAAAAAAACGACATCCATATATAAATTTTTCTCTCAATTTATTGTTCTACATGTCTTTGATCAAAAAAAAAATGTTTGGGTAAAAAAAAAAAATGGTTTGGGTAAAAGTTATAGCATTTACAAACTATGGTACAAAAATGTGAATTTCCGCTTTTTGAAGCAGCTCTGACTTTCTGAGCACCTGTCATGTTTCCTGAGGTTCTACAATGGCCAGACAGTACAAACACCCCCCAAATGACCCCATTTCGGAAAGTAGACACCCTAAGGTATTCGCTGATGGGCATAGTGAGTTCATAGAACTTTTTATTTTTTGTCACAAGTTAGCGGAAAATGCTGATTTTCTTTTTTTCTTTTTTTTTCTTACAAAGTCTCATATTCCACTAACTTGTGACAAAAAATAAAAACTTCCATGAACTCACTATGCCCATCACGAAATACCTTGGGGTGTCTTCTTTCCAAAATGGGGTCACTTGTGGGGTAGTTATACTGCCCTTGCATTTTAGGGGCCCAAATGCGTGCGAAGTAGTTTGAAATCAAAATCTGTAAAAAATGGCCGGTGAAATCCGAAAGGTGCTCTTTGGAATGTGGGCCCCTTTGCCCACCTAGGCTGCAAAAAAGTGTCACACATCTGGTATTGCCGTACTCAGGAGAAGTTGGGCAATGTGTTTTGGGGTGTCATTTTACATATACCCATGCTGGGTGAGATAAATATCTCGGTCAAATGCCAACTTTGTATAAAAAAATGGGAAAAGTTGTCTTTTGCCAAGATATTTCTCTCACCCAGCATTGGTATATGTAAAAAGACACCGTAAAACACAATGCCCAACTTCTCCTGAGTACGGTGATACCAGATGTGTGACACTTTTTTGCAGCCTAGGTGGGCAAAGGGGCCCACATTCCAAAGAGCACCTTTCGGATTTCACCGGCCATTTTTTACAGATTTTGATTTCAAACCACTTCTCGCGCATTCGGGCCCCTAAAATGCCAGGGAAGTATAACTACCCCACAAGTGACCCCATTTTGGAAAGAAGACACCCCAAGGTATTTCGTGATGGGCATAGTGAGTTCATGGAAGTTTTTATTTTTTGTCACAAGTTAGTGGAATATGAGACTTTGTAAGAAAAAAATAATAAATCATAATTTTCCGCTAACTTGTGACAAAAAATAAAAAATTATAGGAACTCGCCATGCCCCTCACGGAATACCTTGGGGTGTCTTCTTTCCAAAATGGGGTCACTTGTGGGGTAGTTATACTGCCCTGGCATTCTAGGGGCCCTAATGTGTGGTAAGTAGGTAAATGACCTGTGAAATCCTAAAGGTGCTCTTTGGAATGTGGGCCCCTTTGCCCACCTAGACTGCAAAAAAGTGTCACACATGTGGTATCGCCGTATTCAGGAGAAATTGGGCAATGTGTTTTGGGGTGTCTTTTTACATATACTCATGCTGGGTGAGAGAAATATCTCGGCAAAAGACAACTTTTCCCATTTTTTATACAAAGTTGGCATTTGACCAAGATATTTATCTCACCCAGCATGGGTATATGTAAAATGACACCCCAAAACACATTGCCCAACTTCTCCTGAGTACGGCAATTCCAGATGTGTGACACTTTTTTGCAGCCTAGATGCGCAAAGGGGCCCACATTCCTTTTATGAGGGCATTTTTAGACATTTGGATCCCAGACTTCTTCTCACGCTTTAGGGCCCCTAAAATGCCAGGGCAGTATAAATACCCCACATGTGACCCCATTTTGGAAAGAAGACACCCCAAGGTATTCAATGAGGGGCATGGCAAGTTCATAGAATTTTTTCTTCTGGCACAAGTTAGCGGAAATTGATTTATTTATTTTCTCACAAAGTCTCCCTTTCCGCTAACTTGGGACAAAAATTTCAATCTTTCATGGACTCAATATGCCCCTCACGGAATACCTTGGGGTGTCTTCTTTCCGAAATGGGGTCACATATGGGGTATTTATACTGCCCTGGCATTCTAGGGGCCCTAAAGCGTGAGAAGAAGTCTGGAATATAAATGTCTAAAAAATTTTACGCATTTGGATTCCGTGAGGGGTATGGTGAGTTCATGTGAGATTTTATTTTTTGACACAAGTTAGTGGAATATGAGACTTAGTAAGAAAAAAAATATATAATTTCCGCTAACTTGGGCCAAAAAAATGTCTGAATGGAGCCTTACAGGGGGGTGATCAATGACAGGGGGGTGATCAATGACAGGGGGGTGATCAGGGAGTCTATATGGGGTGATCACCCCCCTGTCATTGATCACCCCCCTATAAGGCTCCATTCAGATGTCCGTATGTGTTTTGCGGATCCGATCCATGTATCCGTGGATCCGTAAAAAACATACGGACGTTTGAATGGAGCCTTACAGGGGGGTGATCAATGACAGGAAATCTCACGTCTCGCAAGAGGACGCGTATATGCGTCCAGGAGGAATGAATCAACCACCTCCAGGACGCGTCGCTGCGTTCGGTGGTCCAGAGGTGGTTAAAAGGCTTCTGTCACCCCACTAAACTGATTTTTTAATAATTTTCGTTCAGTAGATTTTTCAAAAAACGTACTTTTATGATATGCTAATTACCTTTCTACCAGCAAGTAGGGCGTCTACTTGCTGGTAGCAGCCGCAGAAAACCGCCCCCTCCTCTTGTTGATTGACAGGGCTAGCCGCGATCTCCTCCCCCTACTTGCTGGTAGAAAGGTAATTAGCATATCATAAAAGTAAGTTTTTTGCAAAATCTACTGAACGAAAATTATTAATAACATAAGGTATAGCAATATCGCATGATAGGGATTATAAGTACACAAAAAAAAAAAAAAAGTTTAGTGGGGAATCTGGAATCAGTTTAGTGGGGAATCTGGAATCAGAAGGACATTTAAGTTCTCTACAAAGGTCAGGATCCGATAATGGTTTTTACTGAAGTGCAACTACAGATTGCTTACATTAACTTTTATAAAAATTTCATAATGAAGTATGATAAAATGTTATTAAGAAGATGTTGTCAGTGTCACTATTAGTTTATTTAAGTAGATATGTCAAACCAAGCAATGCAGGATTACTGGTTATTATTCTAGATAGTTTTACATTTGTAATAGGAAATTTGTGCAAAGTGAGCAAAACACCGGATGTTAGCAGCATTAAGTAGTCTCTTGGATCTTACTATACTTTGTGAACAAAATATATTTTATATTACAATGCAGACACAGGCATAATAAGTTAGAAAACTAAGCTTTTATATTTGACAGAAGCCCTTTAATGGGAAACATGCAAATGTGTTGGAATGGCGTAGTGAAAGCCCAGATCTCAATCCAATAGAAAATCTGTGGTCAAACTTAAAGATTGGTGTTCACAAGTCTAAATCATCCAACTTGAAGGAGCTGGAGCAGTTTTGCAAGGAGGAATGAGCAAAAAACCCAGTGGTAAGATGTGGCAAGCTTATAGAGACTTATCCAAAGCGACTTGGATCTGTGATTGCCGCAAAAGGTGTCTTTACAAAGTATTGACTTTAGGGGGGTGAATAGTTATGCACATTGACTTTTTCTGTTACTTTGTCCTATTTGTTGTTTGCTTCACAATAAATAAAAAAAATCTTCAAAGTTGTGGGCATGTTCTGTAAATTAAATGATGCAAATCCTCAAACAATCCAGGTTGTGAGGCACCAAGACACGAAAAAAGTCAAGGGGGTGAATACTTTTGCAAGGCACTGTATATTAGGGTAAGTCAATGGCATGGTAAGGGTTGTGGCGTCTGCACTTACACCCAGGGGAGAGCAGGAGGGCAGTGGCCACTTGCTGCAAAGCTAACATTATAATAGGTGATATGAGATATTTAGCTCTATTGTGAATAATGCAGTATACTTGGAGTTGTCGATGGAGCCCATTTTGAACATTGCTATTCTGCCTTATGCTTTCTATAAATGTCGAACAAGATTCTTAACAGATTACAGTAATTTTAATTCAGTATTTTTAGTAGAGAAAATACTTTTAATACATTAAAGCATATACAGACAATATACCAAATTGACATATTTCCTATAACGAAGTTCTAATATTCAATGGCTATCCCTCATATCAGTAGTTTAAGTAAAAAGATATTTCTTATATTATTAAACCCTAAAATATAAGTGTATTATACATCTGGTGGGATTTCAAAATTATATATCTATTATGGACATCTATAATTTATAACACAGCTTTGGTTACTGGCTAAAAAGTTCCCATAGCCTGAATTCTGCTTCTAAATATTGAAAAGGTTACAGTATTTCAATACTTTGAAAGGCACCTTGGATGTGCAGCCAGTAAAGACAAATAAATATATAATTTCCATGTATTGAGAATCATGAAATATGTCATAGATCAAAACAAGTGACAACTAATATCTTGTTTTTTAATAGTGGCTGCTACCAAGGAATCTGGAATCAGAAGGACATTTAAGTTCTCTACAAAGGTCAGGATCCGATAATGGTTTTTACTCAAGTGCAACTACAGATTGCTTACATTAACTTTTATAAATATTTCATAATGAAGTATGATAAAATGTTATTAAGAAGATGTTGTCACTATTAGTTTATTTAAGTAGATGTCAAACCAAGCAATGCAGGATTATTGGTTATTATTCTAGATAGTTTTACATTTGTAATAGGAAATTTGTGCAAAGTGAGCAAAACACCGGATGTTAGCAGCATTAAGTAGTCTCTTGGATCTTACTATACTTTGTGAACAAAATATATTTTATATTACAATGCCGACACAGGCATAATAAGTTAGAAAACTAAGCTTTTATATTTTTGTTTAAAGGGTTTCTGTCACCCCACTAAAGTGATTTTTTTTTTTTGGGCTAGTTAAATTAGTTATATAGCGATATATTAAAATATAATAGTGTTCCTTACTTTGATCCAGCAGTTTAGTCAAAAAACAAAGTTTTATCATATGCAAATTCGGTCTCTACCAGCAAGTAGGGCGTCTACTTGCTGGTAGCTGCTGCAGAAATCCGCCCCCTCCTCTTGTTGATTGACAGGGCCAGCCGGGATCTCCTCCTCCGGCCAGCCCTGTCGGCATTTCAAAAATCGCGCGCCCGTGTTGAATCTGCGCAGGCGCTCTGAGATGAGGAGGCTCGTCTCCTCAGAGCTCCCTCAGTGCGCCTGCGCCGATGACATCATCGAAATAGAAGACGTCATCGGCGCAGGCGCACTGAGGGAGTTCTGAGGAGACGAGCCTCCTCATCTCAGAGCGCCTGCGCAGATTCAACACGGGCGCGCGATTTTTGAAATGCCGACAGGGCTGGCCGGAGGAGGAGATCCCGGCTGGCCCTGTCAATCAACAAGAGGAGGGGGCGG
Organism: Bufo bufo; assembly: GCF_905171765.1. Classification (NCBI taxonomy): domain Eukaryota; kingdom Metazoa; phylum Chordata; class Amphibia; order Anura; family Bufonidae; genus Bufo; species Bufo bufo. The sequence continues at coordinate 407,606,516 of NC_053390.1, read as the reverse complement.
ATTTCTGCAGCAGCTACCAGCAAGTAGACGCCCTACTTGCTGGTAGAGACCGAATTTGCATATGATAAAACTTCGTTTTTTGACTAAACTGCTGGATCAAAGTAAGGAACACTATTATATTTTAATATATCGCTATATAACTAATTTAACTAGCCCAAAAAAAAAAATCACTTTAGTGGGGTGACAGAAACCATTTAACTTGAATAATGATCCTTATTTGTAAATGCTGCCTAAATTTGTTTTGCTGTGTTGAAGTTCAAGTCTCTAAAATCAAGGCAAACACAAAGTTGAACATGGATTTGATTAAATGTGTGGCTCACACATTTTCACTACTCAGATGCAATAGTCACATTTGAGGGGTTAAAGGTCACCTAGAACTGGAGCAGAACCTGAACCAGCAGGTGGTGGCATACTTGAACAGTACCCTGCCACCCCAAATTGAAGATCCGCTGGACTACTGGGCAGCCAAACTGGATTTGTGGCCCCAACTGGCAGAGTTTGTCCTGCAAAAGCGCTGCTGCCTGGCCAGTAGTGTGGCATCAGAGAGGGTGTTTAGTGCGTCAGGGGCCATAGTTACCGCAAGAAGAACTCGCCATGGCTGCTGGAGGGGGTGGCAGAAGCAGTACCAGCTCCATCAGCAGCAGCAGCCTGAGTCTAGAGTCCCTGATGAGCAGCTTTCTTCACCCTCATAGTAAAGAAACTACTCACCAGCAGCTAGACATAGAGCAGAACCTGAACCAGCAGGAAGTGGCATACTTGGAGTGCACCCTGCCAGCTGTCATTGAAGATCCGCTGGACTACTGGGCAGCCAAATTGGATTTGTGACTGCAACAGGCTGTTTGCCCTGGAAAAGCTGTCCTGCTCGGCCAGGAGTGTTGCATCAAAGTGGATGTTTAGTGCGGCGGGGGCCATAGTAACCCCAAGGAGAACTCGCCTGTCTGCCCAAAATGTGGAGAGACTGACCTTTGTAAAAATGAATCAGGAGTGGATCAGCCAGGATTTCCACCCACCAATGCCTGAAGCATCAGACTAGATCATCCATGGTGCCACACCAACACTTTAACAAAAGAGACCGGTTTCTTGTGGCTACCTGCCTCAGCTACTATTCTGATGCTGCCACCCACTTGATGCCACGCATAGATTCCAAGTGCTTCTTCTTACACCCAGCATGGTCAGCGGGTACTGTTATTGCCACCCACCTCCCCACGATGTCACCATGCCACTCTGTGGTCTCCTGATGCTGCTGCCACCTCCACACTTTTTCACCTTACCACTCTGTGGTCTCCTGATGCTGCTGCTGCCTCAACACTATGTCACCTTGCCACTCTGTGGTCTCCTGATGCTACTTTCACCTCCACACTATGTCATTGGGCCACTATGTGGACTTCTCATGCTGTTACCACCCTCCCCACTTCATCCCAACTTATTTGACCCTTCTTCTGATCTGTCAAAAAGAAGGAAATATGAGACACACAATGGATCCTGTTTGTGTAGCAACTGTAAGGCCTGTATGGTCCCATCAGAATTGGCTTCTGATTTGGTATCCAAAAGCAGGAGTGGGTACAAAACTCAGAAGACATGCAAATATTCCATTCACATTTGTATTCACTCTTGTTTTTTTTATGCATTAGCAATACTGATGGATTACTGACCAAATGCTGACCGAGTGAAGGCGGATGCTTAACAGACAGGATCCTTTTTTGGGGGGTTATGTTGAATCAGCTGATGATGGTGTAAAATAAGTGTGCTCTTTCACGCTATAGTAGTATCTGTCATGGTCTTACCTGCTTGCTGCTCTCCTTCGTTTGACATGTGCTGGCGGCCATCTTGGGTTCTGGGTTTCTTGTAGCCTTCCACCCTGCGGCTCCTCCTTCCCCTGGGAGGAGCTGGATGCCTAGCTCATATATATAGGAGGTCTGTGGCTTCAGTTCCTTGCTTGGTCCCCCTGTGTTCACATGCTTCTAGACTGCTGCTGCTTCTGGTTCCTGATCCTGGCTTCGTCTGACTACCCTGCTGGTTCCTGATCCTGGCTTCGTCTGACTACCCTGCTGGTTCCTGATCCTGGCTTCGTCTGACTACCCTGCTGGTTCCTGATCCTGGCTTCGTCTGACTACCCTGCTGGTTCCTGATCCTGGCTTCGTCTGACTACCCTTCTGGTTCCTGACCTCTGGCTTCGCAAAGACTCTGCTCGGTTTCACCATCCGTTTGGACTTTTGCTTTACAGCTTTATTTTCAATAAAGCCTTCTATTTTCACTTATCTCTTGTTGTACGTCTGGTTCATGGTTCCGTGACATTAGGACCAAGCCATGAATTCTGACGGTACAGGGCCATCCTCGCTACCCACGCTGGTTGCCAGACTTGATCAGCAGGATCACCTGTTGGGTCGGTTCGCTGTGGCGTTGCAAACCCTGCTTGAACGCACGGCTCATTTCGCTCCCGTTGCCGATGGGTCGGTTGTCGCTCCTGGGCTCGCTCCTACTGCTGCTCCGGTTGTTGCGCCAGAGTCTACCCCGACACCTGTTGTTGCGCCTGCGGTGTTTCGGGGTATGACCGGTTCTGCCCCTCTTCCACAGCGCTTTGGGGGAGAGCCAACTCAGTGCCGAGGTTTCCTTAACCAGGTGGGCATTTATTTTGAGTTGCTGCCACATGCCTTTCCTACTGAGAGATCAAAGGTGGGCTTCTTGATCTCGCTGCTCTCGGACAAGGCCTTGGCCTGGGCCAGCCCTTTATGGGAGAACAACAATCCGGTGGTTGCCGAGTTTTCCGGTTTTGTTGCTTCTCTTCGGAAGGTATTCGATGTGCCGGCTCGTGCTGCCTCTGCTGCGAAGCTCCTTATGTCCATCAGACAGGGTTCACGATCCGTAGCTGAATACGCCATTGAGTTTCGTACCCTGGCAGCAGAGGTGGGCTGGAATAATGAGGCTCTGGTCGCTGCTTTCTCTCATGGTCTCTCGGATGCCTTGAAGGATGAGGTTGCAGCTAAGGACCTACCAGTTGAGCTCGAGTCTCTTATTTCTTTCCTGATTTTGATTGACACCAGACTCAGGGAGAGACCTTCCTTTAAGGAGAACCTGCGGAGGTCTTCTAACAGATTGGTGCCTACGTTTGCTGTCCCACCCGTGCCTCCCTCTCCTCCCACGCCTCCTGGGGATGACTTGTCTGGGGGTGAACCCATGCAGCTGGGGTTTGCTCGCCTGTCCGAGGGGGAGAGGGCACTCCGGAGACGCGAGGGCCGATGCATGTACTGTGGTCTCGGTGGGCATTTTCGGTTGGCATGTCCGAACCGTCCGGGGAACGCTCGTACCCTGAGATCCTGTCGGGGGCAGATCTTGGGTGGAGTCTCCTCGTCCCCGGTTTCCCGTGTTGACAAACCACTGATCACTGTTGTCCTCTCCTGGGTCGGGGGCTCGGTGACGACCCAGGCGTTGGTGGACTCTGGTGCTGGTGGTTTGTTCATTGATAGTGTGTTCGCTGCCGCCAATTCCATTCCTCTGCAGGCTCGAGGTTCCCCACTGGCTCTTGAGGCGATAGACGGCAGACCCCTTCTGCCGCCACACGTGACTCATGAGACCCTTCCAGTGGGGATAGCCATTGGTGCCGTTCACAGAGAGTCGGTCTGCCTCCAGGTTATTTCGTCTCCACACTACTCGGTGGTCTTGGGGTACCCCTGGCTCCAGAAGCATAATCCGACTTTCGATTGGAGATCGGTCGAGATCCTCTCGTGGTCACCGCAGTGTGGGGCTAGTTGCATCCATGGGTCTGTCAAGTTGCTGTGTACTTCCTCGGACTCTCTGTTGCCTCCTGAATACGAGGAGTACCGGGATGTATTCGATAAGGTGCGCGCGGTTGCCCTACCTCCGCACCGCCCATACGATTGTGCCATAGAGTTACAATCTGGTGCCGTTCCTCCTCGTGGCAAAGTCTATCCACTGTCGGTAGCGGAGAATGAGGCCATGGAGGAGTACGTGAGGGAGGCGCTTTCACGCGGACACATTCGCAAGTCTTCGTCCCCGGCAGGGGCTGGATTTTTCTTTGTGAAAAAGAAGGGCGGTGAGTTGAGGCCTTGCATCGATTACAGGGGTCTCAATCGCATCACGATCAAGAACGCTTACCCGATACCCTTGATTTCCGAGCTGTTCGATCGCCTTAAAGGGGCCACGGTCTTTACCAAACTCGACCTGAGGGCGGCATATAACCTGGTAAGGATCAAGGCGGGCGATGAGTGGAAGACCGCGTTTAACACCAGGACCGGTCATTACGAATCCTTGGTTATGCCCTTTGGGTTGTGCAATGCGCCCGCAGTCTTTCAGGAATTCATCAACGATGTTTTCCGTGACCTGTTGCAGCAGTGTGTGGTAGTCTATTTGGATGACATCTTGGTATATTCTGAATCCATGGAGGCCCACATTCTGGATGTCAGACGAGTGTTGCAACGGTTACGAGAGAACAAGCTGTTCGGTAAGCTTGAGAAATGCGAATTTCACCGATCCCAGGTAACCTTCTTAGGTTACATCATTTCCGCTGAGGGGTTCTCCATGGATCCTGAGAAGGTTTCGGCTGTCTTACAGTGGCCCCAGCCCAGTGGTCTTCGTTCCCTGCAGCGCTTTTTGGGCTTCGCCAATTATTATCGGAAGTTCATCAGGGACTTTTCCATGCTGGCCAAGCCTCTCACGGATCTGACCAGGAAGGGCAGTAATTCCCAGGTCTGGCCGCTCGAGGCCATCCGAGCTTTTGAGGCCCTAAAGTCCGCCTTTGTGTCGGCTCCGATTCTGTCGCATCCCAACCCTGGGCTGCCCTTTGTCCTCGAGGTGGATGCGTCTGAGACGGGAGTAGGCGCCCTTCTGTCTCAGCGTAGAACACCAGAGGGTCCTCTGCTTCCTTGTGGGTTTTACTCCCGGAAACTGTCTTCCGCGGAGTGCAACTATCAGATTGGTGACAGGGAGTTATTGGCCATCGTGCAGGCCCTTAAAGAATGGAGGCACTTGCTCGAGGGTTCGGTGGTTCCGGTTCTCATCCTGACGGACCACAAGAATCTGACCTACCTTTCTGAGGCCAAGAGATTGACACCACGTCAGGCCAGATGGGCTCTGTTCTTGTCACGTTTTAATTACGTGGTCTCCTACCTACCCGGTTCCAAGAACATCAGGGCGGATGCCTTATCACGGCAGTACTCCGAGCTGTCCAGGGAGGAGTCGATTCCGACTTCGGTCATACCTCCGAATCAGATCCTGGCCGCCATTCGCACCAGCCTGACCTCTCCCCTGGGTGAGCAGATTTTGGCGGCTCAATCTGGTGCTCCCTCTGGGAGACCCAACGGCAGATGTTTTGTGCCTGAGGAGTTGCGCACTCGGTTGTTGCGAACCTACCATAACTCCAAGACCGCGGGGCATCCTGGAAAGAATCAGCTGTCCTGGGCTGTTTCACGTCTGTTCTGGTGGCCTTCCCTACGTTCCGACATCGCCGCATATGTAGCGGCATGCTCCGTTTGTGCCCAGAGTAAGTCCCCTCGGCACCTTCCGTTGGGCCTTCTGCAACCCATAGCCACCGGGGAGCGCCCATGGTCACACCTGGGGATGGATTTCATTGTGGACCTCCCTGCATCCCGAGGCCATACGGTCATTCTCATGATTGTGGATCGGTTTTCCAAAATGTGCCACTGTGTTCCTCTCAAGAAGTTACCCTCTGCACAAGAGTTGGCCACGATTTTTGCCAGGGAGGTCTTCCGGTTGCACGGTTTGCCTAAGGAGATTGTGTCGGATCGGGGGAGTCAGTTTGTGTCCAGGTTCTGGCGCGCCTTTTGCTCCCAGTTGGGGATTCATCTCTCCTTCTCCTCGGCCTACCACCCTCAGTCCAATGGGGCCGCAGAACGATCCAATCAGGCCTTGGAGCAATTCCTTCGTTGCTATGTCTCCGATCACCAAGACAATTGGGTTGACCTCCTGCCTTGGGCTGAGTTTGCCAGGAACACGGCGGTGAACTCTTCCTCTGGGACGTCTCCCTTCATGGCCAATTATGGGTTCCAACCTGCCGTGTTACCGGAGGTATTCTCTCCCCAGGATATTCCGGCTGTGGAGGATCACCTTTCCGTCCTACGTGCTTCTTGGGTACAGATCCAGAAGTCCCTTGAGGTCTCTGCGCAGCGCCAGAGACTCCAGGCTGATCGCAGACGAGCGCCTGCTCCTTCCTACCAGGTCGGAGACCGTGTATGGTTGTCCACCCGCAACCTCAACCTTCGAGTGCCCACTCCCAAGCTGGCGCCTCGCTTTGTTGGTCCCTTCCGAGTGCTTCGCAGGGTAAACCCGGTAGCCTATGCCCTTGCGCTTCCTCCTGGCATGCGGATCTCCAACGTGTTTCATGTCTCCCTGTTGAAGCCACTGGTGTGTAATCGTTTCACTTCCTCGGTTCCTCGGCCTCGTCCGGTCCAAGTGGGCAATCGTGAGGAATATGAGGTGAGCAATATCCTGGACTCACGCCTGGTCCGCGGTCGGTTGCAGTTTTTGGTCCATTGGCGTGGTTATGGTCCAGAGGAGCGTTCCTGGGTTCCCTCCGCAGATGTCCATGCTCCTGCCTTGCTCCGAGCCTTCCACGCACGCTTCCCTCAGAAACCGTTTTGTGCTCCGCGGAGGAGGGGCCCTTGAGGGGGAGGTACTGTCATGGTCTTACCTGCTTGCTGCTCTCCTTCGTTTGACATGTGCTGGCGGCCATCTTGGGTTCTGGGTTTCTTGTAGCCTTCCACCCTGCGGCTCCTCCTTCCCCTGGGAGGAGCTGGATGCCTAGCTCATATATATAGGAGGTCTGTGGCTTCAGTTCCTTGCTTGGTCCCCCTGTGTTCACATGCTTCTAGACTGCTGCTGCTTCTGGTTCCTGATCCTGGCTTCGTCTGACTACCCTGCTGGTTCCTGATCCTGGCTTCGTCTGACTACCCTGCTGGTTCCTGATCCTGGCTTCGTCTGACTACCCTGCTGGTTCCTGATCCTGGCTTCGTCTGACTACCCTGCTGGTTCCTGATCCTGGCTTCGTCTGACTACCCTTCTGGTTCCTGACCTCTGGCTTCGCAAAGACTCTGCTCGGTTTCACCATCCGTTTGGACTTTTGCTTTACAGCTTTATTTTCAATAAAGCCTTCTATTTTCACTTATCTCTTGTTGTACGTCTGGTTCATGGTTCCGTGACAGTATCCTGGGCCTCTGCACGGTCCTTTATACCTGGCGCTAACATCGACCTGTAAGGGTGAGTTCAAACTTGAGTTATTTAGTCAGTTTTTGCCCCGTAACTACCCAAAGAAGTGAAATGTGCAATGATTCTAAGAGTGATGCCTGTTATCTACGTGTCATACTACCACAGCAGACTCACTATGCGTGTTGCTGCAAGTCACAGTGTTCTACACCACTATACATCTCTCTGCAGTTAGGAAATAGCTGTTTTATACTGCGATTCGCCTCAATTTGGATCAAAACAAATCTTTTCCGAAAATTCTGAGAACCGACCAAATCAATTTGTGGATGGTACAGAACAAGCCCATACTACTTGAATAACATAATTAATACAGCCATTGTGCCTCTAAATAACACAGGCCTTATTACATCTTCATGGGCGATATTGCAACAGCTCATCGAGGTTGCATCATTAGAAAACGGCTGCTGGAGACTGGAGTACCTCAAGCGGAGTGGTCTGGCCTTTCTCCAGACCTGAATCCCATCGAAAAACCTATAGGATCAGCTCGTATCCCAGAACCTCAATGACCTGAGGGCCACCCTTCATGAAGAGTGGGATGCCATCCCTTAGCATACAAAATTTTGGCTTGTGAACAGCATGAGACATTGTTTTCAACCTGTAATTGATGCTCAAGGTCACATGAAAAGTTATTGAGACATTGACATTTTTTGTGGGGGTATACCCACCACTGTTGTTTTGTTTCAATAAATTGTTTAAGATGAGGATATCACCATTGCATGCTTCTACTTAAATGCTCTACTTTCATGATATAATATCACTGTAGCGTGAGCTTTTTACATTTTCCATAAATTCCCACCTGAAAGCCAGATATCCCTACATTTTTGTGAGTACTATATGTGTATGTATTCTTTATATATATATATATATATATATATATATATATATATATATATACAGTACAGACCAAAAGTTTGGACACACCTTCTCATTCAAAGAGTTTTCTTTATTTTCATGACTATGAAAATTGTAGATTCACACTGAAGGCATCAAAACTATGAATTAACACATGTGGAATTATATACATAACAAACAAGTGTGAAACAACTGAAAATATGTCATATTCTAGGTTCTTCAAAGTAGCCACCTTTTGCTTTGATTACTGCTTTGCACACTCTTGGCATTCTCTTGATGAGCTTCAAGAGGTAGTCCCCTGAAATGGTTTTCACTTCACAGGTGTGCCCTGTCAGGTTTAATAAGTGGGATTTCTTGCCTTATAAATGAGGTTGGGACCATCAGTTGCGTTGAGGAGAAGTCAAGTGGATACACAGCTGATAGTCCTACTGAATAGACTGTTAGAATTGGTATTATGGCAAGAAAAAAGCAGCTAAGTAAAGAAAAACGAGTGGCCATCATTACTTTAAGAAATGAAGGTCAGTCAGTAACCTGAAAAATTGGGAAAACTTTGAAAGTAAGGGCTATGTGACCATGAAGGAGAGTGATGGGGTGTGCGCCAGATGACCTGGCCTCCACAGTCACCGGACCTGAACCCAATCCAGATGGTTTGGGGTGAGCTGGACCACAGAGTGAAGGCAAAAGGGCCAACAAGTGCTAAGCATCTCTGGGAACTCCTTCAAGACTGTTGGAAGACCATTTCAGGGGACTACCTCTTGAAGCTCATCAAGAGAATGCCAAGAGTGTGCAAAGCAGTAATCAAAGCAAAAGGTGGCTACTTTGAAGAACCTAGAATATGACATATTTTCAGTTGTTTCACACTTGTTTGTTATGTATATAATTCCACATGTGTTAATTCATAGTTTTGATGCCTTCATAGTCATGAAAATAAAGAAAACTCTTTGAATGAGAAGGTGTGTCCAAACTTTTGGTTTGTACTGTATATATATATATATATATATATATATATATATATCATTGTATTTGGTTAGCATTTTAAATGTCATGTAATGTTTGCTTGGTATTCATTTGAGTTGTTTTCCCCACAAACATAATAAATATTCTATGTTAGATTTACATATGTTAAAATTACCATACAGAACAAAGCATAACAATGCACTAAATAAACATGCACACACAAACAATAATATTATTTCTTACTTCCTATAAACACTATTTTTAAATGGTAAAATTAATTTTTGATTTGCTGCCATGATTCTTTATCTATACTAGTTAATAATCTTGTAGTCCAATTATACAAGCAACATACAGTAATATTAGATACAGCCACTTCTTCAAATGTATTAGAACACATTACGTAAAGACTCCACACTATGCCAAAATTACCGCCCAATTTCACTCCTGAACAATGATTTAAAGATTTATGCCAAAGTTCTGGCTAACAGAATGCAATTCATTTTACCTACAATTATAAATCCAGAGCAGGTGGGCTTTATGCCTGGAGGGGAGGCCAAGGACAACATCATGAAGGCCTTGTTAGGCATGGAGTACTGTAAAAAGAATAAGATACCCTTAGCTTTTATCTAAACTGATGCGGAAAAAGCTTTTGATAGGCTTAATTGGAGTTTTCTGATGGCTACCCTCTCCAGGTTCGGTCTTCCTGTCTCCTTTATCAAGAAAATACAGGCTCTGTACACCACTCCTTCAGCACGGATATTGGTGAATGGTACTGTCTCTCAAGGTTTTAAAATCCGAAATGGCACTAGGCAGGGGTGCCCATTGTCTCCCCTCTTATTTATTATTTCTCTTGAACCACTTCTAGCCAAAATAAGACAGAACAATAACATATCAGGTTTAAAAACAGATAGACTTACCCATAAGGCTGCAGCTTATGCAGACGACATATTATTTTTTATCACTAACCCGCTCACCTCTATCCCAAATCTTCTATCGGAACTAGACCAGTTTGGTACTTTATCTTTTTTCAAAGTTAATTTAACCAAATCTACGATTTATAATGTTAACATAAATAGCCGCACATGGGATTCAATAAAATCGATTAGTGGCCTCAAACCAACAGCTACATATTTCAAATATCTAGGCGTGAATATCGCAAATAACCTAAATGACATCTACCGGTTAAATTTCACCACTCTCATGCAGAAAATAAAGACTGACCTAGAAGAATGGAATGACCTATACATTTCGTGGTTTGGTCGTATTAATTTAATTAAGATGATCACCCTCCCCAGGGTTCTATACTTCCTCCAAGGTATTCCTATGGCATTACCCAAAATTTTTTACACAGCTATTAAAAGAAAGATTCTTTACTTCATATGGAAGCGAGGGCAAAACAGGCTATCGCTTGATATCCTGATGAGACCTAAACATAGGGGTGGGCTTGGTCTTCCGGATATTGGTAACTATAGCGCTGCTGCGACCCTGACTCGTATTAAAGAATGGAATGTTTTTCCACCCAGAAAACTCTGGGTAGATTTGGAAGAGGGATGTGCACCATGCCCCCTCCATTACCTGATCTGGAAGACCAAGAGCAATAAACATCTATATGCTAAAATTGACAACCCCTACACCAAACATGCTATCCACGTTTGGCATAATCTTGTCAAAAAACATACCATCCCATTCCCTAATTGCCTGGAACTCCCCTTGCTAGCATCAATCCCAAACGGTTGGAGACTGATTAGGTATAAAATCACCTCACACCCCAAGGGCTATATGATACCTTTGAAAGCCATTTATTCAGCCACTTCGCCAATGGAATACACCAAATATTTAGAAAGTAGTGATCTCCCCAAATTTAATAAAAAAGAATACGACAAAATAACGAAGCACCTCTTAGAGCTAAGTTCCCAAGTTATGACTCAAAATAGCGAACACGATCTTACCAAGTTAATGATAAATAAGACTTCCATAAGCCATGGAATTTCTAAGTTTTACTCCATTGTCAATAACAAAATGTCATCCCCATCATTCCTGTCTAGTTGGTCCAAAGAATTAAACAAAACATTCAATGAGCAAGAAACCACGGCAATACTACATTCCTCAATTCCCCAAATCACGTCTACCAGACTCCAAGAGTCACACTATAAAATACTGTCCAGATGGTACAGGACCCCTGTCATTCTAAATAAAATCAACCCCGAAATTCCTGCACACTGTTGGAGATGTGGTGAAGGAATTGGATCCATAACCCATATTTGGTACTCCTGTCCCAAAATTGTGCCACTGTGGGAAAAATTTAACCACATTATTACAGAAATATATGGTTCACAAATAAAAGTAGATGCAGAACTTGTTCTGCTTGGGCTATACAATAAAAACCACAGCGCCATTAAAGACCGCCTGTTTCCCTTTTTAATAGCTGCATTAAAAACCATAATCCCCAGACACTGGCTTAGTACGGAGGTTCCGTCTATTCAGGACTGGATGGAGGAAGTTGTAACTATCAGTCGCTTTGAAAAACTCAAATGGACAATTGCTGACAACCCTAAGAGATACCTTGGGATCTGGTCCAAATGGTATGACTACATCTCCACTGGCAAACTGTCTAAGTTCTTTGATTAAAGTCTATACATTTGTATTACTAAATATTCTTCTTTTCTCTTTTGCTCTCGAACTATAGAATAAAACATGTGACAACTTTTTATTTTCCCCCACATTGTTTGACCCCTTGTTTTTGTCTCCCTTTCCTCTCCCCTCCCCCCCCCCACCCTTCCTTTTCCTTTCACCATTTTATAAATCAGCTTTGAACTGATATATATTGATATTTCTGTCAAATAAATACTTTGTTTAATATGCTTTCTTAAAATTAGGAAATGTTATTCCTGTGATGACTCAACAGGTTATAATATATGCTAACTTCCATGTATAATGGTGATGTTATCTCATTTTATATTTTTTGTTAAACTTATTATTATTATTTTGCTATTATATTTGTTAATAAAACAAAAATTTACAAGAACACATTACGTCAGAAAGCTAAAGAAATGACATGCATTTTCCAGTAAAGGTCACAAGGCAAATAATCTAAAACATTGAAAAGTACCTTGGATCACATTAGCAAGCTGTAAGTTTTTTTTCTCTCTTTTTTAATTAATAAACCTTTGAGGTCCTTTAGGTGCAGCCAAATTTTAAAATTGAATGCACATAATATAAAGAGTGGAATAATGTTACTTTAAAATATTTGGCCCAGAGTCATTGCATTACATTTTGGATAAGTAACTGGGTTTGGCTGTGAATCATGGACATTGTAACTGGCATAGGTATCCAAATCAGCAATTTCATAGTATGGTTTACAATGGAAAACTATGAGGTGTAGAGAAAAGAATAGTGTAACTAATATGTTTTTCAAACAAATCCTTTGCTTGTTTATATGAGTGAGCTTCAGTTATGCTCAGTTGTTGTTGTTTTTTCCTTGCATCATACCCCAATGGTGATATGAATAAAAAAGCAACTGGTTTTGATTGAAAATATCCTACCTTTTTTAAACATAGCTTTTAATGTTGAGCGAATCCAAGCCAAACTAATTGACTTTGATCCGAATTTAAGGAAAAATTTGATTTGCTTGAGCTTTATGGTAACTAATCAATTTTTCCTGAAAAGGCAGGTAAACATACTCACCTCATCCATTTGCATGCAAAGAGGCTGTTGTGGCCATTTTAATTGCAGAAGCCATGCAAAATTGTGTGCAGGGTGACCTATGACATCACCACAGAGGTGCACAGTGATGACCTCACCACACTAGACCAGCATAATGACGTCATTATGTCACCGAGCAAGATTTTGTGCTGTGTCTTCTATCAAGATGATCACAACAACCTCTACACAAGCAAATGGATAAGGTGAGTATTTATTTATTTATTTTATTTTTGTACCCTTATTAACTCTTGAAAGGCCTAAATTGTAGCCACAGATCCCGTGATCAGTGATAATCGTGGAATCTGATGGGTTCATTGATGGGGGATGGTACGATCTCTGCTCCCTGTCATTGCAACCACTACATACAAAGGAATGCACTTTGTGGCAAAGTTACCATATTTTTCGTCGTATAAGACACACTTTTCCCCCCCAAAAGTGGGGGGGAAATAGCAGTGCGTCTTATACGGCGAATGCTGCTGATTTTGCCGAGTTTTCAATGATACACCTGCCGCGATGCCGTGCGGCAGGTGTATCAGCTGTGAGGGAGGAGGGGCTGGGGGCCTGCTTTTATAATGACAGCGGGGCCCGTGCAGTGACTGTATTCTACTTACAACTACAAGCGCCGCTCGGTAGGTATTACTTACAACTACTGAGCGGCGAGCGCTTGTAGTTGTAAGTAATACACAGCGCTCATTATGCAATTATATGCATAACAATTTACTATTAGAGATACAATAATATACAGTGAGCGGGGCCCGTGTAGTAGAATACAGTCACTGCACGGGCCCCGCTGTCATTATAAAAGCAGATGCCGGCCCCCAGCCCGTGTATTGAGGGTCATTCACTACAGGGACACTTATGGAGGGGATCTGTGGATGACACATAGCATAAGATGCTATATATGTGTCATCCACAGATCCCCCCCATAACTGTGTCATCCACAGATCCCCCCCATAACTGTGTCATCCACAGATCCCCCCCATAACTGTGTCATACACAGATCCTCATAACAGTGCCATCCAGAGAGCCCAATAAGAGCCACCCACAGATCCCCCATAAGTGTCGCCCACAGATCCCCCATAAGTGTCACCCACAGATCCCCCATAAGTGTCACCCACAGATCCCCCATAAGTGTCACCCACAGATCCCCCATAAGTGTCACCCACAAATCCCCCATAAGTGTCACCCACAGATCCCCCATAAGTGTCACCCACAGATCCCCCATAACAGTGCCATCCACAGACCACAATTAGTTCAAAAGCACACCTTTTGGTTCAAAATATTTTTTTTCTTATTTTCCTCCTCAAAAACCTAGGTGCGTCTTATGGGCCGGTGCGTCTTATAGGGCGAAAAATACGGTATTTGTCACAAATTGAATTTATTTGTGAAATTCAGCAAAGCAGCTGCATCAAATTTTTCATAACTTCGCACATATCTAGTAGCTTTTATGCAGACCTACACTATGTGAACAAAAAGTATTAGAACACCTACACATTACATTTGCAGAAGTGTTTATGTCATCCCATTCTAAATTGGTAATAAGTAGTGTTCAGCAAAGCAAAGCATTCAAAATGGAATTTGGTCCAAAGTTTAGGAAAGCTTCGATATGCAACAAAGCCGAATTTCCTCGCGCTTCGTGGTAATGAATCAGGTTTTCATAAAATGGTGGCTGCACATGTTACAAAGTGAAAGTTAGAAGCCCCAGGAACTCAAGATCACCCATAATGCAGTGCAACCACTCAATCCGCAGATAGCCATCCCATGGGATGTCACAGCCCCGTAAAATCCTCATCCTGTGCGGTCGCCGTCATTTCAATGTGAGCTGAGAATAGGAAGAGACGTAGCAAACGCTCATACGCTAGGGACAGTGTTGCTAAAAAATGTTGCTGAAAAATGTAATATTGGAGGGGGAGAGTGCAGGGAGACTGAAGGGATCATTTTTTGAGACTGTAGAGAGCGCATAGGGAGACAGCAGGTTGAGCATAATAGCCGTGTGCATCCCGTTCTAGTGCACCACATGCAGAGTTAATCCCTTACTTTAGTGAAACAGATAGTGTGCTTGAGTATATAAGGCAGGTGTAATAGATCGCCATGTGCATCTCGTTCTAAGTTAATCCATTATTTTACTGATACAGTTATGCTGTGTCTGTATTCTAGGAGAGTGTACTTTTTTGTCCTGTACATGTGTGCAGTGGAGAAAAATTGATTATAAACAAATCCCTTTTGTTAGCTCTTGCATTACATAGGCCACGGTTAAATAGTTTGGCTTGTACATGTGTGCAGTGTAGCAAGATTTATCACAGCAAATGTCTTCTGTTAGCTGTTGTGTTACATAGCGTGCTAGAAAGACATATGGTGTCGGTCACAGCAGTGGCCAAGATCCATAGATCCATAGATTGGTGCAAAAAGCTAAGCGCCACTTCCCAGAACCAGAAATGAAAAAGGAGATGCTGGGTGGTAGAGATGAAAGAACTGACATACACAAATAACTGTACAATAAATATATCAGGGGGACGTATATGACAAAGGTAAAATATCCCCAGTGCAATAGTAAGATATTAATGCCACGGATTCAGCATAAAGTTAAAGTGCATATGAAGCACAAAACCATGCGGATAAACGACATAAAATCGTCATAAAATAGTAAGCACTCACTTCACTGGGGGGTAGTCACCAGGATAAACTCATGACACCTGTGACTTTAACCCCCCCCCGGGCAGGATCGCATGTTGAGTTGACAGAGATTGATGGCCGCATAGATGAGCAAGCTTCTGATCAATCACTTTATTCCTAGGTAATAAGGCTCAACACATTTCGGGGAACAATCCTCCCCTTCTTCAGGAGCAGGTGCTAAAAAAACATATATGTTCTGGGGAGTGGCGCTTAGCTTTTTGCACCAATCTATGGATCTTGGCCACCGCTGTGACCGACACCATATTTCTTTCTAGCACCTTGTTTTAGGTGTTTGACTTTGTCAAACACCCGCTATAGCTGCCTACCCTTTAACCTTCTACTTCACCATTCCCTTCCTGTCGGCGCCTCATCCTTCATTTCCTTTGGGATTCTGCCTGATCCCCTTGGATTTGGCATTACATAGCATCAGTATTAGGTCATGGTTAGATTTTTTGCCGTGTACATGTGTCCAGTTGAACTAAATTGATCATAGTGAGTGCCTTCTGTTAGCTGTTGCATTACATAGTGTCAGTATTAGGCCACAGTTAAATATTTTGTCCTGTACATGTGTGCATTGGAGCAAAATTTATCAGAGAGAATGCCTGTTAGCTGTTGTGTTACTTGGCACAAGTGAAACATATGTAGATGATGATGTAGTCAATCCCCCCCATAACTGTGTCATCCACAGATCCCCCCCATAACTGTGTCATACACAGATCCTCATAACAGTGCCATCCAGAGAGCCCAATAAGAGCCACCCACAGATCCCCCATAAGTGTCGCCCACAGATCCCCCATAAGTGTCACCCACAGATCCCCCATAAGTGTCACCCACAGATCCCCCATAAGTGTCACCCACAGATCCCCCATAAGTGTCACCCACAAATCCCCCATAAGTGTCACCCACAGATCCCCCATAAGTGTCACCCACAGATCCCCCATAACAGTGCCATCCACAGACCACAATTAGTTCAAAAGCACACCTTTTGGTTCAAAATATTTTTTTTCTTATTTTCCTCCTCAAAAACCTAGGTGCGTCTTATGGGCCGGTGCGTCTTATAGGGCGAAAAATACGGTATTTGTCACAAATTGAATTTATTTGTGAAATTCAGCAAAGCAGCTGCATCAAATTTTTCATAACTTCGCACATATCTAGTAGCTTTTATGCAGACCTACACTATGTGAACAAAAAGTATTAGAACACCTACACATTACATTTGCAGAAGTGTTTATGTCATCCCATTCTAAATTGGTAATAAGTAGTGTTCAGCAAAGCAAAGCATTCAAAATGGAATTTGGTCCAAAGTTTAGGAAAGCTTCGATATGCAACAAAGCCGAATTTCCTCGCGCTTCGTGGTAATGAATCAGGTTTTCATAAAATGGTGGCTGCACATGTTACAAAGTGAAAGTTAGAAGCCCCAGGAACTCAAGATCACCCATAATGCAGTGCAACCACTCAATCCGCAGATAGCCATCCCATGGGATGTCACAGCCCCGTAAAATCCTCATCCTGTGCGGTCGCCGTCATTTCAATGTGAGCTGAGAATAGGAAGAGACGTAGCAAACGCTCATACGCTAGGGACAGTGTTGCTAAAAAATGTTGCTGAAAAATGTAATATTGGAGGGGGAGAGTGCAGGGAGACTGAAGGGATCATTTTTTGAGACTGTAGAGAGCGCATAGGGAGACAGCAGGTTGAGCATAATAGCCGTGTGCATCCCGTTCTAGTGCACCACATGCAGAGTTAATCCCTTACTTTAGTGAAACAGATAGTGTGCTTGAGTATATAAGGCAGGTGTAATAGATCGCCATGTGCATCTCGTTCTAAGTTAATCCATTATTTTACTGATACAGTTATGCTGTGTCTGTATTCTAGGAGAGTGTACTTTTTTGTCCTGTACATGTGTGCAGTGGAGAAAAATTGATTATAAACAAATCCCTTTTGTTAGCTCTTGCATTACATAGGCCACGGTTAAATAGTTTGGCTTGTACATGTGTGCAGTGTAGCAAGATTTATCACAGCAAATGTCTTCTGTTAGCTGTTGTGTTACATAGCGTGCTAGAAAGACATATGGTGTCGGTCACAGCAGTGGCCAAGATCCATAGATCCATAGATTGGTGCAAAAAGCTAAGCGCCACTTCCCAGAACCAGAAATGAAAAAGGAGATGCTGGGTGGTAGAGATGAAAGAACTGACATACACAAATAACTGTACAATAAATATATCAGGGGGACGTATATGACAAAGGTAAAATATCCCCAGTGCAATAGTAAGATATTAATGCCACGGATTCAGCATAAAGTTAAAGTGCATATGAAGCACAAAACCATGCGGATAAACGACATAAAACCGTCATAAAATAGTAAGCACTCACTTCACTGGGGGGTAGTCACCAGGATAAACTCATGACACCTGTGACTTTAACCCCCCCCCGGGCAGGATCGCATGTTGAGTTGACAGAGATTGATGGCCGCATAGATGAGCAAGCTTCTGATCAATCACTTTATTCCTAGCTAATAAGGCTCAACACATTTCGGGGAACAATCCTCCCCTTCTACAGGAGCAGGTGCTAAAAAAACATATATGTTCTGGGGAGTGGCGCTTAGCTTTTTGCACCAATCTATGGATCTTGGCCACCGCTGTGACCGACACCATATTTCTTTCTAGCACCTTGTTTTAGGTGTTTGACTTTGTCAAACACCCGCTATAGCTGCCTACCCTTTAACCTTCTACTTCACCATTCCCTTCCTGTCGGCGCCTCATCCTTCATTTCCTTTGGGATTCTGCCTGATCCCCTTGGATTTGGCATTACATAGCATCAGTATTAGGTCATGGTTAGATTTTTTGCCGTGTACATGTGTCCAGTTGAACTAAATTGATCATAGTGAGTGCCTTCTGTTAGCTGTTGCATTACATAGTGTCAGTATTAGGCCACAGTTAAATATTTTGTCCTGTACATGTGTGCATTGGAGCAAAATTTATCAGAGAGAATGCCTGTTAGCTGTTGTGTTACTTGGCACAAGTGAAACATATGTAGATGATGATGTAGTCAATCGCACGTGGGAGCTATGTGAGAAGGGGGCATCGTCATCATCAGGGGGCAAGGGTGAAAGCATTCCCGAGAGACATCAAGGTTGAAGCATGCTCGTGAGACAGCAGAGTGAAAGCAGTGGGAGATCTGAAGCCAAAGCAAGAGAGGTACACCTTCTGCTACTCGGGAGACTACCTGTGAGAAACACACTACCAGTGCATGGGTTCATAAAAGCAGCGGCAGGCAGGCATCACGCAGTGGTGGAGGGAAAATGCTATACTTGGCAGTGTGGGTATATTTCATACAGTCACTGGGGTACTTTGCGGTATGCGAGATGTGTGGGCAGAAGGTCAGACGCGGCCAGGGTGCTAATGTTGGCATGACTGCGGCAGGCAGACATCACGCAATGGTGGAAGGAAAATGCTATACTTGGCAGTGTGGGAATATTTCACACAGTCACTGGGGGACATTGCAGTATGCAGGATGTGTGGACAGAAGGTGAGGCACGACCAGGGTGTTAATGTTGGCACGCCATCCCTGTGTCAACACCTGGAGCATCACCATAAAGTGGCATGGAAAACCATGCCACTCATTTAGTCTTACAGCCTAATGTAGCAACTGCTGTATCTCTCACTTCCCCGCATCCCTTCTCCAGCAGTCATGGCTCTTCAACGTCAGCAGAACTTTGTTTTCCGTCTTGCATAACGGGACCCAGACAGATCTGTTATGTTTCCCATAGACTTATATTAGGATGGAAAGCAAGGCATTCTAGCACCTCTAGAAACATGACAGGTGCTCAGAAAGTCAGAGCTGCTTCAAAATACGGAAATTCACATTTTTGTACCATAGTTTGTAAACGCTATAACTTTTGCGCAAACCAATAAATATACACTTATTGGATTTTTTTTTTTATCAAAGACATGCAGCACAATCAATTCTGACACAAACTTGTATAGAAATGTAATTATATTTGAACAATTAAACCAGAGAAAGTTAAAAATACACTTTTTTTGAGAAAATTGCGGCCTATTTTGATTAACCCCTTAACCCCTTAAGGACCGGGCTCATTTTCACCTTAAGGACCAGGCCATTTTTTGGAAATCTGACCAGTGTCACTTTAAGTGCTAATAACTTTAAAACGCTTTGACTTATCCAGGCCATTCTGAGATTGTTTTTTAGTCACATATTGTACTTCATGACACTGGTAAAATGAAGTCAAAAAAATTATTTTTTTTGCACAAAAAAATACCTAATTTACCAAAAATTTGGAAAAATTTGCAAATTTCAAAGTTTCAGTTTCTCTACTTCTGTAATACATAGTAATACCCCAAAAAATTGTGATGACTTTACATTCCCCATATGTCTACTTCATGTGTGAATTGTTTTGGGAATGATATTTTATTTTTTGGGGATGTTATAAGGCTTAGAAGTTTAGAAGCAAATCTTGAAATTTTTCAGAAATTTACAAAAACTAAATTTTTAGGGACCAGTTCAGGTCTGAAGTCGATTTGCGAGGCTTACATAATAGAAACCACCCAAAAATGACCCCATCTAAGAAACTACACCCCTCAAGGTATTCAAAACTGATTTTGCATACATTATTAACCCTTTAGGTGTTGCACAAGAGTTATTGGCAAATGGGGAGGAAATTTGAGAATTTAATTTTTTTGTCTAATTTTTCATTTTAACCCATTTTTTCCACTAACAAAGCAAGGGTTAACAGCCAAACAAGATTGTATCTTTATTGCCCTGACTCTGCCGTTTACAGAAACACCCAATATGTGGCCGTAAACTACTGTACGGCCACACAGCGGGGCGTAGAGGGAAAGGTGCGCCGTATGGTTTTTGGAAGGCTGATTTTTATGGACTGGTTTTTTGACACCATGTCCCATTTGAAGCCCCCTGATGCACCCCTAGAGGAGAAACTCCCTAAAAGTGACCCCATCTAAGAAACTACACCCCTCAAGGTATTCAAAACTGATTTTACATACGTCGTTAACCCTTTAGGTGTTGCACAAGAGTTATTGGCAAATGGGGATGAAATTTGAGAATTTCATTTTTTTGCCTAATTTTCAATTTTAACCCATTTTTTCCACTAACAAAGCAAGGGTTAACCGCCAAACAAGACTGTATCTTTATTGCCCTGACTCTGCTGTTTACAGAAACACCCCATATGTGGCCGTAAACTACTGTACGGGCACACAGTAGGGCGTAGAGTGAAAGGTGCGCCGTTTGGTTTTTGGAAGGCTGATTTTGCTGGACTGTTTTTTTGACACCATGTCCCAATTGAAGCCCCCCTGATGCACCCCTAGAGTAGAAACTCCATAAAAGTGACCCCATCTAAGAAACTACACCCCTCAAGGTATTCAAAACTGATTTTACAAACGTTGTTAACCCTTTAGGTGTTGCACAAGATTTAATGGAAAATAGAGACACAATTTCAAAATTTCAAATTTTTGGCAGATTTTCCATTTTAATATTTTTTTTCCAGTTACAAAGCAAGGGTTAACAGCCAAACAAAACTCATTATTTATGGCCCTGATTCTGTAGTTTACAGAAACACCCCATATGTGGTCGTAAACAGCTGTACAGGCAAACGGCAGGGCGCAGAAGGAAAGGAATGCCATACGGTTTTTGGAAGGCAGATTTTGCTGGACTGGTTTTTTTGACACCATGTCCCATTTGAAGCCCCCCTGATGCACCCCTAGAGTGGAAACTCCAAAAAAGTGACTCCATTTTGGATAGGGTGTCAGTTTTGTTGGTACTAGTTTAGGGTACATATGATTTTTGGTTGCTCTATATTACACTTTTTGTGCAGCAAGGTAACAAGAAATAGCTTTTTTGGCACGTTTTTTTTTTTTGTTATTTACAACATTCATCTGACAGGTTAGATCATGGGGTAATTTTATAGAGCAGGTTGTCACGGACGCGGCGATACCTAATATGTATACATTTTTTTTTATTTATGTAAGTTTTATACAATAACTTTATTTTTAAAACCAAAAAAATGTTTTAGTGTCTCCATAGTCTAAGAGCCATAGTTTTTTCAGTTTTTGGGCGATTATCTTGAGTAGGGTCTCATTTTTTGCGGGATGAGATGACGGTTTGATTGGCACTATTTTGGGGTGCATATGACTTTTTTATCGCTTGCTATTACACTTTTTGTGACGTAAGATGGCAAAAAGTGGCTTTTTTTACACTGTTTTTATTTTTATTTTTTTACGGTGGTCATCTGAGGGGTTAGGTCATGTGATATTTTTATAGAGCCGGTCGATACGGACGCGGCGATACCTAATATGTATACTTTTTTTTTATTTATGTAAGTTTTACACAATGATTTTATTTTTGAAACAAAAAAAAATCATGTTTTAGTGTTTCCATAGTCTAAGAGCCATAGTTTTTTCAGCTTTTGGGCGATTATCTTGAGTAGGGTCTCATTTTTTGCGGGATGAGATGACGGTTTGATTGGTACTATTTTGGCGTACATGCGACTTTTTTGATCACTTTTATTACCTTTTTTGGGAAGTAAGGTGGGCAAAATTTCAATTTTCTCATAGTTTTTATTTTTTTATTTTTATGGCGTTCACCGTGCGGGGAAAGTAACATGACCATTTTATAGATCAGGTCGTTACGGACGCGGCGATACCTAATATGTGTAGTTTATTTTATTTTTTTAATTTTTATTCAGTGATAAATGTTTTTTTTTTATCTTAACCTTTTTCACTTTTTTTTTACATTTTTTTGACCCAGACCCGCTTGGTTCTTGAAGATCCAGTGGGTCTGATGTCTGTATAATACAGTAAAGTACAATATATATTGTTCTGTACTGTATTTTACTTACACTGAACAGATCTATGCTTTCAGCATAGATCTGTTCAGCACCATGGACAGCAGGACGCCTGAGCAGGCGTCCTGTTGCCATGGGAACCCTCCCCGTCTGCTCAGAACTTCGCAGACGGGGAAGGGTAAGCACGGGGCTAAGGGGGGCTCTCTGGGGGCTCTCTCCCTCTCCATCGGGGGGCTGCAAAGGCACAGCAGCCCCCCGATGGAGAGGGAGGGAGCTCCCTGACCGATGACAGATAACTTTTTCCATACAGCGGTCCGTACGGACCGCGGTATGGAAAGGGTTAAACGGCTGACATCTGCACAGATGTCAGCCGTTTATACCAGGGTGCCAGCAATGTGCTGGCACCCTGGTATAACCACTAGAAGCCAACGATCGTTCATGGGGAGGCGGGCGGGGGATCGCGATCCCGCCTGCCGCACCGCCCGCCTCCCGCAACGCCCCCACCGCCTGCGACACCCCCCCCGCACCACCCGCCGGCATCAAATCATGCAGGAGTGCAGGGGGGGGTGAAAAATATAGATTATAGGCACTCAAAAGTTTCTGATCCCCGCGGTCAGGGACCGCGGGCATCAGAAACTGCAAAAAGCGCAGCAAACCGCAGGTCTGAATTGACCTGCGGTTTGCTGCGATCGCCGACACGGGGGGGGTCACATCACCCCCCCTGGCGTTGTCACAGGATGCCGGCTGAAGGATTTCAGCCGAAATCCCGTTCCGTTTAACCCCTCGGGCGCCGGAATCCCGATTTAAAAGTTAGGACGTACCGGTACGTCCTTGGTCCTTAAGGACTCGGGAAATAGGGCGTACCGGTACGTCCTATGTCCTTAAGGGGTTAAGGACTCAGCCCTATTTCACCTTAAGGACTTGGCCATTTTTTGCAAATCTGACCAGTGTCACTTTAAGTGGTGATAACTTTAAAACGCTTTGACTTATCCAGGCCATTCTGAGATAGTTTTTTTATTTGCATTTATAAAAAAAATACCAAATTTATCAAAAATTTCTAAAAAATTGCAAATTTCCAAGATTCAATTTCTCTACTCCTATAATACATAGTAATACCTCCAAAAATAGTTATTACTTTACATTGCCCATATGTCTACTTCATGTTTGGATCATTTTGGGAATGATATTTTATTTTTTTGGGGATGTTACAAGGCTTAGAAGTTTAGAAGCAAATCTTGAAATTTTTCAGAAATTTTCAAAAACCCAATTTTTAGGGACCAGTTCAGGTCTGAAGTCACTTTGCGAGGCTTACATAATAGAAACCACCCAAAAATGACCTCATTCTATAAACTACACCCCTCAAGGTATTCAAAACAGATTTTACAAACTTTGTTAACCTTTTAGGTGTTCCACAAGAGTTGATGGCAAATGGTGTTAAAATTTCCGAATTTAGATTTTTTGGCAAATTTTCCATTTTTAATCCATTTTTTCGAGTAACAAAGCAAGGGTTAACAGCCAAACAAAATGCTATATTTATTTCCCCCGATTTTGTAGTTTGCAGAAACACCCCATATGTGGCCGTAAACTACTGTACGGGCACACAGTAGGGCGTAGAGGGAAAGGTGCGCCGTATGGTTTTTAGAAGGCAGATTTTGCTGGACTGGTTTTTTTGACACCATGTCCCATTTGAAGCCCCCCTGATGCACCCCTAGAGTAAAAACTCCATAAAAGTGACCCCTTTTTAGAAACTACACCCCTCAAGGTATTCAAAACTGATTTTACAAACTTTGTTAACCCTTTAGGTGTTGCACAAGATTTAATGGAAAATAGAGATACAATTTCAAAATTTCACTTTTTTGGCAGATTTTCCATTTTAATATTTTTTTTTCCAGTTACAAAGCAAGGGTTAACAGCCAAACAAAACTCATTATTTATGGCCCTGATTTTGTAGTTTACAGAAACACCCCATATGTGGTCGTAAACTATTGTACGGGCACACGGCAGGGCGCAGAAGGAAAGGAATGCCATACGGTTTTTGGAAGGCAGATTTTGCTGGACTGTTTTTTTTGACACCATGTCCCATTTGAACCCCCCTGATGCACCCCTAGAGTAAAAACTCCAAAAAGTAACCCCAGTTTAGAAACGACGGGATAGGGTGTCAGTTTTTTTGGTACTAGTTTAGGGTACATATGATTTTTGGTTGCTCTATATTACACTTTTTGTGAGGAAAGATAACAAGAAATAGCTTTTTTGGCACCGTTTTTTTTTTGTTATTTACAACATTCATCTGACAGGTTAGATCATGTGGTATTTTTATAGAGCAGGTTGTCACAAATGCGGCAATACCTTATATGTATACTTTTTTTTATTTATGTAATTTTTACACAATGATTTCATTTTTGAAACAAAAAAAATCATGTGTTAGTGTCTCCATAGTCTGAGAGCCATAGTTTTTTTCAGTTTTTGGGCGATTATCTTGAGTAGGGTCTCATTTTTTGCGGGATGAGATGACGGTTTGATTGGTACTATTTTGGCGTACATGCGACTTTTTTGATCACTTTTATTACCTTTTTTGGGAAGTAAGGTGGGCAAAATTTCAATTTTCTCATAGTTTTTATTTTTTTATTTTTATGGCGTTCACCGTGCGGGGAAAGTAACATGACCATTTTATAGATCAGGTCGTTACGGACGCGGCGATACCTAATATGTGTAGTTTATTTTATTTTTTTAATTTTTATTCAGTGATAAATGTTTTTTTTTTATCTTAACCTTTTTCACTTTTTTTTTACATTTTTTTGACCCAGACCCGCTTGGTTCTTGAAGATCCAGTGGGTCTGATGTCTGTATAATACAGTAAAGTACAATATATATTGTTCTGTACTGTATTTTACTTACACTGAACAGATCTATGCTTTCAGCATAGATCTGTTCAGCACCATGGACAGCAGGACGCCTGAGCAGGCGTCCTGTTGCCATGGGAACCCTCCCCGTCTGCTCAGAACTTCGCAGACGGGGAAGGGTAAGCACGGGGCTAAGGGGGGCTCTCTGGGGGCTCTCTCCCTCTCCATCGGGGGGCTGCAAAGGCACAGCAGCCCCCCGATGGAGAGGGAGGGAGCTCCCTGACCGATGACAGATAACTTTTTCCATACAGCGGTCCGTACGGACCGCGGTATGGAAAGGGTTAAACGGCTGACATCTGCACAGATGTCAGCCGTTTATACCAGGGTGCCAGCAATGTGCTGGCACCCTGGTATAACCACTAGAAGCCAACGATCGTTCATGGGGAGGCGGGCGGGGGATCGCGATCCCGCCTGCCGCACCGCCCGCCTCCCGCAACGCCCCCACCGCCTGCGACACCCCCCCCGCACCACCCGCCGGCATCAAATCATGCAGGGGTGCAGGGGGGGGTGAAAAATATAGATTATAGGCACTCAAAAGTTTCTGATCCCCGCGGTCAGGGACCGCGGGCATCAGAAACTGCAAAAAGCGCAGCAAACCGCAGGTCTGAATTGACCTGCGGTTTGCTGCGATCGCCGACACGGGGGGGTCACATCACCCCCCCTGGCGTTGTCACAGGATGCCGGCTGAAGGATTTCAGCCGAAATCCCGTTCCGTTTAACCCCTCGGGCGCCGGAATCCCGATTTAAAAGTTAGGACGTACCGGTACGTCCTTGGTCCTTAAGGACTCGGGAAATAGGGCGTACCGGTACGTCCTATGTCCTTAAGGGGTTAAGGACTCAGCCCTATTTCACCTTAAGGACTTGGCCATTTTTTGCAAATCTGACCAGTGTCACTTTAAGTGGTGATAACTTTAAAACGCTTTGACTTATCCAGGCCATTCTGAGATAGTTTTTTTATTTGCATTTATAAAAAAAATACCAAATTTATCAAAAATTTCTAAAAAATTGCAAATTTCCAAGATTCAATTTCTCTACTCCTATAATACATAGTAATACCTCCAAAAATAGTTATTACTTTACATTGCCCATATGTCTACTTCATGTTTGGATCATTTTGGGAATGATATTTTATTTTTTTGGGGATGTTACAAGGCTTAGAAGTTTAGAAGCAAATCTTGAAATTTTTCAGAAATTTTCAAAAACCCAATTTTTAGGGACCAGTTCAGGTCTGAAGTCACTTTGCGAGGCTTACATAATAGAAACCACCCAAAAATGACCTCATTCTATAAACTACACCCCTCAAGGTATTCAAAACAGATTTTACAAACTTTGTTAACCTTTTAGGTGTTCCACAAGAGTTGATGGCAAATGGTGTTAAAATTTCCGAATTTAGATTTTTTGGCAAATTTTCCATTTTAATCCATTTTTTCGAGTAACAAAGCAAGGGTTAACAGCCAAACAAAATGCTATATTTATTTCCCCCGATTTTGTAGTTTGCAGAAACACCCCATATGTGGCCGTAAACTACTGTACGGGCACACAGTAGGGCGTAGAGGGAAAGGTGCGCCGTATGGTTTTTAGAAGGCAGATTTTGCTGGACTGGTTTTTTTGACACCATGTCCCATTTGAAGCCCCCCTGATGCACCCCTAGAGTAAAAACTCCATAAAAGTGACCCCTTTTTAGAAACTACACCCCTCAAGGTATTCAAAACTGATTTTACAAACTTTGTTAACCCTTTAGGTGTTGCACAAGATTTAATGGAAAATAGAGATACAATTTCAAAATTTCACTTTTTTGGCAGATTTTCCATTTTAATATTTTTTTTTCCAGTTACAAAGCAAGGGTTAACAGCCAAACAAAACTCATTATTTATGGCCCTGATTTTGTAGTTTACAGAAACACCCCATATGTGGTCGTAAACTATTGTACGGGCACACGGCAGGGCGCAGAAGGAAAGGAATGCCATACGGTTTTTGGAAGGCAGATTTTGCTGGACTGTTTTTTTTGACACCATGTCCCATTTGAACCCCCCTGATGCACCCCTAGAGTAAAAACTCCAAAAAGTAACCCCAGTTTAGAAACGACGGGATAGGGTGTCAGTTTTTTTGGTACTAGTTTAGGGTACATATGATTTTTGGTTGCTCTATATTACACTTTTTGTGAGGAAAGATAACAAGAAATAGCTTTTTTGGCACCGTTTTTTTTTGTTATTTACAACATTCATCTGACAGGTTAGATCATGTGGTATTTTTATAGAGCAGGTTGTCACAAATGCGGCAATACCTTATATGTATACTTTTTTTTATTTATGTAATTTTTACACAATGATTTCATTTTTGAAACAAAAAAAATCATGTTTTAGTGTCTCCATAGTCTGAGAGCCATAGTTTTTTTCAGTTTTTGGGCGATTATCTTAGGTAGGGTCTCATTTTTTGTGGGATGAGATGACGGTTTGATTGGCACTATTTTGGGGTGCATATGGGTAAGAATAAGGGGGGGGGGCTCCCTCCCTCTGTGACCCCATCCTGTCTGGGGGCTGCAAAGGCACAGCAGCCCCTCAATGGGAGAGTGAGGGAGCTCCCTGACTCTGACAGTTAACCTTTTTCATACAGCGGTCCGTACGGACCGCGGTATGGGAATGGTTAAACGGCTGACATCTGCACAGATGTCAGCCATTTATACCAGAGTGTCAGCAATGTGCTGACACTCTGGTATATCCACTGGCCACCAATGATTATCAAGAGGAGGCGGGCGGGGGATCGCGATCCCGCCTGCCGCACCGCCCGCCTCCCGCCCGACTGCACCGCCCGCAACCCCCCCCTGCACCACCCGCCGGCATAAAATCATGCAAGGGTGCAGGGGGGGGGTGCAAAATCGACGTTTTGGGCATTTTAAAGTTTCTGATCCCCGCGGTCCAAACGCAGCAAACCGCAGGTCTGAATTGACCTGCGGTTTGCAGCGATCGCCGATACGGGGGGGTCACATGACCCCCCTGGCATTGTGACAGGATGCCGGCTGAATGATTTTAGCCAGCATCCTGTTCGGATTAACCCCCGCAGCTCCGCAATCTCGATTTAAACTTAAGACGTACCGGTACTCCCTGAGTCCTTAAGGATTCGGGAAATAGGGAGTATCGGTACGCCCTAAGTCCTTAAGGGGTTAATTTCGAAAAACGAAAAATGTCAGCAGCAATAAAATACCACCAAAATAAAGCTGTATTTGTGAGAAAAGGAGGTAAAATTCATTTGGGTGCCAAGTTTTATGACCGAGCAATAAACCGTTAAAGTTGTGAAGTGCCAATTTGTAAAAAGGGCCTGGTCACTAGGGGGGTATAAACCTGTGGTCCTTAAGTGGTTAACGTGTACGCATCCTTAATATCAATGACATTCAGTCTAATTTTTTATTAGCCGGTGGTAAAAATGACATTACTTGTGCTATACCTCCTATATAAGGTTTGTGCATCCTAAATATCAGTGACATTCATTCAGTGTAATTTTTTATTAGGCGGCGGTGACAGCGACATTACTTGCGCTATACCTCCTGTTTAATGTGTTTGCATCCTAAAAATATCTGTGACATTCTGTGTTAACATTCTTGCAAGCATATATACCATTTAAAATGAGCAAGTGAGCAGTAAGGGACGGGGAAGTGGCCGTGCTGCTGATGGTGCACGCAGAGGTCGTGTCCCTGGGCGTGGTGAAACTATGTCTGCTGCCAGAGAACAAGAAACATACTCATCCACGATGCCTAGCTTCATGTCCCAGTTTGCAGGGTGGCGCAGGACACCACTCTGGAAATCAGACCAGTGCGGCCTGGTGGTCGGTTTGATTGCAGCAGATAATGTTTCCAGTCGGTTAAGCACCACCCTGTCTTCCACAAAGTCCAGTCTCAGTAGCCAAGAGTCTGGTCAACAGAATCCTCACCGTGAAACTCCTTCCACCCACCATGGAGAGTCTTGGCAAAAAAGTGATCTCACATTCGGATATTCCGAGGAGCTGTTTTCATCACCATTCCTTAATTTGAGCCTGTCTCCAAGCCCGCTTGAAGAGGAACACGAAGAAATCTTGTGCCCTCATTCCCAAACTCTGTAGTATCCAAAGTCAGAAGAAGATGACGGTGGGTAACGGCAATTGGTGTTTCATGAGGTGGATGATGCTGATGAGACACAGTTGTCAATAAGTCAACCGCAATTAGTGTCTCTAGAGGTTCATGATGAGGATGAGACACAGTTGTCAATAAATGAGGTTGTTGTTAGGTCAACAAGTCAGGAGGATGACCAGAGTGAGGAAGTGGAAGAGGAGATGCTGGACGATGAAGTCACTGACTCAACCTGGGAAAGTGGCAAGCTGAGCGAGGACAGCAGCACAGAGGGGAAGAGATCTGCAGCACCACAACAGGCTGGAAGAGGCAGTGGGGTGGAAAAAGGGAGAAGGCAGGCCAAACCAAACAGGCCCGCACCTGTTCCCCAGACCACCACCTTGCAACAATCTCCCTTGCCAAGGGCTAGGTATTCCACAGTCTGGCGATTTTTTGAGGAAGGTTCGGACGACAAAAGAATAGTAGTTTGCAACCTGTGCCTTACCAAAAGGAGCAGGGACATGAACACTAGTAACCTCACCAGCATAATTCACCACATGCATCCAAGCACCGTAATAAGTTGGCCGAACGCCTGGGTGCACAACCAGTGTCTGCGGGTCACACCACCGCCTCCTCTTCCCCTGTGTTACATACCGGCCAAGAGCCAGGCCCGGATGTCTCCCGCCATGCACCTGGACCTTTGCAAGCACCATCAGCTAGCACATTCACTTCTGTGTCCCAGGGCAGCATACAGATGTCGATACCCCAGGCCTTTGAACGAAAGTTCAAATACCCAGCCACCCACCCACAGACCATAGCACTAAATGCCCACCTTTCCAAATTGCTGGCCCTGGAAATGTGGCTATTTAGGCTTGTGCAAATTGAGGATTTCCGCGGCCTAATGGCGGTACTCTGTCCCCAGCCGCCAATATTTTTCATGGTTTGCAGTCCCAGCCTTACACCAGCATGTGTCCCGTTACATTACCCGTGCCCTGACCAACGCAATTATTGGGAAGGTCCGCTTAACGACTGACACATGGACAAGTGCTTTTGGCCAGGGATGCTACATTTCCCTGACGGCACACTGGGTGAACGTTGTGGAGGCCGGGAGCAAATCATACCCTGGGATGGTACAGGTGCTACCGATGCCAAGGATTGCGGGCCCTACTTCCATCAGGGTTTCCGCCAGCACCTACATTAGTGGCTGCAACCCCCCTTCTCCTCCTTTGCCTCCTCCTCCTCCACTTCCATCTCTGAATTATCATCTTGCAGCACCAGTCAGAAGTCAGTCAGTAGCTGGAAGCAGAGTAGTGGAGAAGCAGCAACAGGCCGTGCTTAAACTGATCTGCTTAGGTGACAAACAGCACACCGCCAATGAGCTGTGGCAAGGGACAAGGGACCAGACTGAGCTGTGGCTTTCACCACTCAACCTACAACCATGCATGGTTGTGTCTGATAATGGCGGTAATTTGGTGGCGGCTTTGGAGCTCGGCAAGCTCACACACATACCATGCCTAGCCCACATACCATTAGTGGTTCAGCGGTTTCTCAAAACCTACCCCAATTTGCCTGAGTTACTAATGAAGGTGCGCCGCATGTGTGCCCATTTCCGCAAGTCATCAACAGCTTCCGCTGGTCTGGCAACGCTGCAGCAGCGCTTGCAATTGCCAGCTCACCAACTGTTGTGCGACGTGAGCACACGCTGGAACTCGATGTTCCACATGTTGGCCAGGCTTTGTGAGCAACAGAGGGCAGTAGTGGAATACCAGTTGCAATCGACGATTGAGCATTGATGCCTGACCTCTGTGAGATTTTACGCAACTTTGAGGAATCAACACAGATGGTGAGCGATGATAACGAAATTATCAGCGTAACCATTCCACTTCTGTGTCTACTCAAACGCTCACTGCTCACAATTAATGCGGATGCTTTGCATGAGGAAGAGGTGGAAATGGGGAAAGGAAGTACACATGGTTATAGCCAGACCTCCCTCAGTTCGTATTCTCAGCGCGAATTGAATGACGGTTGCCTCTGCTACAGAGGGTAGTACCCATGGAAGTTTAATTCCATCTGTTCAGCGTGGATTGGTAGAAAAGGAGGAAGGGGATGAGGTGATTGAGATCTTCCTGATGAGGACAACAAAGTCTTGTCTGTTGGGACTCTGGCACACATGGCTGACTTTATGTTAGGCTGCCTTTCCCGTGACCCTCGCATTGTAAGAATTTTGGCCAATATTGATGGACGAACATTGGCCAGGAAAATTCGCGAACGCGATCGCAATCAAATGTTCGCAAAACACAAGTTCGCGGCCGGTCTTATTCACTTTAAAGTCAGGCGAACCTGAAAAACCTTCAGGTCACATTTGCAGCCACCAAATACTTACTAGAAGTGCACAAATTGTCCCACAACATGGACAGTGACATACCAGAGGGCGATCAATGGCAAAAATTCCTACAAAAAATATGTTTATTAATCAGGGGCCATTTTTATGCGTCTTAAAGGTAAACTATCAAAAATGTGCCCAGCTGGACCCTAGAAATTTTTTATTTTAGACCACAGGAGTACAGGCCCTAAACATTAGGCATTCACCGGACAGAAAACATCAAGTGATTATGTGGCTGGAGGTATATTAGACGGTCAATGGATATCAATTTTACTACAGGCCAGTGGAGTGCAGGCCCCAAAAATTATTCATTCACCGTACAGAAAAGAACAATTGATAATGTGGCTGGAGGAACATTAGGTGGTCACCGTATAACAGTTTTAATGTTGGCCAGTTGGATTACAGGCCCCAAAAATTATGCATGCACCTTACAAAAAAAATCAAGTTATTATGTGGCTGGAGGTATATTAGACGGTCGATGGATATCAATTTTACTGCAGGCCAGTGGACTACAGTCCCCAAAAATTAAGTATTCACCGGACAGAAAAGATCAAGTGATTATGTAACTGGAGGTAATTAGGAGGTCACCGTATAAAAATTTTACTGTTGGCCAGTTAGATTATAGGCCCAAAAATTATGCATTCAACCGAGATAAAAGATCAAGTGATTATGTGGCTGGAGTTATATTAGACGGTCGATGGATGTCAATTTTAATGCAGGCCAGTACAAATACATGTCAAATACATATGTTTAAAAGAACTAAAAATATAAATATAAAAACATGGCTAACAAAATCCTCTTGAAACAACCCCAAATGATAATAGTTGAAATTCGATAACACGTGGTCGTCACAGGTGTTGAATTCCTCCGTGGCCCCAAACATTAGGCACTCACCGGACAGAAAAGGCCTTTTATGCCGCTGTATTTACATAAGACAGGGACCATTATTTGTTCTGGGTGGTAGAAGATAGGCATGGGCTGGCATGAGGAAATTGAATTAACCGTGGTCGTCTCAGGTGTTGAATTCCTCCGAGATCCATGCCTCATTCATTTTTAGAAATGTGAGGTAGTCCACACTGTTGTGAGCTAGGCGAGTGGCTTATCGGTCACGATCCCCCCTGCTGCGCTGAACGTCCTTTCGGACAGGACACACGACGAGGGGCAAGCCAAGAGTTCCATTGCAAATTGTGCCTGCACACGCAGTAGTGAAGGGGTTCCTCTTTTCTCAGAGCGTCCACATCGGCCGTTAACCCGATGAAGTCGGACACCTGTCTAGGCGTTCCCTGAGGCTGGATCTGGAGGGCGGCTGTCGATGGGTTGGTTGCAAAAATGATCTCATATCTGAAGTGACCAACACATCTTTAAACCGCCTTCTTCTTGCATGCGCTGTAGGATTGGTACCCGCAACTGTTTCTCTGTGGGTGGAAATTCCTCTGACAGTGCCCGCAACAGTAGAATGCAGCATCTCTCGAAGCAAGGCCTGGAAATGCTGCATTCTGACAGCCCTTTGTGATGCTGGTAACATGCCCGCCATTTTGTTTTTTTACCGGGTGTTAAAGTACATTGCCACCCAGTACTGGTCCTTGTTCTTTATGCTTTTTATACGGGGGTCCCTCTTCAAACACTGGAGCATGAAGGCCCCCATTTGCACTAAACTGGAAGCGGTGGAGCGGCCTGGCTCTGAAGAGGAGACGGAGGATGGAGTAGGAGGAGGAGAAGAAGAGGCAGGCCTGCATGCAATCTGTGGTGGTAACACCAAATCCACACGGGTGCCACGGGTTGCATGCTTGACAGCCATCAGAAGGTTTACCCAGTGGGCAGTAAAGGTTATGTACCTTCCCTGCCCATGTTTGCTAGATCACGTGTCTGGATGCCCTTCTGGGAGAAATATTTCCTTCCAGGGACCTTCCACTGTGGTGTGCCAATGGCCACAAATTTTCTAAAGGCCTCCGAGTCCACCTTTTTATATGGCAGTAGTTGGCGGGTTAGCAGTTCCGACATGCCGGCTGTCAGCTGTTGGGCAAGAGGTTTATCCGGCGTCATCAACTTTTTAAGTTCGAACATTTGGGCCACTGAAGCCAGGGCCGGACTGGGGATAAAAACCAGCCGTGGAAAAAGTTGCATACCAGCCCCACAGCATTGCGTCATTATTTACTTGTTTATAATAGGAGAAAGCATTCATTTAAAAACACGTGTGGCCACCTATTTAATGATTGTTGCATGCAACATTTTACTTGACCAGCTATTTTAGATATTCTACGGCAGTCCTGTTACAATCCCCCCTCCCTCCCAATGAGCCTTTCGACCAAATAATAAAAATATTTATAAAATCTCACCCATATGCTGCAAAAAAAATAAAAATCTGCAATGTAAAATCGATAATAAAGATCAACTACAAACAAACATATTTCACATGAAAACTTACATTACTTAGCTTGGCCTTTGGGGATCTCGGACACCACTTAACCACTTTGGCTGGGGAGCTCGGCAGAGCTGATGTTGTGTTTTATCCTAATGAGAAAAATTTAATAATAAGGATTTGGAGAAGGGGCAGAGCGATAGCAGAGCAGAGAGAGGCCGGTGCTGCTACTAGGGGGTCATACCATGGGGGAGTAATAAAGCCCACCATAATGCCCCCCCCAGTAGTAATAATTCTCCTTATAATGTGTAAAACATACCCCCTTGTAATGCCCCCAGTTGAGCTAATGTTCCCATAATGTGCCAATATAAAATACCCCTTCTCAGTGCCCCCGTAGATGACCCCAGAGTGCTCCCCCCCTTCCCCATAGTACCCACCATAATGTGTCCCAGTATAAAATACCCCTATACAGAACCCCCATATAAAATACCCCTTCTTTTTAGCCTCAGTAGATGCCCTTATAGTGCCACCCAATAATTTGCCAGTAATAAGTGCCCCAATAGATTCCCCCAATCATGTGCCAGTAAGATGTGCCCCCATAGATGCCCCCCAATCATGTGCCAGCAGCCAGAGCCCCCCATTTCATATGCCAGTAGCCAGAGTGCCCCCCATCATGTGCCAGTAGCCCCCCTTATTATGTGCCAGTAGTCCCCCTTATGTGCCAGTAGCCACCCTCATGTGCCAGTAGCCCCCTTATGTGCCAGTAGCCGCCCCTTATGATGTGCCAGTAGCCCCCCTTTGTGCCAGTAGCCCCCTTATGTGCCAGTAGCCCCCTTATCATGTGCCAATAGCCCCCTTATCATGTGCCAATAGCCCCCCATGTGCCAGTAGCCCCCCTTATGTGCCAGTAGTCGTCCTTATGTGCCAGCTGCCAGTAGCCCCCCTATCATGTTCCAGTAGCCCCCATCATGTGCCAGTAGCCCCCCTTATGTGCCAGTAGTCGTCCTTATGTGCCAGTAGCCCCCCTTATCATGTTCCAGTAGCCCCCTTATGTGCCAGTAGCCGCCCCTTATGATGTGCCAGTAGCCGCACCCTTATCATATGCCAATAGCCCCCCATGTGCCAGCAGCCCCCCTTATGTGCCATTTGCCCCCCTTATCATGTGGCAGTAGCCCCCCATCATGTGCCAGTAGCCGTCCTTATGTGCCAGTAGCCGTCCTTATGTGCCAGTAGTCGTCCTTATGTGCCAGTAGCCCCCCTTATCATGTTCCAGTAGCCCCCCATCATGATCCAGTATTACCTATATTAAAAAAAAAAAACACTTATACTTACCTCCAGCGATGCGATGCAGGCCTCTTCCGGCCTGTGTCCCTCGCTATACAACTCAGACGGCACCATGACGTCATCGCGCCGCCTGCACCGGCCTCTGATAGGCTGCAGGCCTAGTGCTGGCAGCCTATCAGAGGAACAGGAGGGGACACACCTCTCCCTCCCCTGCCGTAGCATAGACATCTGTATCGCCGTCCAGAGGATGGCGATACAGATGACTATGGAGATGAGCGCTCCGGCCGCCCTCACTTGTCACCAGGGCCGCGGCCTTGCGGCACTCAGGCCTGCCGGCCTAACGGGAAATTTCCCGGTATCCCGGCAGGCCAGTCCGGCCCTGACTGAAGCCTGCCTTTTGCCAGATGAACGCGATAACTGCACGGTGGAAGGTGGAGTGGAGAACAAATGGGAGAAGAGAGGAGAAGGAGGAGAAGAGGCAGGACGTGGAGCATCTGGAGTGTGGCTTTGTGGGTTCTGACGTTGTTGCTCCCACTAGGATCAGTGATGAAAGGCTTGGTGCCTTCTTAAGGCGGTCGTCCCTAGGTGAGTATTGGGCTTACCCTGACTTATGCGTTGACAGCACAGGCTGCAGATAGCAACACTATTGTCAGCAGCTGACACGTTAATAAAAGCCCACACTATGGAGCCATGTGCCAGCATCCTGAGAGCGCCAGATGTGACCGTGCATGGTGGATGGCTCGCTCCAGATACATTTGCAGTCTGCTTTTTGCCTCCTGTGCACTGCGAGTTCTGCCTGCTTCTCCTCATTCTCCTCCCTATCTACTGCTCCCTCTGGACTCCCCTCTCTTGTGGGCACCCACGTGATGTCCATCGACACGTCATCATCGTCACCTTCACCACCACTGACATTAGAGATCTTGGAGTAGGCAGCAACAGTGGGTACAAACCTCCTTGGGCTGATCTGGGTACTGTCGTCAGACCACTGGGTGGCGGGCGTTGCTACCTCCTCTTCCTTATCCGATGCCTACAATGGCTGCACATCGGTAAGGTCTAGGAATAGATGGTAAAATAATTCCTCTGACTCAAGTGGAGGGGCTAAGGAGGTGCTGGTGGTGGTGTCTTTGGGGGTGCATACAGCAGAGAGTGAGAATAGTGCTGATATAAAGGATGATGAGGAGGGTGCAGAAGCGGAAGGCTGAGTGAGCCACTCAACCAACTCTGTTGTGTCCTTTGACATAATTGCACGCACCTTCTCCAACTTCCCACTTAGGCTCCGGCCTCGTGCACCTGCCCGACTCCTACCACATCTGCGGAATGGCCTGCCTCTTCCTCTGCCTATAATTTTCAAAATTACCCTGTGACAAAGTCCCTATAGAAGAGCAGTATTTCTGGAAGCAGGTATATTGCAGGCCTCAATCAATATTTTGTGGAAGCCGGTATATCAATACCCTGTATCAGTATTTTGTGGAAACAGGTATATAGAACCCAATAATGAGTATTTGCTGGAAGCTGGTATATCAAACCCCTTAATCAATATTTGGTCAAACCCGGTGTATCGCAGGCCTCAATCAATATTTGGTGGAAGCCGGTATATCAATACCCTGTATCAGTATTTTGTGGAAACAGGCATAGATAACCCAATAATGAGTATTTGCTGGAAGCTGGTATATCAAACCCCTTAATCAGTATTGGGTGGAAGCTGGTGTATCGCAGGCCACAATCTATATTTGGTGGAAGCTGGTGTATCACACCCCTCAATCAATATTTTGTGGAAGGCGGTGTATTACACCCCACAATCAGTATTTTGAGTAAGCAGGTATAGAGAACTAGAGATGTCGCGAACATAAAATTTTCCGTTCGCGAACCGCCATAGACTTCATTAGACAGGCGAATTTTAAAACCCACAGGGACTCTTTTCTGGCCACAATAGTGATGGAAAAGTTGTTTCAAGGGGACTAACACCTGGACTGTGGCATGCCGGAGGGGGATCCATGGCAAAACTCCCATGGAAAATTACGTAGTTGACGCAGAGTGTGGTAAGTTGAATTCGCAATGCGATTAATATAACCTGCATTAATCGCATTGCGATTACAACTTAGATCTGAGTTCCTAATGGTTGCATTGCTAGAATTGACTAATATAAAGAATATAGCACTATATTCTCAATCTTCGTTATATTTTATCAATACAACCATTAGGAACCCAGCTCTAAGTTGAATTTGCAATGCCAATAATATAACCTGTATTAATCGCATTGCGATTACAACTTAGATCTGAGTTCCTAATGGTTGTATTGCTAGAATTGACGAATATAACGAATATAGCACTATATTCTTAATCTTCGTTATATTCTAGCAATACAACTATTAGGAATCCAGCTCTAAGTTGAATTCGAAATGCGACTAATATAACCTGTATTAATCACATTGCGATTACAACTTTGACACTGCAGCTTCAGAATGAATCTAAGATGGATGCTGTCCTTGCTTTTTGATAGGAGGTGGGAGGGTCTGGGAGGGAGGGTATGCTGATTGGCTGGAATGTGTCTGCTGACTGTGAGGTACAAGGTCAAAGTTTGCTCAATGATGATGTATAGGGGCGGACCGAACATTGCATATGTTCACCCGCCGCGGAGAACGCGAACAAGCTATGTTCGCCGGGAACTGTTCGCCGGCGAATAGTTCGGGACATCTCTATAGAGAACCCAATAATGAGTATTTGCTGGAAGCTGGTATATCAAACCCCTTAATCAATATTTTGTAGAAGCTGGTGTATCGCAGGCCTCAATCCATATTTGGTGGAAGCCGGTGTATCACACCCCTCAATCAATATTTTGTGGAAGACTGTGTATTACACCCCACAATCAGTATTTTGTAGAAGCAGGTATATTGCACCCCTTAATCCGTTTTTTTTGGGGGGCAACAGGTATATCACACCAGCTGCAATTAGTTATTCAAAAGCATTTGTCCCTCTATATATCTGCGGTATCTCAGCAGAACCGCACACAACTGCTGCACAAGTGCACAATACAAATGCACTATAATATACTTTCTATGTTAGAAGGTATATTATAGACATATCACGAGAAAAGAGAATGTAAAATGGCTGCCAGATCAGTTTTATTTATAGGGTAGGGGGTGTATCCATGTGCTGAAACGTCTCAATTGGCTGTCCTGTCCGAACTGATGGATGTGTCAGGGGTCAAAAATCGGTGCTATGCAAAAAAAAATGGTGCGTGCGAATTAGGGTTGTTGGGAGTATCGAAATTTCGATACCCAATCTATACTTTTTTCCCGGTATTGATACGATACCGGGATTTCCATTTTTTCGATACTGGGCTGCGCTGTGCTGCGCAATCTAGTATCACAGGACATGAGTGCGCTGCTGTCAGCGCACTCATGTTCCCTCATCAACACAGGGGAGAAGGAAGTAGTCTCCCCCTGTGCCGCTGCTGCCGCTGCCACCAATGAGGAGAGAGGGGTGGAGGAGGACTGCGCCACCAATGATAGCAGGACTATAAATGGGTCTGGACTTTAAGTTACCAGGCTACATAGAGCGGCGCCCAGGGACCTCCCTGCACTTGCTATTATTCCTAGGGGCTGCTCCATTCGCCCGCTGTGCCCCCATTACTGTCTCCTGCTCCGTATGCTAATTACTACTATCGGAGCAATGGGCAGGAGACATCAGATTCTCTCCTGGGCGTTCCTTCTCCCTGGCTGTAGCACTGTCCAATCGCAGCTCAGAAGAAGGAACGCCCAGGAGAGAAGTTGATGTCTCTTCCCCATTGCTCCAATAGCAGTAATTAGCATACGGAGCAGGAGCCAGTAATGGGGGCACAGGGGGCAAATGGAGCGGCACCGTTCTATGGAGCTGGCTCTTGAAAGGTCGTCTTTAACTTTTAATACAGGAGGCTGGTGCCGGCAGCAAATTCGCATAGCCAGCACCCTGCCTCTGACAGGGAGCTGCGATCAGCGGCAGTTAACCCCTTAGGTGCGGCACCTGACAGGTTAACTGCCGCTGATCTGCTGCCAGTACCCGCCTCCTGTATTAAAAGTTAATTATCATTGGTGGTGCAGTGCCTCAACCCCCCAGGTATTAAAATCATTGGTGGCAGTGGCCACAGGGTTCCCCCTCCTTCTCATTGGTGGCAGTGGCAGCTTCTGATCGGAGCCCCAGCATTGTAATCCTGGGGTTCCGATCGTTTACCATGGCAGCCAAGACGCTACTGTAGCCCTGGCTGCCATAGTCAGCACCCTGCTACTGTGTGCACTATGCACAGGGCAGCAGGGAGAGGGTGAGATCCTATTCACCCTAATAGAGATCTATTAGGGTGAATAGGACAAGGGATCAAAAGATCCCAGGTTCTAACCCCTAAGGGGAAAATAGTTATTAAATAAACAAAAAAATAAAATAAATGTAAACAAAAAAACACACCAAGTATAAATCACCCCCTTTCCCAATTTTACATATAAAATATAAAAAAATTAAATAAATAAACATATCACATATCGCCACGTCCGAAAATTCCAAACTATTAAAATATTTAAAAAATCTATGCGGTGAACACCGGAACAGAAAAAAAAAATAAAAAATGCGTGATTCGCCATTTTTTTTAAATGTGGAATGCAAGTGGCTTTTTTGGCGTTTTATTTTTTGCACATGGTATCGAATGGTATCGAGTATTGGCAATACTTTTTTATGGTATCAAAATCGAATCAAAAATTTGGTATCACAACAACTCTAGTGCGAATATCGCCATATGTTTGCATGTTCTGCGAATCGCCGCGATACGACTGCCGGGCGAACCGCAAACCCATCTCTATTAGCCAACACATATTACTGGTTGTTTACCCTTCTCGACCTCCGCTACAAAGAGAACTTCTCATCTCTCATTCCTGTGGTGTAGAGGACGAGTAAAATGGTGCAATACCAGAAGGTCCTTGTGGAAAAAATGCTCCAAAAATTTCCAGCTGACAACGCTGGCTGCAGAGTACACAGTTCCTTGGCCAACTGAGGAGAGGAGACGAGGGGAACACACAGCCGTTCCAACAGAGGCAGGGCAACACTCTCCAAGGCCTGGGACAGTTTTTTTTCCACACCCCGCCAGCATTCTCACCCTGATGTATGGCCTAGTGTCACAAGGAGGGAAAAATTTTGGAAGATGGTGAAGGAGTACGTAGCAGACCGTGTCAGCGTCATCAGTGATCCCTGTGTGCCTTACAACTATTAGGTGTCCAAGCTGGGCACGTGGCACGAACTGGCGCTCTACGCCTTGGAGGTGCTGGCCTGCCCTGCTGCCAGCATTTTGTCAGAGCTTATATTTAGTGCTGCTGGGACATAATAACTGATAAGCGCATCCGCCTGTCAACTGAAAATGCTGACCAGTTGACTCTTATAAAAATGAACAAGGCCTGGTTTTCCCCTGACTTCTCTACTCCACCAGAGGAAAGCGACTGAACATAAAGGCACTCTAAATGTGGCTTTTATGGTGTATTGAATACACTGTATTCTCATGCACCCCTTCCACCACTAAAAACGGTATTTGGTTCAATCTCCCTTTTCTCGTCCTCTTCCTCCTCCTCCATCATATCAACATGCTTATTAGGCTGCCCTCGCTCCTAAAATTTTAGAGATTTAGCTCAGCAGTGGGCTCTCACCCATAATGTTTTTGAGGGTCACCAGCAGGCCCTCAACCATAATGTTTAGATGGTCAGCTCAGCAGCAGGCCCTCGCCCACAAATTTTTTTAGATGGTCAGCTCGGCAGAAGGCCCTCGCCCACAATTTTTTTTAGATGGTCAGCTCAGCAGCAGGCCCTCGCCCATAATGTCTTAGATGATCAGCTCGGCAGCAGGCCCTCATCCACAATTTTTTTTAGATGGTCAGCTCGGCGGCAGGCCCTCGCCCACAAAATTTATTATATGGTCAGTTCAGCAGCAGGCCTTCACCC
Organism: Bufo bufo; assembly: GCF_905171765.1. Taxonomy (NCBI): domain Eukaryota; kingdom Metazoa; phylum Chordata; class Amphibia; order Anura; family Bufonidae; genus Bufo; species Bufo bufo. The sequence goes on along the minus strand of NC_053390.1, from coordinate 407,565,326 downwards.
CTAATGTTTTAGAGGATCACCAGCAGGCCATCAATCATAATGTTTCAAGGGTGTGTATGATGCCCTCCTTTATGTGTAATAAAGGGTGCATTGGAGTGCCGGTTCCTTGTAACTTTTGGCAGCCCTTTCCCTACGTGCATAGGCTTTTTCAGTGTAGGAGTCCCACTACCTGAACAATTGTACCACAATGTGAATGAGGCCCTCTTTTATGTGATATACAGGTTGCATCAAAGTGCCTCTTCCTTGCAATTTTTGGCAGCACTTGCACTTTATATACAAGTAAATATACAGGAAAGGGCTCTTTCACACTTGCGTTGTTTTGTTCCGGCATAGAGTTCCGTCGTCGGGGCTCTATGCCGGAAGAATCCTGATCAGGATTATCCCCATGCATTCTGAATGGAGAGAAATCCGTTCAGGATGCATCAGGATGTCTTCAGTTCAGGACCGTAACGTTTTTTGGCCGGAGAAAATACTGCAGCATGCTGCGCTTTTTTCTCCGGCCCAAAATCCTGAACACTTGCCACAAGGCCGGATCCCGAATTAATGCCGATTGAAAGGCATTAATCAAAATCCGGCCTTAAGCTAAACGTCGTTTCGGCGCATTACCGGATCCGACGTTTAGCTTCTTCTGAATGGTTACCATGGCTGCCAGGACGCTAAAGTCCTGTTTGCCATGGTAAAGTGTAGTGGGGAGCGGGGGAGCAGTATACTTACCATCCGTGCGGCTCCCGGGGCGCTTCAGAGTGACGTCAGGGCGCCCCACGCGCATGGATGACGTGATCACATGGATCACGTCATCCATGCGCATGGGGCGCTTTGACGTCTTCCTGGAGCGCCCCGGGAGCCGCACGGACGGTAAGTATACTGCTCCCCACTACTACTATGGCAACCAGGACTTTAATAGCGTCCTGGCAGCCATAGTAACACTGAACGCATTTTGAAGACGGATCCGTCTTCAAATGCTTTCAGTTCACTTGCGGTGTTACGGATCCGGCGGGCACCTCCGGCAAATGGAGTACACGATGGATCCGGACAACGCAAGTGTGAAAGAGGCCAAAGAATGTTTCCTAACAATTTTTCCTCTAAAATCGATTTTATCTTCGGTTTGGTGCGTATTATTGTTAGTCTGTAAAAGTGGCGTACTACTCGGAAAACATCATTACCTGCAGCGACCTGGGAGTACAAGATGTTCCCGAACTATTTCAGTGATGTTTCCATCAATTTCTGACCTTTTCCTATGAACCAGACACCCTCCCCTCTTCAGAGCAGGGGGTGCCTGGTTTCATGCTCAGGTTCTCCCATTGACTTCCATTGTGCTCGGGTGTAGGTGTGTGGCCATGGGATGCAGTTGTTTCCTTTCTGCACGGTTTCTTCGTTTTTTTGGAGTGCTATTTTTAGACTTTTTTAGTAAGAAATACTCTGGTGTTAACTGGTATGCTGTGCTCTTGGAAGAATCCTCTTGAATGAAATCCTGTGAATTGCCTGTTGTTTCAGCTGTCTCTTGTTGTGATGAATTAAAGCTGACTCGGTGTGATTTATTCCGTTGTTTCATTTTTTTATTTTGTTTCTTGGTTTTCATAGTAGAATGTTCCAGTTTCTTCTCTTCCCCATTCATATATTTGGTTGTTAGAATAATCATATAAGTCTCTTTGAAATTTTACATGCTTTGTTTCTGTAATGCTCTCTTCTGGATGGTTATATATAAGTCCTGATTTTCTGCTGCATGATCACATAAGTTGGAACTGTTTCATATTTCATGAGATCATTTTTTAATTGTTAAATCTCTCCTTGTATAATTGATAACATATCACTGTTATATTTCACAATCAGAGACATCAATTTTAGCGAACAGTGAGACAATATATCATTCCATTCAGTTATAAACTGCTCTGAAAAAACAGTGGTATTTTTTTGATTCTGAGACCGCGAGGAATCATAGACTTTTCCAAGTACTTAATCAAGGTAGTGTGATCCCACCACAATTTGATCTGTTGTATCATCAGTTTTTCCAAGTCATGCATTTTATTATTCATGTCTAGATGATCATGTGACTGTTGGTCACGTATGGAAAACACAAAGCAGGACGTTTGGCATTTGCCAGAGAACACCAAGATTGGCAAATTCGCCACTGGCGCCCTGTGCTCTTCACAGATGAAAGCAGGTTCACACTGAGCACATGTGACAGACGTGACAGAGTCTGGAGACGCCGTGGAGAACGTTCTGCTGCCTGCAACATCCTCCAGCATGACCGGTTTGGCATTGGGTCAGTAATGGTGTGGGGTGGCATTTCTTTGGAGGGCCGCACAGCCCTCCATGTGCTCGCCAGAGGTAGCCTGACTGCCATTAGGTACCGAGATGAGATCCTCAGACCCCTTGTGAGACCATATGCTGGTGCGGTTGGCCCTGGGTTCCTCCTAATGCAAGACAATGCTAGACCTCATGTGGCTGGAGTGTGTCAGCAGTTCCTGCAAGACGAAGGCATTGATGCTATGGACTGGCCCGCCCGTTCCCCAGACCTGAATCCAATTGAGCACATCTGGGACATCATGTCTCGCTCTATCCACCAACGTCACGTTGCACCACAGACTGTCCAGGAGTTGGCAGATGCTTTAGTCCAGGTCTGGGAGGAGATCCCCCAGGAGACCGTCCGCCACCTCATCAGGAGCATGCACAGGCGTTGTAGGGAGGTCATACAGGCACGTGGAGGCCACACACACTACTGAGCCTCATTTTGACTTATTTTAAGGACATTATATCAAAGTTGGATCAGCCTTTAGTGTGTTTTTCCACTTTCATTTTGAGTGTGACTCCAAATCCAGACCTCCATGGGTTAAAACATTTGATTTCCATTTTTAAATTTTTGTGTGATTTTGTTGTCAGCACATTTAACTATGTAAAGAACAAAGTATTTCAGAAGAATATTTAATTAACTCAGATCTAGGATGTGTTATTTTTGTGTTCCCTTAATTTTTTTGAGCAGTGTATATAAACTCATTAGTTAAAGGGCTTCTGTCACCCCACTAAACAGTTTTCTTTTTTTTTTGGTTACTTATAATGCCTATAATGCGATTTATGCATACATACTGTAATTAATCATTTTCGTTCATCAGATTCTGTTAAAAACGTACTTTTAAAATATGCAAATTACCTTGCTACCAGCAAGTAGGGCGGCTACTTGCTAGTAGCAGCCGCATCCTCCTATCCTAAAGACGCCCCCTCCGCATGCTGATTGACAGGGCCAGCGGACAGGATCTTTCTCTGCTGGCCCTGTTTGCATTCAAAATCTTGTGCCTGCGCCGTACCTGTCTTCAGTCGCACTGAGAGGCGGACGCTCGCTCGGTCGCTCCATCCTCAATACGCCTGCGCCGATGACGTCACATCTACACCTGGCGCAGGCGCATTGAGGAAGGAGCGACCGAGCGAGCGTCCTCCTCTCAGTGCGCAAGATTTTGAATGCAAACAAAAAAAAAAACAAAAAAACTGTTTAGTGGGGTGACAGAAGCCCTTTAAACGAGTGCAAACACACAGACAGCAACCACTATTGTAACATCTAATAAGCTTCATATGGAATGCCATTTCTAGTAAATTGCAGTTCTCTGGTTCAAATGGAAGGTGCTGGCAATCCAGATAAATCTAGTCCCAATGGGGGAGATGGAAAACTGGCTTAGTTGCCCATAGCAAATAATTCCATCTTTCATTTTCCAAAGGAACTCTGAAAAAGGAAAGGTGGAAATTTTAATACACTTCACTCTTTTAGCTAAATCAGACAAAAATAGTGAACATTTTCAGTCAAATAGACTTCATCAGAGACCAGACCATCTATACATTTTATAATCAGAGAGAACAAAAAATAATAATAATTACCATGTCACATACTAAAGATAACACACTGTATTTCATAACTGGTGCACCACAGACTAGTAGTAGTACAACATATGTACAAAATAGGTACACAAACTACAATATGTAAAACATCTAAGAAAAAGTCTGCAGTAATAGCTCTGTAAGTCAGTATAGAGAGACAATATATGAGCTAAATACACAATGTGAAAGATGGTATGTTGACTACATATTCATTAGCAGATAACATGTCAATATATACAGACTAGAGATGTTTTGGGTCCGGTTCGCCAGATTTTTTTTTAAAGTTCAGTCGGACCAGAATCGATTCAAGTTTTAGTAAAGTTGCTCCAATTGCCCTGAAAGTTGGTATATAACACCCTCTAGCCTCCTAGGACTCATAATTTTCTTTTTGTTAATTTTTTTCAATTTTTTTCCCTTCCCTTCCTTCACCCCAAGCCCTGGAACCCAATGACAGCAATAGTCAATGATATCTGATTGAGGCCTCTTTTACACAGCCGTAGTGCTCTCGTGGGGTTCCGTTCAGTGCTTTCGTTCCACACTGCATCTTCGGATTTGCGGACCCATTCAAGTGAATGGGTCCACATCCGTGATGCGGACTGCACAAGGCCGGTGCCCCGTGTATTGCGGACCGACGTAATATGGCCATGGGAGCACTACGGCCGAGTGAAAGAGGCCTAACACTGTTGAAACTCATGCCACGGCATGTGCAGACAAAGACAAATTCTTTACAAAAAAAGGAGGATACAAAAGATGGATCTAAGATACAGCAAAGAATGAGGTTGAATATAAAAACACACTCTGCATTGTTAGGGCTCGTTTACACGAATGTACATTTTTTCCGTTTCTGTTCCGTTTTTTTGCTAAACCATTCATTTAAAAAAAACTGAATTTACTCCGTGAGCATTCCATTTCCGTATTTGCTTTCTGATACATTTTGAGTCTTGTCCTATTATTTTCCGCAAATCAAGTTCCGTGGCATTATTCAAGTCAATGTTTCCGCAAAAAACTGAATGCATATATAACGCCTCCGTATGTCACCCAGTTTATTCCGGATCCATGATTTTCTCATTATAGGCCAAACCTACTTTTGCCATGTGCTTTGTCTTTAGCAACAGTGGCTTGGCACATGTTGAGGCCTAAAAAGCCCTGGATGCAAAGAGCTGCCAGACTTTACAGAGGAATAAAATGGATGTAGAGCGAATGCTAACTGTCATCCAAGAGCACCCAGAGATATTGGACATGAGGAGTGATCTGTACCACGACCGGGTAGCAAAGGAGCGGGCCTGGGATGAGGTTGCATAGACAATGCTGCCTCAACAATGGGACAAGGCGAGCGCCAAGAAGCGGACAGATTTAGGTAAGACCTCCTATGACCAATATTTTATGCAAATTATTTAAACTTGTGTATAGGACAAACTCGCTAATTTGCCCCTAGCAAACAATGCCTAATGCCAACTAATTTTTGGTCAGCTATTTTTGAACTTGTACGGTTTTAAATAGGATTGTTTGCTATGGTCAAGTTAGCCAGTTTTGGTGTAGACCAGTTGAATTTATTAGCACATAAGTTTGAGATAATGTATTTTTTGCAAATTGTGCATTAGCATATCTATATTTGAATTATGGCCTACACATGTTGATATAGATTAGCCAATTGTGTCAATGCCCCCACAATGGCAGTTTATATAAGATACTTCTGGTGTCCCCAGCACCCGTGTCACTCCTAATCCAGCGATGAAGGACATTGTATGTCCCTGTTGTGGCTACAAAAACATCCAGAAAGGGGGGTGTACAGACATTATCAAACCACATGGCTGAAAAGCAGCCTTTCATCATGGGTGATATCACACACGATGCAAGGCAGCTTGTCGCCGAAGTGTTGTGTTAATGTCTGTACACCCCCTTTCTGGATGTTGTGTTTGCCAAAACAGGGACATATAATGTCCTTCATCGCTGGATTAGGAGTTACACGGGTGCTGTGGACACCAGAAGTATCTTATATAAAAGGGACACGCCTATTGTGGGGGCATTGACACAATTGGCCAAAGTTATGTGATTTTGTATGATAATTTGCAGACAAACTTTGTCCTGCTAAATGTCATTACTAGTTTTATCATAAAAAATATACAATATTAATGGCATTGTGTTTTTTTTTTTTTTCTGTTGTATTTTCACAGTTCGTAAAGTCAAAACTCGTCGGCAGTCCTGCAGGAAACAATTTAGGCGGGAACTGTCCTCGTCACATGGCCACAGTGGGGATGGTGGCTCGAAGAAAAGGCCATATCTCTACACCCGGCATGTGCAAATTCTCAAGCCAATTCTGGAGTTAAAGCCATAAGAACATACTGTACTTTCTGTGTGTAAAATAGAGGTGCATCTTTTATGTTTGCAAAGGATGGGTTCAAGTAGTAAAGGTGACTAGTCCCCCAAACTTGCAATGTTTTGGTAAAGCACCAACTGTAATCCTCTAGGGCAGGGATCCTCAACCTGCGGCACTCCAGCTGTTGTAAAACTACAACTCCCACGATGCCCTTCTGTTGGATGATAGTTGTAGGCTGTCAGGGAATTATGGGAGTTGTAGTTTTGCTACAGTTGGAGGGCCGCAGGTTGAGCATGGCTGCTCTAGGGTAACCCGGTGCATCTCTCTCTCTCTATAAATAAATAAATATCTATTCAAGAAAAATAGCGGCACTGGCCTAAATGAAAAAAATAGGGTGCACGTTCCAGGGGAATGGACTTCTTACCCCAACCAATGGATACAGAAAATGGACAGCACTCCAGTAAGATGAAAGCAAAAAATACCTTTTATTCACCCATGCGGTGCAACGTTTCGGCTCCAAAAATGAGCCTTTCTCAAGCAGAGATACAATACAAATCAAGGCAATTACATATCTGACTAAATCAAAGTGCAGATCATGTGACTACACCCACCCAGTGGGTGTGTTACAAAGATGTGTCAATAACTCAAGAAAAATAAACAAAGATATGATAACAAAAAAATACAATGTGAAATCAATGAGAAAATAAAGACATGATCATACATGCCACATATTCGCATATATTGTGTGGATCAAAGTGGCAAAATAATCGATCAGGTACAAAAGTTGATCAGTAAATGCATACAGTGAACATGTGATATACAGGGGGAGGAACAGGGAGGCGACCACGCAGACATACCCAGCCGGTGAGAGGCTCATTCCATGCGGCTGTTCGGTGTTGTGTGCACTGTACTGCGCAAGCGTGGCGCTACATCTATCCAGGACCAGCGGCGGCAGGAGGACGTCATCAGGACTAGCCGGCACTCAAACGTCATCCAGGCGCCGCTTCATTCAGCCTTGGTGTATTTTCCGGCGCATGCCCAGTCGAGATCTGGTATCAAAAGCGCCATCTTGAGTACTGGAAAAAGTGCCCATTGGTCATATAATCCTGTGAAAAAGCATCAGACCTACTACAGAATTTGAGTATTGCGACATTTGACAAGTAGGGACAACCTTAAAGGACAGGGTGCCCACATATTATTTCCAGGCAACCTCCCACAACAGCCACAGAAAACCGCGGTTTAAAGTGGGGTATTGTCCAGGATGTCAAGCCGCAGTCATACTCAGGGGGATTCTCCTCCTGCAGGTACACAGATGCCACAGGACAGACCCATAATTGTTAAAGCGAACTGATATACAAATAAGTTACACCATCAAGGCTATTATAGTAAAATATACAGGTCCCAAGGAGTTCGCCAGGCCAGGCAGTACCGAATAAAAAGAAACACACAAAAATAAAAAGTAAATGATAAAATTGCATATTGCGTATTGGAATGATCCCCTCCCAGATGGGATGCTGCGTCCACTTCATCCACTTCATCCACTTCATCCACATGATCATGTCCCTATTTTCTCATTGATTTCACATTGTATTTTTATTGTTATCATCTCTTTGTTTATTTTTCTTGAGTTATTGACACATCTTTGTAACACACCCACTGGGTGGGTGTAGTCACATGATCTGCACTTTGATTGAGTCACATATATAATTGCCTTCATTTTTATTGTATCTCTGCTTGAGAAAGGCTCATTCTTGGAGCCGAAACGTTGCACCGCATGGGTGAATAAAAGGTATTTTTTGCTTTCATCTTACTGGAGTGCTATCCATTTTCTGGATCCATTGGTTGGGGTAAGAAGTCCATTCCCCTGGAACGTGCACCCTATTTGTTTCATTTAGGCCAGTGCCGCCATTTTTCTTGAATATTTTTGGCTTATTGGCTGAGCACGGCGCACAATTATCCCCATATTCAAGCTTCTTGCTGTTTTCTACCATGTCTATTCCTGAACCTGCTTCACCCAACAGTTGTGTGTACACACTAGAAGACATTGAGCGTATCCTGCGTGACATAGGAGGAGATGCCACCTTCCTCAATACCCCCTCTATCAAGGAGTTGAAACGTAAGTTTGAAAATGTTTCCAAGCGCATAGTATCCCTTCGTCTACACATGATGACACTGGGGGAGTACCACAAAACGCTAAAGATTCCTAGAGGGATGCGGTCTAATATACGACCAAATCTTTTTCATAGCAATCCCATTTTTTGTAAAAAGTTTGAGGCGTTGTCTAATCGCTACTCCCTGGACTTTATTTTACTTAACATTGAGTATCTGCAACATGAATTAATGATTTTGAAGTCCGATATACGTGATATTGAGGCTAATCTACAGTCTCTTCTCTGCTGAGGACTTTGTTAAATACATGGATGATACATCCGTCCAAATGAAGCATTTCCAGGCCGAGTCTGAGGAGAACAAAAGAGTAAAGTGGTGCAGAGATACCTATGACTACAAAAAGGACAATGTGTACAATTGGCAAACGGAGAGACAGTACAACACACAGCAGAGGGATGTTAGAAAGAGGAGGAAGATTGCTCAGACATCTCCAAATGGTGAACATGCTTTTTTAGACAAAGCTCCACGGATGCCAGAAGGACGTGGCGACACATCAGGAGAGGTGGTCGCAGACACAGAGGGTCTGGGCAGGCTATGCAGCAACAAAAACCGACCTGCGGTAACCAAGAGCAACGTGGGGAAGAGAAAGTGACTGTGGTCACTCTGTCCTCCAAGGAATTGACCTCCGCACAAGTGAGTGTCCTATTCAAAGGTTTTTCATTCTGTCCCAGTTCCCATGTGAACTGGTTTGAACTGGAGTCCAATTTGTTTTCCTTTTTTTGCCGCATTAAGCTCAAGATATGGTTTCACAATAGAGATGGAGTTGTGAGACCCCAGACGAGTGATTTCACACTGGGATCTCTCAACTTATTTCAGAAGAGCAATTTTGTACCTAATATTAATGAACCTGCTGTTGAAGCCTATATCAGTGCTGTCCGAAGGGGAGTGTCTGAGCTCAGGTCTTATCTTGGGGGAGATTTGGACTTTAGGCACCCTAATCTGACCACTACTGAGATTGAGGCTCTTGAATCTCTTAGATCCGACCCCACCCTTACTCTGAAACCAGCAGATAAGGGTGGTGCAGTCGTGGTAATGGATACCAACAAATATGTTTATGAGATCATGCGACAACTAGGGGACCCACAAGTGTATAGAGTATTAGACTCGGATCCCAGATTCATGATTGCCGGTATTATACGCAAGTGTCTGAAGGATGCTATGGTTGCTGGTACCATCGATGGGGGTCTGTGTGATTTTCTTGAGGTGGCACATCCGGTCACTCCGGTGATCTATGTGCTGCCCAAGATTCACAAGACCCTCATCGATCCCCCGGGACGTCCCATCGTCTCGGGATGCAAATCCATCTTCAGTAACATAGCTATCTTTTTAGACAAAGTGTTACGTGATTTCTCTATTGGGGGGTCTTCCTACATTCAGGACACATCAGATTTTCTTGTTAAACTTCAGGATACAGATGTGTCGCATGTGTCTTCAGTATTGCTTGCATCGTTTGATATGACCTCACTGTAAACATCTATAGTACATGAGAGGGCTATCCAGACAGTTAAGAAAATGCTAACGACCTCATTGTACACTCCTCAGGCTTCTGAGTTCATAATTGATTTGCTCAACATTGTTCTCCATTATAATTATTTTCTCTTCAGAGATGTGTTTTATTTGCAGCAACGTGGCGTGGCCATGGGGTCTCACGTGGCCCCCACGTATGCAAATATTTTTATGCGGTATTATGAGGAAGATGTCGTCTATCTGTCCCACCACTTCAGACATGTGCTGAGGTGGTGGAGATATATATCGACGACATCTTCCTCATTTGGACAGGGAGCGAGACTGAGTTGGCTGATTTTCATGGCTTTCTGAACAGCCATGACTCCAATCTGCAATTCACTCTTGTCTATTCTAATACAGAAATCCAGTTCTTGGACACCAAGGTTGTGTTAAGTGGAAGTGTATTGCACACCGAGTTATATACCAAACCCACTGATACCAATACCTTCTTGTGCTACAACAGTTCCCACCCTAGGAGAATAGTTCAGTCCCTCCCGTTCTCCCAGTTTCTTAGGGTGAAACGTGTTGTATCCGATGAGCATAAATTAAATGCGACCCTGGATTTTATGGCCATTAAATTTCGGGATAGGGGTTACCCCAAACGATTGTTGGAAGAACACATGGACAGGGTTCGCGGTCTTGACAGGAGTAAACTACTGTCTTTACGGAAAACTGTCGCTAAATCCGACAGGATTCCGTTTGTCTCAGTGTACAGTGAACTTAGTCCCTCAATTAACAAGATCCTTAGGAAACACTGGGATCTGCTGGGCTCTTGCTTTAAGGAGATTCCTGAGTTTCAACGTCCACCACTGTTCTCCTATCGGCGCTCAAGGAATTTACGAGATCAGTTGGTTAAAGCCGACATTGGCTCCAAGGGGTCCTCCAGACAAACTACTTTGACGCAGCCCGGCTTGGGCTGTTTTCCCTGCTTGGGGTGCGTCAGTTGTAGGTATATCCGTAAAGGGAGAACATTCGTGCATCCCAGCACGGGTGAGACTTATGACATCTTGTTTCATCTTACTTGCGACTCAAGTTACGTTATATATGTGTTATCCTGCCTGTGTAACCTACTTTACAAGGGTGAGACGACGACTGAGCTTAAAACCCGCTTAAATATTCATCGCTTGAGTATCCGTAAGAAACGTCTTGATCTACCGGTATCCAAGCATTTTACTGAAGCCAGACATAGGGAGGGAGACCTGAGGTGTTGGATCCTGGATCATATACCTCAGCCCAGACGCGGTGGCAACAGGTCCAGGTTACTTAAGCGCAAGGAATTAAGTTGGATACATAGATTGACCAGTCTAAAACCCAATGGTCTAAACGTAGAATTCAACTTTGGAGATACCTTATGAAGTGTGGTTTGCCTCCTATATCTAGCGGATCGATCACTAGTGACTTGTGTACACACTAAGAGAGTTTACATATCTCAATATTTTTGTCTCAATAGTAATTCTTTTTTCTCTTTTTTATTATAGATCACTTGTATTCAACACCAGGACGGTTGGAGCATGTGGATGAAGTGGACGCAGCATCCCACCTTGGAGGGGGTCATTCCAATACGGAAAATGCAATTTTATCATTTACTTTTTATTTTTGTGTGTTTTTTTTAATTCGGTACTGACTGGCCTGGCAAACTACTTGGGACCTGTATATTTTACTATAATAGCCTTGATGGTGTAACTTATTTGTATATCAGTTCGCTTTATCAACTATGGGTCTGTCCTGTGGCATCTGTGTACCTGCAGGAGGAGAATCCCCCTGAGTATGACTGCGGCTTGACATCCTGGACAATACCCCACTTTAAACCGCGGTTTTCCGTGGCTGTTGTGGGAGGTTGCCTGGAAATAATATGTGGGCACCCTGTCCTTTAAGGTTGTCCCTACTTGCCAAATGTCACAATACTCAAATTCTGTAGTAGGTCTGATGCTTTTTCACAGGATTATATGACTCATAGGAACTTTTTCCAGTACTCAAGATGGCGCTTTTGATACCAGATCTCGACTGGGCATGCGCCGGAAAATACACCAAGGCTGAATGAAGCGGCGCCTGGATGACGTTTGAGTGCCGGGTAGTCCTGATGACGTCCTCCTGCCGCCACTGGTCCTGGATAGATGTAGCGCCACACTTGTGCAGTACAGTGCACACAACGCCGAACAGCCGCATGGAATGAGCCTCTCACCGGCTGAGTATGTCTGCGTGGTCGCCTCCCTGTTTCTCCCCCTGTATATCACATGTTCACTGTATGCATTTACTGATCAACTTTTGTACCTGATCGATTATTTTGCCACTTTGATCCACACAATATATGCGAATATGTGGCATGTATGATCATGTCTTTATTTTCTCATTGATTTCACATTGTATTTTTATTGTTATCATCTCTTTGTTTATTTTTCTTGTGTTATTGACACATCTTTGTAACACACCCACTGGGTGGGTGTAGTCACATGATCTGAACTTTGATTTAGTCACATATATAATTGCCTTCATTTGTATTGTATCTCTGCTTGAGAAAGGCTCATTTTTGGAGCCAAAACGTTGCACCGCATGGGTGAATAAAAGGTATTTTTTGCTTTCATCTTACTGGAGTGCTGTCCATTTTCTGGATCTATATATATATATATATATATATATATATATATAGAGAGAGAGAGAGAGAGAGAGAGAGATAGAGAGAGAGAGAGAGAGCCTTTAGTCAATGTTAACTTATCGTCTCTTTACCAATAGCTGTTGATAGGGTTCTTAGGAATCATGTAATATTTATACAGTGGTGTTTGTGCCCTTTGTGAATTGTCTGACTATTTTATCATTACAAGGTAAATGGCTTTCCTAATAGCCAGATATATCCGGTTACATTATGTTTGAAGTTTTATTTACTTGTACTAATATATGACTATTCTATAACTATGCCAGCCTTTGCAATGTGTGTAAATTTTGGCATAATGATAGCTAAATTTTCTCATTCAAAATATATCATATAAATATCACCAATTGAAAATGATTTTATTTTTTACAACATACAGTATACACATAGTAATAATTTGTTCTACTATAGTAATCTGTATGACTAAAAGACAGTTATAAATAGTCAATTAGTTACATGTGTCTAATTATAATAAGTTCTCTCCTAGATCCATTGACAGCCTTGAAGAGGCAGGAGAGCAACCCCATTCATCTTCGGAAGAAGAAGAAGAAGCTGCTGTGGTGGCTGCAAGTCAGGACCCCGGGGATGACCAACCTTTTCCCGAAGAAGAGTCGGGCATGGTGGCAGCTGGGGGTCACCTAAGTAGCCCACAACCCCAAAGAAGAGAGCCACGTCGGAAAAGGGAGGCTAGATTTATTCCTGTCTCTTTCTCAGATCCTCTAGCACGGTTAGATGGGCAAATTTTGGATTATCTGAGCCAGAGGAGGAGTTAAAGTTCCAAGGAGAGGCTGTTGCGGGGCCTAGCCCCCTGATCCAAAATTGGCCTGCGCAGAAATTGCACTTTTATGTGAGCACCATGGCCACTGGATCAAGTGGAATTGCATTGATTCCTTGATAACATGAAGCAACGTGCAGTGGCCATGGCAGCGGATTACCAGCCACGCCCAAGTTTTTCCCAAACACATCCCCAACCAGACCCTTATTCACCCCCCCTCTATTCACAGGACCGTGACCATTTACACCCAGTATACCAATCACAAGTTCCTGTGGGTTGGCAACCAGGCCCTGTGAGTGGGCAACCAGGCCCTGTGAGTGGGCAACCAGGCCCTGTGGGTTGGCAACCAGGACCTGTGAGTGGTCAACCAGGCCCTGTCAGTGGGCAACCAGGCCCTGTCAGTGGGCAAACAGGCCCTGTTCGTGGCCCTTTCACCAGGGAATTATTTTACATATAATTATTCTGTTATGACTTTTATTTTTATTTTTTTTAATGCTGAAAATAAAGCCAAATTTTATTTATATTTCATTAACAATAAATATTTTATTATTTAAAACATGGTTTGCATGTATTTTATTGATGTTGACATTTATCAAGTACACATAACTTTCATTACAAGTTTATTCTTCAAACACAGTTATAGATGAAAATACTTTATCACAAATTAGGTCTACTAAATTTAATGAGAAGATAGCCCATGTATAGAAAGCTGAAGTGGAATTTTTCAACAGCTTTGTATGTTAGCTCATTCAAATATCAGGCCCATACACTTATGGTGCCTTGGACAGTGCCTTCAAGTGTCAGTTCGTTGCTAGTGTTTCCAGGATGGTCAACCTGCAGCACCACATCTGCTGACAAAATACTACTCTATAAACAGGCCCTGGTGGCGAATAATATCTGTAGGCTGTCAGGACATGATGGGCTTTGTACTTTGTCAACAGCTTGAGGGGAGCAGTTTACGCATCTCTTCAGTATTGGCTAGCACAAATCAACTAAATGTGGCTACATTTACACATAACACACATCACAATACCTGTTTAATGTGGTTGTTATTACAACCTTAAAATAGGTATTTGAGGATTACTGTAGGGCTAAATATGTCAGCTTAAACATTATGTATACTTGTACACATTCTAAAGTGCACTGGCAATCAAGATCACGTTTGCTAACATATTTAGTCCTGCTATCAATCCCAGCCCGCAAGCCCACGTCAAGGGTCCTCTTTGTCTTGTGAGTCCCTACACTATCTTTAAAAAATAAAGTAAAAGCTGTCTACAAATAAAAGTAACAACTAAACTAGGCCGAGTCCAGATGTAATTATTGTCTGCCCAGAACTGCGTGCATCTGCCACGGTAATGCACCCTCAGGGCTAGAAAAGTACTCAGCATAGAGGTCTCGAACTGCAAGTCCTGCAGTTCCAGACCGGCTATGACGAGTCAGGTCCAATCCTCCAGATGAGGAAGAATATGTTCCTGATTCCTCCAAACTAGCATCTAAGGGAGCATCGTGAATCCTATGAAGTTGTGCAGGATCACACATGCTTGAATAACCAAAGTGGCATTGTCCGGTGACATCTGTTAGGATGACAGGAATACTATCCACTTGTTGGAAAGTTTTCCAAACGCACACTCTACATACCGATGGACTCTTGTCAGCCGATAGTTGAATATACGTCATTTGTCATCCAGGTTGCGTCTGGGGAAGGGGTGCAAAACCCTTCATCAGCCACAATTACAAATGGTGCTGATGGTCCCGCAGAACCAGTCTGCCTTCTGGGCTCTGGAGGGCAAGTTGGTTGGCATGAAGTCTCTCACTCCATCTAGAACAACTGAAAATGTGCGCATCTGCAGTGCTCCCATAGGCTCCGATATCCACAATTATAAACTTATAAGTAGTGTCTGCCAAAGCCAACAGCACTACTGAAAAGTATGCTTAGAATTGTAGAACCGGGACCCAGAGTGAGGCGGCTTCTTAACACATATGTGTCTGCCATCCATCGCGCCTTAGCAGTTTGGAAACTGCACATCTAGATGAAATGCTCAGCAATTCGGATCCAATCCTCAGCCTTGGGCTCTGGCATCACTGTGTCCCGGAGTCGCTGCCAAATCACTTGACATGTTTGACTATCAATTCCAGAAATCGTTGAGACGCCCAGCAGGAACTCAAAATGCAACATAACAAGAAATAATTAAATTTTAACAAGCCTTGCACTGCTACATGACATAAATTTTATATATACACACTAATATATATATATATCATAACATCTGGTGAGCACATTGAGTTGAAATATAAAAACACAGATTTCCTACAGGTCAGATGTACCCAAACACAAACCATCAATTAAAAGACAAAAGAGACCACGGCCCTTTCATAATGTGTCAAAATGTGTAGTCCTTTTAGTCACCCATGCAAAGTTTTACTTAACTTACTGGGACCGGTTTCAAGCTAACAAACATTTCCAGTTAAGAGGACTCATTTGTTTCATGTGTGAATAAAAGAAATACACATTTTGACACCTTATGAAAGGGCCTCTTGTCTTTTTACGTATACATGTCTATATATATATTACATTAACAATACATATATTTGACAACACAAAACATGAAAAACAAAGACAACATTCAACTTACCTCAAAGTCATAATGAGCGGTTCCTTGGGTGAAATGCAACACCTCATATTTGTGTCCTGGCGTGTGAGGTCAGGATGCAGAGCTACTAACAAAATGTCAAAGCTGCTCACAGACATACGACAATTAAATTTATCATAATGCTGTCGCAGATCCATGTACAGCATGTGGAAGTGGCCCTTCCTGCGCCGCTGCGACAGAATTGGATGAATCCAATGCCTCCTCCTCGGTTCCTCATCCAGCATAGTTGGCTGCTATCGTTGTCACCGAGTATGCAGCCAGCACAAGAGAACCTCTTCCTCAAAGTCGTCAGCCATAATACAACCAATAGCAAGAGTGAGAAACCAATGCAAGAAAAACACCAGCTTCAAACCAAACTATCAAAGCTGCAAAAAGCTGTAGAAAATGGAGTGTGGAGTATCACATGACCAGTATATATAGGGAGTGTGAAAATTTGGTTGAGTCTAAAGTTAACTCATTCATGGTTCCGTTTTATGTCCGCAAAAAACTGAACAGCAACGGAAACCTTAACTGAAGCCATACGGACCGTTTTTGCGGAATAATGGAAAAGAAACGGAACCACAACGGAAACAAAACGGACCTCAAAAACTGAGCAACGGATCAGTTTAAAACAGACAGCAAAACACATATATACGGTCATGTGAACAAGCCCTTAGATTGTAATACCATTGAAACAGAAGCTGATCCTATTGTTTTTTCCACACCTTACAGCAAAAACTTCAAAGAAATAAAAAGTATTTTAAACATCTTTTTATTCTGCATAAGGATGTAATTCTCAGTAATATAATATCTTCGAATGTAAAAGTTAAAGCAAAACAAGGTTGAAATGTTACCAGGTTTCTTTTCAACAAAACATTTTAAAAAATTCAAAAATTTGGCTCAGCCAGCAAGGTTTTTTTTTTTTTATGTGGTGGAGCTAGATGCACAGTGTGTAAATATGCTTGCAATAAAACTAAGTTTTTTTTTCCACAAATATTACTGATAAAACACACTATACGAGTTTTTTTATTTTTTATTTTGATACAAATCCTATAATTTATAGGATTTTTGTGCCACATGTCAAAAATCCTATATAGGCTGCACCATTAGAAAAATCAAAACCAGAATAGCAGAAAACATATCTGATATCATTTAAAACAAACATAAAACATCAGGAGTAGCTAAGCACTTGAGGAACATGCATGGTCTCTTAAGTTTTTCAGATTCCATGGCCTAGAAAGGATTAATAAACCACAGAGATGATGTGATTAGCAAAAATACGTTCTTTCTTTCTTTCAAAATTCTTTTTATTATTTCAAGAAAATAAACATCCACCACAGTATAAAATGTTCTACAGTGACACTTAGTTGAAAAGTATGCATTCACCGTATTGTATTACAAGGTGTGATAACATTTGAACGTTATACAGTAAGACAGTTTGCGATAGTTTATGGGATTTGTTGTATAAGCTTGAAAAATTAGGATAACAGATACTGTATAAATATCCCTAAAGTTTACTGTATCAATATGAGGGAATCCAACGTAGTTCTAGACCATAATACAATATAAGTGTCTATTAAGTATGATTAAGGAGGATGAGGTTAGGTTAAGGAAGAGGGAATAACAGAAGGTTATGGATAACTGATGGAATGAGGGGGGGAAGGGGGGGGGGTGAGGGTCAGGTGTGTTAGAAGGAGGGGAGGGTGTGATGGTGGGGGGGGAACAAACAGTAGTTCCTCTAGACAATCATATTTGAGTTCTCAAGCAGTTAAAAAAACGCTCTGGATCATAGTTTCTTGCATATTAAGTATCTTTCAGCGAGACTCCAAATTCAGACAGGCCAGACCCTTTTCAATGTTATTTGTCACGGATTGGTGTATGTGTTATTTATTAATCCATGCTTTATAGACGTAAATAAGAACATCTAAATCTATGTCTCTGACTTCCAAGGTCCCCATATTTTTTCAAATTTGGAGTGGTTTCTAAGTTCCCAGTGTGAGAGTTCCTCCAATCTGGCTATGTCATTTACTTTAGCGGACCATTGAAGTCCAGATGGGATGTCCTCAGATTTCCATTTTATTGCAATAAGTAATCTACCAGCAGCTAGTAAGATTCTTATCAAACTCTTTTCTATTTTGGACAAGGAAGTCGGTAAAAGAGAGAGTAAAGCTATTTCTGGAAGATAGGGAAGTCTTTCCTCTGATAAATGCAAGGTCTTCCTAATCTTGAAAAAGATATCTTTCCAGAAATTAGTTATCTTAGGACATGACCACCAAATATGGAGGAAGTCTCCTACCTGTGTATTGCATCTCCAACAATTATTGGAAGTAAGGGCATATATTTTTCTCAGTTTATGAGGTGTCAAGTACCATCTAGTTAGTAGCTTATAAGCATTTTCTTGTATTGTAATGCATCTAGATATCTGTTTTGGAGCAGATAACAATATGCTAACTTCGGTGTCAGAGAATGTCCGGTTTAAAAAATACGTTCTAAATAGAGAAGCTTTTTGAATTATGTGGTTACAAACTAGATATCTTTCTGGCCTTAATTTTAGAAATGATTTATTGTATATTTATTAAAATAAGGTTTATACAGTACATGTGTAGATTTAAAGGTTTATATATGCGGAATAGTGTTGATCAAATCAAATTCGAAGTGAAATTCAAAGTGAATTTTCCTGTGCTTCATGGTAGCAATTTAGATTTTCTCTGAGTGGCGGTATAAAAAAAACAAAAAAACATACTTACCTTATCCGTTTGAATGTGAAGAGCCAGCCACCGCCATCTTGATTGAAGTGACTGAACTGATGTGACGTATTACATCACCACGCCGGCCGATGGATGATCACAATCACAGGCAGTGCGAGATTTCACACTAGACCTTCAATCAAGTTGTAATATCAATGTCAGATGCCGCGATCCGCTATGAATGGGAAAGCTGAGGGGTACAATGACAGAGGGCAGTGCAATCAAATGAAGTCTTCTGGATTTTATTAGAAAAAAAGGGGGGGCTAGATGCACAGTCTCAAATAAGCAGCGGAACCCTTATCCAGGAGTAGGTTCAGTCTCCTTAAAACAGTCAAATCCACAAGTAGTTGCGGGGACTGTGCTGATACCAGCAGTAATAGACACAATGCAGGCTTCAACACATGCTCCAGCAGGCAGCTGTTATAAATCCACTCCTATGGACGTCTCCTGCAGTGTCTTGATACCAACCGAAAACTTCAATATACGGCACCTATTCCTTCACAAGACAAAGAGACACATAGCGCAATACCCAAGTGGTAAAAGTAAGTATCCAATTTATTGTACTTACAAAGTCCATGTGATAAAAGACATTTCATAAAATCACACCCGACCCGGGTTTCGCCTTAGGCTTCGTCAGGGGTTGAGGAACTGAATTCCCTCAGACTCAGTGTTAAATATCCTTCCTAAATTGCTCTAGGACAACACCCATCTTCCGATTGGTCCGGAGGGCGGGTGACATGCATTAAATCCAAACAACACTAAAAACATCCAAGACGCTGCAGGAGACGTCCATAGGAGTGGATTTATAACAGCTGCCTGCTGCAGCGTGTGTTGAAGTCTGCATTGTGTCTATTACTGCTGGTATCAGCGCGGTCCCTGCAACTACTTCTGGATTTTATTGCTGAAGTCTTCATCTTTGGGTATACTAAGATAGCTTGTAATAAGCCTTGGACTTTGTAGGATATCTGTATAGTATCAATATTTTTACATTACTTTTGCGGTGTAAAAAATCTTATTATGGGGCACACCACTTTTTTTTTCAGTTTTAACACTAAATATATATATATATACAGTACAGACCAAAAGTTTGGACACACCTTCTCATTCAAAGAGTTTTCTTTATTTTCATGACTATGAAGGCATCAAAACTATGAATTAACACATGTGGAATTATATACATAACAGACAAGTGTGAAACAACTGAAAATATATCATATTCTAGGTTCTTTAAAGTAGCCACCTTTTGCTTTGATTACTGCTTTGCACACTCTTGGCATTCTCTTGATGAGCTTCAAGAGGTAGTCCCCTAAAATGGTCTTCCAACAGTCTTGAAGGAGTTCCCAAAGATGCTTAGCACTTGTTGGCCCTTTTGCCTTCACTCTGCGGTCCAGCTCACCCCAAACCATCTCGATTGGGTTCAGGTCCGGTGACTGTGGAGGCCAGGTCATCTGGCGCAGCATCCCATCACTCTCCTTCATGGTCAAATAGCCCTTACTTTCAAAGTTTTCCCAATTTTTCGGCTGACTAACTGACCTTCATTTCTTAAAGTAATGATGGCCACTCGTTTGTCTTTACTTAGCTGCTTTTTTCTTGCCATAATACAAATTCTAACAGTCTATTCAGTAGGACTATCAGCTGTGTATCCACCTGACTTCTCCTCAACGCAACTGATGGTCCCAACCCCATTTATAAGGCAATAAATCCCACTTATTAAACCTGACAGGGCACACCTGTGAAATGAAAACGATTTCAGGGGTCTACCTCTTGAAGCTCATCAAGAGAATGCCAAGAGTGTGCAAAGCAGTAATCAAAGCAAAAGGTGGCTACTTTGAAGAACCTAGAATATGACATATTTTCAGTTGTTTCACACTTGTTTGTTATGTATATAATTCCACATGTGTTAATTCATAGTTTTGATGCCTTCAGTGTGAATCTACAATTTTCATAGTCATGAAAATAAAGAAAACTCTTTGAATGAGAAGGTGTGTCCAAACTTTTGGTCTGTACTGTATATATATATATATATATATATATATAACAACACAGAAAATCCACAGCACTCCTTGAAGTAAAAAATGTGCAGTTTATTCACACATGTCGAAAAAAGACAACGTTTCGGTTCTCTCACAGAGGGGCTACAGCTGCATATTAAGGAGTGCTGCCTGACCTTTTCTATGGATATATATATATATATATATATATATATATATATATCCATAGAAAAGGTTAGGCAGCACTCCTTCACATGCAATGAATGGTTGTACGGTGCCTGCGGTGGTCCCTCGATACAGGATGGATAAACAACAAAGAAAGTCTGCAGCACTCCTTGAAGTAAAAAATGTGCAGTTTATTCACACATGTCAGAAAATTGACAACGTTTCGGTTCTCTCACAGAACCTTTCTCAAGTCAGGTGACTCACT
Organism: Bufo bufo; assembly: GCF_905171765.1. Taxonomy (NCBI): domain Eukaryota; kingdom Metazoa; phylum Chordata; class Amphibia; order Anura; family Bufonidae; genus Bufo; species Bufo bufo. The sequence goes on along the minus strand of NC_053390.1, from coordinate 407,544,250 downwards.
CAGTGTTGTTATATATATATATATATATATATATATATATATTTAGTGTTAAAACTGAAAAAAAAAAGTGGTGTGCCCCATAATAAGATTTTTTACACCGCAAAAAATATTGATACTATACAGATATCTTACAAAGTCCAAGGCTTATTACAAGCTATCTTAGTATACCCAAAGATGACCTGACTTGAGAAAGGTTCTGTGAGAGAACCGAAACGTTGTCAATATTCTGACATGTGTGAATAAACTGCACATTTTTTACTTCAAGGAGTGCTGCGGACTTTCTTTGTTTTATATATATATATATATATATATATATATAGCATCAAAAGGATGAGGCAGCACTCCAAATAAGGTGAAAAAATGGTGGATCTTTTATTCCCCTCTGCAACGTTTCAACCGCTCAATGCGGTCTTTCTCAAGCTTGAGAAAGACCGCACTGAGCGGTTGAAACGTTGCAGAGGGGAATAAAAGATCCACCATTTTTTCACCTTATTTGGAGTGCTGCCTCATCCTTTTGATGCTATACCTATAGCCGTTTGAGCCTGCGGCTGTGAGGATTACTTGCACCCATTACATCGGTCTTGTGCTGCTGTGACCTGTTTTTGTTCTAATATATATATATATATATATATATATATATATATATATATATATATATTGTAAGAAGGTACCTGGAATCATCATGGATGGAAGGTATGTGTCACCGAGGTTCCTGGCCTCAGTGAAGTAAGAGCCGGTATTTTATGTGTCAGCAGCTATTGCTAATTGACACCTAAAGATTTAGCATGGCTGTTATAGCTGATCCGGGATGGCTCTTACTGGGAGTAGTCAAAGTGCTGGGTGGGTGAAATCTCCCCATGTTCCAGGCCGAGTTTTACCAAGCATAAAAACTAGCCAGCACTGCCTGGTGTGTGGATTTACCTCCCTCTGAGAGTGGAGCTCAGGAGTCTGTGTGCTGTGAACTGAGGGCTGTGCTGGGATTTGAGGTTTGAGCCGGGCTGGAGGACTTAGGCCCCTCTAAAGGCAAACAGGCCGCCTATGGACTTGAAGGGGCTGTACGGCTAACAGGGTGTGAATTAACACCCAGGAGAAAAGGTGACTTTTATTGTTTATGGACTTTCCTTGTGTGTGAACAAACACCAAGCCACCTACGCTTTGTGAATCACCTTATCTGCATTTTGTTATACACCAATGTGTAAATAAACACCGCTGTTTGATTCAAGAACTGTGTACTTTGCCTCTATACTGCATCCCCTAGTCCTAACTACCAGAGTGAATCCCCACAATTGGTGGAGGTTAAAGGCAACACAGTGAGGCTGGCGTGAACACCAATATATTTAGGGGTTTGCATTTTTGGGCACAGTTGTATGTCGTACATCAAACCAGCTGTATTTCAACCCGTGCCCCACGACAAAATGGAGGCTGTTGTGAAGGCCCTCATGGAGGCTAATTTGCAGCAGCGAGAGACCAACTAGTTGCTGCTACAACACGTGATGGCTTTGCAGACAGCAGGAGCAATCCTAAGCATCCGCGATGCCCGGAAAGAAGTCCGTAAGGCAAAACCCTAAGATGACACCCGCAGACGACATCAAAACCTACCGGGCGATGTATGAGAAAGTGGCCACCAGGGAATAGCTGCCCCGAGACCAGTGGGCTTAGGTCGTCGATCGTTTCCTGGAATCAGAGTGCCAGCAGGTGTATTTCAACTTCGATCAAGTGTAAGACTACCCGAAGGTAAAGTTTGATATTTTGGCAAGACTGGGGGTTGAATGTGTTGGTCCGGGCCCAGCGGGTACATCAGTGGGGGTTTAAGCTGCCTGAGCCCGCAAGACCCCAGTATTATGACTTACTCCACCTTTTGCAAAAGTGGCTACAGCTTGATGTGCTGAGTCCCAAGGCTATGCTGGATAAACTATTGACTGACATATTCTGGAGGGCGCTGCCACCACCTCTCCAGCACCAGATCGGCCAGGTATCTCTTGGAAATGCCCTGGAAATGGTGGACCTGGTGGAACGCTATAAGGCCACCAAGGATCTCAAGAGGGTTCTTTTGGGAGGAGGACAGGCAAACTTCAGAACTCCCCACCCCAGGCCCACCGGTATGAGCCAATGAAATCCCCCCCGGGAGGTTCCCCCTATGGGCCAGACCCAGTTAATCTGCTGGCAGTGTCAGGAACCCGACCACACCAGTGCTGAGTGTCCTCATCGGGTTGAGCCCATTGACACTAATTGTGATTACTGATAATCGCTATGTGCTAGGAAACTGTTTGCCACAGGTACCCCGGAGGTTCTAGACCACTTGTGTCAGATTAAAGTGGGAGACACTCAAGCGGAGGCACTGCTAGACTCAGGGAACTTGGTGACCCTGGTAAGGGCTACCCTGGTGCGGTCCGCTGAGTATACTGGCCGGAAAGTTGGGGTGAAGTGCATTTTTGGAGACTTGAAAGACTACCCCACCGCGCTGGTGTCTCTAACCACGGTGGCCGGCAGGTGGACCCACAAGTTTTCCCTGCCCTATGGCCGGTTGTGAAAGTTAAGGATACCCCTGAGACAGGAATAAGCCCAGGAGATTGGCCTTGTTTAGGGGGACGGCCAGAAGCCTGGGAACCTGAGGCCGAAGGGCCAGCAGTAGGGATGACCGCCACTTCGGTGGAAGAGGGGGAGACAACCCTGTGTAGTGTAATAATGAAAGACGTGGAGGAGTTGCCACCAGGTCCTGGGTTGGCAGACCTCAACATCTCCGGGGAGAATTTTGGTACAACCTAACACCGAGACGCAACTATATCGCGGGCCTGGGAGAATGTGGTAATACTTGATGGTGTACCCTAACAACCTAGGGCCGAGTCGATGTATCCCCGTTTTGTGGTCCACCAAAATATGCTATATCGGGTAAACCAGCTGCGGGGTGAACTTGTTGAACAGTTGGTGGTGCCCGGGGCCTATCAAAAACTCATGTTAGAGTTTGCCCACCAACATGTTCTAGGGGGTCATCTGGTACTGCAGAAGACACAGGACTGGATACTACAACGGTTTTACTAGCCCAGTGTCTTTAGAGAGGTGGATGACTTTTGTAAGTCTTTCCCGATCTGCCAAACCACTAGCCCCCAGCACCTGTTCCGCAGTCCCTTAGTGCCCCTCCCAATTATCGAGGTACCATTTGAGAGAATCTCTATGGATCTCATAGGCCCAGTACCGAAGTCCGCTAGGGGGCGCCAACACATCTTGGTCGTCCTGGACTAAGGCACTCGGTACCCAGAGGCAGTGCCACTGTGACATACAGTACAGACCAAAAGTTTGGACACACCTTCTCATTCAAAGAGTTTTCTTTATTTTCATGACTATGAAAATTGTAGATTCACACTGAAGGCATCAAAACTATGAATTAACACATGTGGAATTATATACATAACAAACAAGTGTGAAACAACTGAAAATATGTCATATTCTAGGTTCTTCAAAGTAGCCACCTTTTACTTTGATTACTGCTTTGCACACTCTTGGCATTCTCTTGATGAGCTTCAAGAGGTAGACCCCTGAAATGTTTTTCACTTCACAGGTGTGCACTGTCAGGTTTAATAAGTGGAATTTCTTGCCTTATAAATGGGGTTGGGACCATCAGTTGCATTGAGGAGAAGTCAAGTGGATACACAGCTGGTAGTCCTACTGAATAGACTGTTAGAATTTGTATTATGGCAAGAAAAAAGCAGCTAAGTAAAGAAAAACGAGTGGCCATCATTACTTTAAGAAATGAAGGTCAGTCAGTCAGCCGAAAAATTAAGGGCTATTTGACCATGAAGGAGAGTGATGGGGTGCTGCGCCAGATGACCTGGCCTCCACAGTCACCGGACCTGAACCCAATCGAGATGGTTTGGGGTGAGCTGGACCGCAGAGTGAAGGCAAAAGGGCCAACAAGTGCTAAGCATCTCTGGGAACTCCTTCAAGACTGTTGGAAGACCATTTCAGGTGACTACCTCTTGAAGCTCATCAAGAGAATGCCAAGAGTGTGCAAAGCAGTAATCAAAGCAAAAGGTGGCCACTTTGAAGAACCTAGAATATGACATATTTTCAGTTGTTTCACACTTGTTTGAATGAGAAGGTGTGTCCAAACTTTTGGTCTGTACTGTACATCGGCCAAACTCCTAGCAAAAGAGTTAATGGAGATGTTTTCCCGAGTGGGGATACCCAAAGAGGTTCTGACTGACCAGGGGACTCCTTTTATGTCCAAGGTCATGCGGGAGCTCTGTAAGTTGCTGAATATCAAACAGATATGGATATCCGTCTATCACCCGCAAACTGACGGCCTAGTAGAAAGGTTTAACCAAACGTTAAAAACTATGTTAAAGCGAGTAGTAGCTAAGGATGGAAAGAACTGGGACCTCCTTCTTCCCTATCTTATGTTCGCAGTGCGAGAAGTGTTGAGAAAAGTAGGCATGGCCTCCTGCAGCTCATCATATTTCCCATGATTTATGCCAGATACTGGCATAAATTGTAGCTATAAACTACACTATTTCTTAGCTGACATAAAAATGAATTTCTGGCATATGAATTGTTATCTGATGCATCAAATGTATCACTTAATATATTTTACATATTTTGTCTTTATATATCTTCCTCTATGGCCTTAAATTATCAAGACCAGGATGTGGTATGGCAGTCTTGATAGGGCCTGTGTCACTGGACGAGGAATTTAATTTATGATGAGGAGCAGATGTCATCATACTGTACATTAAATGTCCCCTTCAGCTTTCAGTTTACCAGACTGAAATCTACTCCAACTTGTAGTTGGTGTAGATTTCGGTCATAATTTTCACCAGTGTAAATCATAATAAACATGCCGGGGCTGATGGCCACGTCCTTGTACCACACTTGCCATACTCCTTTATGTAAACTAGATTTAGTTGCAATGGCATTTAAAATTGTGTTATTAATGTTAAAAACCAGACATAGGGAGATGGTAAATTTCCCTCTATGTGTCTACTGTACTGTGGTACAAATTAAATTTAACTGGTTATTATATATATATATATATATATATATATATACTGAAGAAAATCCAGCGGGAGCACCACCAGGAGTCGGGTGCAAAATCCAAAGAGGCAGCGGTAATGCCCCAACCATACGATTAGAAGAAAGCAGGACTGCACTCCAAGTAAAGTGAAAAATCAGTGAAGCTTTATTCACCCATAACTTTGGCAACTTAGCGACGTTTCGGCTCACAAGAGCCTTCTTCCAGCGGAAGAAGGCTCTTGTGAGCCGAAACGTCGCTAAGTTGCCAAAGTTATGGGTGAATAAAGCTTCACTGATTTTTCACTTTACTTGGAGTGCAGTCCTGCTTTCTTCTAATCGTATATATATATATATATATATATATATATATATATATATATTATTTTAACTCTGACCTGAACATCGTATTATAACCCTAACCTGTATAATCTATCCTGACCTGAATATCATATAACCCTAATTTGTTTGTATACTTCTGTATATTCTGGATATATATCTTCCATTGTTATGTATAATTTAGATAACAATTATTTGAACTAGCCTACTGTATATGGTACAATGCCTGGAGTTTTCTTACATTTTCAAATGCAAAGTCGATTTGTAGCAATTCTGACAATTTAACATTTTGGTTTACAATCCAAGAAATATCTGATATCAGCCTTGTGTTGATTACAATTATTACCATATTGCTCTACTTAGAGAAAAATACTCAGAGATATAAGCCAAGCAATCATTCATCAAACACTTTGCAATCATAATTTTATGAGGGCTACATTTTGTGTTTTTTGACCAAACTATAATATGAATAAAACATTCTTTTAAATTATTTAAATTGCAGTTTGCTTATTCAATACATATACACATACATTATATTGTGATTGTGTGAAGGAATAAATTTGAAGTACACTCTATATATCAAAGGTGTAAGAATTTATGATAAGGATGACCAAACCAGTTCTTTCCTATTTTTGAACGGCAGACAAACCCAAATATTTTTAGGTTTGTTTTGGACGAATCCATTAAAATGGAGTGTAGCGCCATTTTAGGGCATATGTTGGTGGAAAAAAAGCTCTAGGGAGGACAGCCTGGATGAGCCAATCAGTGCTGCAGCAGGCAGAGTAAGCAGAATGTGAGTATGTGCTGGGCTGTGAATGAGGGTGGTTGGGTGTTAAAGTGTCTGCCAGGAAAAAAATCTGAGAGTCAGGGAGAGTGAAAAAACAATGAGGGACAGTCAGAAATCAATTAAATATATTGCCATGGAGAGTGAAGGGAAGGGTTAGAATTACAAAGAACAAGAAGAATAAATGTGTGTGTAGAAAAGGCAGGCAGGGAAGTTGTCAGCCAGGGAGGAAGGATGGAGGAACTGTAGCTGCTGTTCCTTCTAGAAGAACTGCATCTCCTGTACTGCAGACCTCAAAAGCAGCTACCTGCAAGCAAATATCCCCCCCCCCCCACCATTTTCACAGAAATCCTTTTTCTTTGTGGGGTTCAATTTAATTAAGGTGCATATATACATGATTACTGCAGCAATACCCATGGTGTGGCAACAATCTAACTGTGTGTATTAAGGTGAAATTGAGCGTCAAGCCTCAAATGTCCATTTACGCATATTTGGTTTCCACACGGTTGCAATTTAAATATTTGGGGGGAAAGGGGGTCCATTTAATTTAGCTGCATATATACATGTACATGATTACTACAGCAATACCCAAGGTGTGGCAGCAATCTACTTGTGTGTATTAAGGTGAAACTAATCTACTTGTGTGTATTAAGGTGAAACTGAGCATCAAGCCTCAATCATCCATTTACGTACATTAAATTTCCACATGGTCGCAGTTTTTCATTTTTTTTAGGGGGGTTTCAATTTAATTAAGCTACATATATACGTGGTTACTGCAGCAATACCCCTGGTGTGGCAGTAATCTGTGTGTATTAAGGAGAAATTGAGCGTCAAGCCTGCATCATCCATTTCCGTGAACTCCATTTCCAAAGTGTTAGTATTTTTTGGGGACTGTTCAATTTAATTAAACCAGTATGTATATATATATATATATATATATATATATACTACAAGACACAAGATAGGGCAGCAATCTACCTGTGAGTGACAATGAGAAATTGGGCATCAGGCTTCAATTGTCCATTACCAAGAATTCAATTTCCACATGGTTGATATTTAAATTTTTTGGGGACTTTTACAATTTAATTAAACCAGCATATAGTTGATCAACACCAATACATAGGCCAGCACACAAAAGTATCTGTGAGGGTTAACAAATTTAGCCCTAAATCAGTTTCCCTTTATTTCTGTGTTCACAAACATGTTTCCAATCAATTACAAATTTTTTGTAGGGGTTGTTGATTATATTCAAACTAATAGCATATATACGTGCTTACAACACCAATACACAGGGTAGTGCACTACATCTGAGAGGCCCAAAAACATCTGGTCTACGGAAGGGTTCAAAATGAAAGAGCCAGAATGTGGTTAGTAGCAGCACTAACTATACGTTCACAAGTAGTAGTAGTAGTAGTAGTAGGCCGCAGTTGTCCCTGGTGGCTTTGGAAAGGAGCACATCATAATTGAGAAGACAGAGAATGAGATTGTGGATTATATGGCTCACTCTTCCTCTCAATTGCAGCAGGATTGTTTTTTCTACCGATGAGACGCTTGACACACGCAAAACTTCACCCTCTGATGCAAGCTTGTATCCTAGCTACTGCATGACACGTGCGGTCACGTGACCGGCCATCACGTGATCTCGGCGCACTTCCGGAAGGATGCAGGCCGCGCATGGTGGAGAAGGAAGTTCAGATGCGTCTCCTGATGCCAGTACACATCGGTAGGCATTTTTCTTATTAGGCTAACAGTGCTCTGATTGGTGAGTTATATGTTTAACCCCTTCAGGACTGTGCCATTTTTAACCTTAAGGACCAGGCCATTTTTTGCAAATATGACATGTGTCACTTTATGTGGTGATAACTTTAAAACACTTTTACTTATCCAAGCCATTCTGAGATTGTTTTCTCGTCACATATTGTACTTCATGACAGTGGTAAATTTTAGTCAAAATATTAAATTTTCAAAATTTAAATTTCTCTGCTTTTAAAATAGATAGTGATACCTCCTAAAATAGTTATTACTTTATATTTCCCATATATCTACTTCATGTTTGGATCATTTTGTAAATCACATTTTCTTTTTTTGGGACGCTAGAAGGCTTAGAAGTTTAGAAGCAAATTTTAAATTTTTTAAGAAAAATTCCAAAACCCAATTTTTAAGGACCAGTTCAGGTCTGAAGTTACTTTGTGGGGCTTACATATTAGAAACCACCCATAAATGGCCCCATTTTAGAAACGACACCCCTCAAGGTATTCAAAACTGATTTTACGGTGTTTTACAAGAATTGGAAAATGTAGATGAAATTTCAGAATTTAACTTTTTTGGCAGATTTTACATTTTAATCCATTTTTTCCCGCAAACTAAGCAAGAGTTAAAGAGGACCTTTTACCAGAATAAAACATCTAAACTAACTATACAGACATGTAGAGCGGCACCCAGGGATCCCTCTGCACTTACTGTTATCCCTGGGCGCCGCTCCGTTCTCCCGGTATAGCCTCCGATATCGTCATAGTTAGGCTCCACCCAGGGGAACCTGACGGCGTCTCTTTCTCCTATGCTGTAGCGCTGGCCAATCGCAGCACTCAGCTCATAGCCTGAGAGGTTTTTTTTCACATCTGTTGAGCACCTAGATCAATATCATAAGTGACAAAAAGTTTTCTGATTGTCCTAACATAATATTCAATAACCTTTCTATACTGTTTTGTCATGTAAAAACTCATTTGCATAAACATGGGCATATGGGAAAGACAAAACCATTTGTATTGGAAATTTGCGATCTACACTACTCATGAACAGTGCCTTCTATTGGATTCATAGTCTTGTCATAAGACTATGAAACCAATACGTGGCGCTGTTCATGATGCATGAACAGCGCCATCTATTGGTTTCATAGTCTTATAACAAGATTAATAATCTTGTCATAAGGCTATGAAACCAATAGATGGCACTGTTCATCTTGTTGGGGCACTCGCTAGTAAGTGGGGCACCCTGCTCTACAGAGTCCATACACCGTTAGTGATGATCGAGCACCAAAGTATTCGGGTGTTCGGGCCGAACTCATTGCTATATTTGTGTGCTCGGCCGAGCACCCGAGTATAATGGAAGTCAATGGGAGACAACCAGGCACCTCCTGCTCTGAAGAGGGGAGGGTGCCTGGTCCATTGTAAAACACCACCAAAATGGATCGGAAACAGCATGGGGACAATGTCTGGATGCATATTGGACTCCCAGGTCGCTGCTGGGAACCATGTTGTCTGAGTTGTACGCCACTTTTACAGACTGACAAAAATACGCACAAAACTCCCCATAAAATCAATTTTACATGAAAAATTGTTAGGAAACATTCTTTCCTGTATATTCAATTGTATATAAAGTGCAAGTGCTGCAAAAAATTACAAGCAAGAGGCACTCCAAAACAGCCTGTATATCACATAAAGGAGGGCCTCATTCACATTGTGGTACAATTGTTCAGGTAGTGGGACTCCTACACTGATAAAGCCTATGCACTAAGTGAAAGGGCTGCCAAAAATTACAAGTAACCGGCACTCCAAAACACCCTTTGTTACACATAAAGGAAGGCATCATACACATCCTTGAAAAATTATGATTGATGGCCTGCTGATGACCCTCAAAAACATTTAGAGCAAGGGCCTGCTGATCTGACCATCTAAAATCTTAGGGGCAAGGGCCTGCTGCCGCATTGGTGACTCTAGATAACCTCTGGGCGATTGCACGTTCCCGTGACGGCGACAATCCATTTGGATGTCTGCCATATCAGCTTTTGATGTTCTTTTCTACACCTACCATGGTGATCATGAATAACAGGGAATCAGGGTTCGATGCCAGAGAGGGAGCTTGAGAAAGGGATACCACATCCAAGGGATGTCAATGGCTGAAATCTGATTGGATGGAGAGGGTGGGTCAAGTTATTAAAGCAGAAACATCCAAGGAAGGCAGCAGGCGTGCGGCAATTACCCACTCCCGACTCGGGGAGGTAGTGACGATAAATAACAATACAGGACTCTTAAAATGTCCTGTTATTGGAATGAGTAATAAAAAATTACAGGGACTGTCCCTGTGGTATTTTGGATGAGGAAACGTTATACAGTAGAGGCCCTGCTGCTTCTTTGTTGACTCCTTCTGCCTTGGTTGATAACTTCTGCCTGATCGCACGTCCCCGTGACATACACTATCCATTTGGATATCTTCCCTATCAATTTTTGAAGTTCTTTTATGCGCCTACCATGGTGATCACCAATAACAGGGAATCATAGTTCGATTTCGTAGAGGGAGCCTGATAAACGGCTACGGCTACTACTTCAAAGCAAGGCAGCATGAGTTGCGGGCCTGTATGTGAGCTGACCTTGTAAAAGATTTAAGTTGCGAACTTGCTTAAAAGGCCTTAAACTGATCACCAGGCCCACAATTTAATTAAGGCTTTGGAATCGATAGACGCTGGAGTAGCCTTGTACTGTAGCAACAACAGAGTGTCCAGAATACCCTATACCCCAGGCTCAGAGTCACGGTACCAGCCCATCTGAACAACCATACCCAAAGAGGCGTACACAGCAGAGCCCGCAAGTTGATACTGTGCCGCAGGGTAAAGGATCTGACCGATGGCGCACACGGCAGAGCCTACAAGTCAATAACCGTGCTGCTGAGTCACTGACCTGGGTATGTCCTGTGTTCACTGGTTGCTCCAAACTGACAGCAAGTCCCTGCCACAACATGTGACCCTGCAGAACTTGTAACTCTGACCCTCTGTTCCGATCAGCTTTCTGACGCCATTCCTGCGAACAAAATCTGGATCCACATGGTGGATCATGCAGCTCACAAAATGGCGGACTGCTTCTTCTCCAAGCTGAGCAACACCACCTCTTATAGTAGCTACAACCGTTCCACAGCTCTTCCAGCCTTCCGGGACCCGGTCCTCTCTCTCTCTGGGAAGCCTTCTGGATCGCTGACCCTGGCCTGGTCCTTATCCGATGGCAACTTGCACCAACTTGCAAGTCCTTCCATCCACGATGAGGCCTCACAGGGTCTGTAACCATGTTCCACGGTCCAATTGACCTTCTGGGAACCAATCTTTTCTTCCTTGACAACATCTGCATTGCTGACAGGCATCAGTCACTTCTGACAGTGACTTTGACCGCTCCAAGTCCCACAGACCTGAGGATTGCACTGGATCCTGTCTTCAGCCTTTGCACAAACATCTCTCCTCAGGTCACCATTTCCTCTCTCTCTGGCACACACAGCAGCATGAGTCATCAGCATGAATCATCATCTGTTTTGCATATTCAAATCCCAGAGTGTGCTGGCTGTAGCTGCAAAACAGTGGCCTCTAGTGCCCAAAATGCCAAATGACAGTTTCAGAAACAGCATTCAAGAATCAGTGGCTGTTTCTCCATCTTACACCGCCCCCATTCCTGTGGCTAGTAAAGATCGCTCTCTCAGACCAGGGCTGGCTGCTGTTCCATCAGTTTTATACACTGTCTATACTGTCACTGTGTCACTGTATCTAATTTTATTGTGTAATACCGTTAAGGGGGCCCTGATCAAATCCTTTAGTCTTCCTCCACCTGGATGGGCCCCTTCTGGGCCAGGGCCCCAAAGCTGCAGTTTCCCATGCTTCCCCTATAGCTACGGCCCTGGTATGCATTAATCTGCCGGTGACCGTCATACAGCTTCACAGATTGATTCCATCTGCATCTTTCTAATCAATCTGTGGCCTCAGTCTTTTATACAGACTCAGTCATTGAGCCACTATGTGGCCTTCTCATGCTGCCATCTCCACACCATGTCACCTTGCCACTCATTTTTCTCACCATGCTGCTGCTGATGCAGCTTAAAAGGGTTTAAAGTGATCACTAGGCCCACAATCTAATTAAGGTTTTACACACAAAACCAAAGTAAAAAATCAATTTTATAGGAAAACATTATTGAAAACATTCTTTCCTGTATATTTACTTGTATATACAGTGCAAGTCCTGCCATAAATTACAATGAAGAGGCATTCCTATACAACCTGTATATCACATAAAGGAGGGCCTCATTCACATTGAGTTGTGGACCTGCAGGTGAGCTGACCAAGTAAAAGATTTAAGGTGCGGGCCTGCTGGTGAGCTGACCCTGTAAAACATTGTATTTGAGGGCCTGCTGCTGAACTGACCCTCTAAAACATTAGGGACGAGGGCCTGATGCTGAGCTGACGCTCTGAAACATTATATGTGATGGCCTGCTGCTGAGCTGACCCTCTAAAACATTAGGGGCGAGGGCCTGCAAGCTGAACTGACCCTCTAAAACATTATGGGCAAGGGCCTGCTGCTGAACTGACCCTCTAAATCATTATGGGCGAGGGCCTGCTGCTGAACTGACCCTCTAAAACATTAGGGGCGAGGGCCTGCTGCTGAGCTGACCATCTAAAACATTAGGAGTGAGGGCCTGCTGCTGAGCTGACCCTATAAAAAAATTGAGTGGAGGGAATATAGACAATCTGAATGAGGAGGAGGAGGATGAAAAAACAAGATTCAACCATATACTCTTTTTTTGTGGTGGAAAAGGTGCTTAGGAATACACTACAGTAGATCGAGTACATTATAAATGATAGATTAAAATTGCCTTTATGTTTATCATCAGCTCAGCTCTACTCTGGTGGAGTTGAGAAGTCAGGGGAAATCCAGGCCTTATTCATTTTTATCTGAGTCAACCTGTCAGCATTGCTAGTGGACAAGCGGATACGCTTATCTGTTATAATGCCACCAGCAGCACTAAATAAACACTCAAACAAAACGCTGGCGGTAGGGCAGGCCTGCACCTCCAAGGCGTGCCACGAGTCTAGCTTGGACACCCAGTAGTTTAAAGGCACTGAGGAATCATTTAGGATGCTGTCTGTTATGTATTCCTTCACCATCTTCCAAAACTTTTCCCTCCTTGTACCACTAGGCCGCGCTTCAGGGTGAGATTGCTGGTGGGGTGTCATGAAAGTGTCCCATGCCTTGGAGAGTGTTGCCCTGCCTTTGTTGGAACTGCTGTGTGTTCCCCTTGTCTCTCTTCCTCGGTTGCCTAAGAAAGTACGGACTCTGCTGCCAGCGTTGTCAGATGGAAAATTTTGGAGCAATTTTCCAACAAGAATTTTCTGGTATTGCACCAACTTGCTCATTCTCTCTCACCAGAGGAATGAGAGATGAGAAGTTCTCTTTTTAGCAAGGGTCGAGAAGGGTGAACACCCAGTAATCTGTGTTATCTAAAATGCATATAACGCGAGGGTCACTGGAAAGGCAGCCTAACATGAAGTCCGCCATGTGTGCCAGAGTACCAACAGGCAAGACGTTGATGTAGACATCAGGATGACTCTCCATCTCCTCATACTCCTCCTCCTCTTCTGCCCATTCATGCTGAACAGATGGAACTAAAGTTCCATGGGTACTACCCTCTGTAGCATAATAAACTGTCTCCAGATTCTCCTCCTCCTCCTCTTTATGGTCCAATTTGTGCTGAGAAGACGAACTGAGGGTGAGCTGGCTATCAACCTGTGTAATGTCCTCCCCATTTCCCCATCTGCCCCATTCCGAGCATCGTCCTTAATTGTGAGCAGCAATCGTTTGAGTAGACACAGCAGTGGGATGGTTACGCTGATAATAGCGTTATCGCCACTAACCATCTGTATGGATTTATCAAGGTTTTTTAAAACTTCACATAGGTCTGACATCAATGCCCACTCCTCGCTTGTGAATAGTGGCAGTTGATTTGAAAGGCGACGACCATGTTGCAGCTGGTACTCAACAACTGCCCTCTGCTGCTCACAAAGCCTGGCCAACATGTGAACCGTAGAGTTCCAGCGCGTGCTCGCGTCGCACAACAGTCGGTGAGCTGGAAGCCATAAGCGCTGCTGCAGCGTTGACAGACCGGCTGAAGCTGTGGACGACTTGCGGAAATGGGCACACACGCGGCACGCCTTCACTAGTAGCTCTGGCAAATTAAGGTAGGTTTTGATAAACCTCTGAACCTCTAAGTTTAAGGCGTGGGCTAGGCATGGGATGTGTGTCAGGTTGCCGAGCTCCAAAGCCGCCACCAACTTACGGCCATTGTCAGACACAACCATGCCTGGTTGTAGGTTGAGTGGCGAGAGCCACAGCTCAGTTTGATCCCCTATACCCTGCCACAGCTCTGCGGCGGTGTGCTGTTTGTCCCCTAAGCAGATCAGCTTCAGCGCGGCCTGTCGACGCTTACCCACAGCAGTGATACACTGCTTCCAGCTAGCGACTGATGGCTGACTGCTGCTGGAGGTGGGAGTAGAGGAGGAGGCGGCGGAGGAGGAGAAGTGGGGGTTGGAGCCAGTAATTTAGCTTCTGGCGGAGACCCTGATGGACGTAGGGCCTGCAATCCTGGGCGTGGGGAGCACCTGTGCCATCCCAGGGTACGACTCGCTCCCGGCCTCCACAACATTCACCCAGTGTGCGGTCAGGGAAATGTAGCATCCCTGGCCACAAGCACTTGTCCATGTGTTCATGTTTAAGTGGACCTTTCCAGAAACTGTGTTGGTTAGGGCACGGGTGTTGTTCTTGGACACATGCTGGTGTAAGGCGGGCACAGCACACCGTGAAAAATAGTGGCGGCTGGGGACTGTGTACCGAGGGACGGCCACCGACATCAGGCTGCGGAAGGCCTCAGTGTCCACATCCTAAATGGCAACATTTCATGGGCCTGTCATTTTGAAAGTTGCGCATTTAGTGCTATGGCCTGTGGGTGGGTATTTGCGCTTGCGTTCAAAAGACTGTGTCATAGACATTTGGATGCTGTGCTGGGACAGGGAAGTGGATGTTGTTGCTGATGGTTCATGCGAAGGTCCAGGTGCAGGGCGAGAGGCATCCGGGCCTGCGCCTTCGACAGGGGATTGGCCAGCAGTGCATAATACAGGGGAAAAGGAGGCAGTGGTGTGACCCGCAGACCCAGATTGTGGACCCAGGCATTCGGCCCACGTGTTAGGGTGCTTGGATGCCATGTGGCGGATCATGCTGGTGGTCGAGAGGTTGCTAGTGTTCACGCCCTGGGTCATTTTGGTACAGCACAGTTTGCAAACTACCACTCTTTTGTCATCTGCACTTTCCTCAAAAAAGTGCCATACTGCGGAACACCTACCCTTGGCAAGGTAGATTTACGCATGAGGGTGCTCAGTGTAACGGTTGCGGGCCTGTTTGATGTGGGCCGACTTCTCCCTTTTGCAACCCCACTGCCTCTTCCAGCCTGTTGAGGTGCTGCGGATCCTTTCCCCTCTGCACTGCTGTCCTTGCTCGGCTTTTTACCTTCCCAGGTTGGGTCAATGACTTCATCGTCCACCACCTCCTCTTCCACTTCCTCACTGCTCATCCTCCTGACTTGTTCACCTAACCACTACCACCTCAGTGATTGACAACTGTGTCTCATCCTCTTCATCAACCTCTTGAGACAGTAATTACCGTTGAGTTATTGGCAACTGTGTCTCATCCTCATCCACCTCATTAAACAGTAATTGCCGTTCCCCACCGTCATCTTCTTGTGATTGTGGATGCTCAAGAGTTTGGGAATCAGGGCACAAGATCTGTCCCTCTTCAAGCGTGCTTGGCAAGAGGGCCAAATCAAGAAATGGCGCTGAAAAGAGCTCCCCGGAATATCAGAGTGTGGGATCACTTGTTTGCCCAGACTCTCCATGGTGGGAGGAATGAAGATCAGGGTGAGGATTGGGTTGAGCAGACTCTTGGCTACTGAGACTGGACTTTGTGGAAGACAGGGTGGTGCTCAACCGACTGGAAGCATTATCTGCTGCAATCCAACCGACCACCTGGTTACACTGGTCTGACTTCGAGAGTAGTGTCCTGTGCCGCCATGGGGCATGAAGCTAGGTATCGTGGATAAGTGTGTTTCTTGTGCTCTCTCAGCAGGCACCGTTTCACAGCGCTCAGGGACACGGCCTCTGCGTGCACCATCAGCAGCATGGCCACTTCCCCGTGCCTTACTGCTCGCCTTGCGCATATTAAATGGTATATATGCTTGCATATATGTCACGTACAGTAGAGCAGGTTTTGTAAGTGTATGCGCAAATAAAGTACACAGAATGTCACAGATATTTTTAGGATGCGCACACGTTAAATAGAAGGTATAGTGCAAGTAATGTCGCTGTCACTAGAGGCTAATAAAAAATTACACTGAATGAATATCACTGATATTTAGGATGGGCAAATGTTATACAGGAGATGTAGCGCAGATAATGTCGTTGCCACCAGCAGCAAAAAAAATTATACTGAATGTCACTGATATTTCGGATATGCAAATGTTATACAGGAGATGTAGCACAGGTAATGTAACTGTCCGCAGCGGACAACGTCTACAGAAAAAGTACACTGGATGTCACAGATATTTTTAGGCTGCGCACACGTTACACAGGAGATGTAGCGCATATAATGTCGCTGTCATCAGCGGCGAAAAAAATTACACTGAATGTCACTGATATTTCAGATGCGCTAACGTTATATTGGAGATGTAGCGCAGGTAATGTCGCTGCCACCAGCAGCAAAAAAATTCAACTGAATGTCACTGATATTTCGGATACGCAAACGTTGTACAGGAGATGTAGCGCAGGTAATGTAACTGTCCGCAGCGAACACAGTCTACCGAAAAAGTACACTGGATGTCACAGATATTTTTAGGCACACGTTAGACAGGAGATGTAGCGCAGATAATGTTGCTGTCTGGAGTGGCCAAATAATTGCAAGCTATTTTGCGTGGGTGAGCTAAAAATATATATTGCTGCCACACACAATAGTCATTAAAAAGACTTTTGGGTCTATAACAAGTATAAATATTCCTATTTCACTCCCTACACTATCTCTTGCTTTTGCTCTCCAGCTCTCCCTGACTAAGACTGAGCCAAATACGTGTCATTGGGTGCTATATAGCATGCGATGACGCGTTTTGGCCAGCCAATCACTGTAATGCCAGTAGCCAACATGGCTAAGGCATTACAGTGAATGGAAGTACTTACCTGCACGTTTATTGTCTGCGTATCAGCCAACAAACGTGCGGGAAGGAGACTCGAGCCTCTCGCTCGAGCACACGCGGTATTCGGCCGAACACCACGATGTGCCGAGCATCGTGATGCTCGAGTAAAATTAGTGTTCGGCCGAGCATGCTCGCTTAACACTAATATATATATATATATATATATATATATATATATATATATATATATATATATTATGTGTTATAATTGTAGCTACTGTTTAGTTAAATTCTGCTTTTTTTTGTTCTACATTTATCTATTCAACCAGTTAAATCGAATTTTCTTTTGGTAAGAGAATGCATTTACAATAGAGTTTTTAGGTATAGATAGCTGCCTTTTTATTATTCATGTAGTTCTTGAGAGGATATACTGCATTTTGCTCCATTATCACTTGGTTCTAGTCTAAGCTTCTGAATTTGTAGATTTCATATAAAGCTATGCTGCTGGCTGGCATAATTTTGCTATTAGTAGAATAATTGTCATAATAATGCAACACTTTGCCTTACAGTAAATGGAATGGAAATAGAGATGTTTTCTAAAAAAATATGTGTGAATGAATTCGTTGGTAACTAAATTACATACATAAGTAAATCAAATGGATGCTGCCTAAAATATTAAATTGAAAAGTATGGATATGGAAATATAGATAAAGTAATATGAACTGAGGTAAAATATACAATAAAAAAAATGATTTACTGAAATAAAACATAGAAATGTCAATATTACAATAGTTGACTAATGGTCAAAATATGTGACCACATGTACAGTAAATGAGCTTGTTGGACTTCCAATTAAAAAAACATGAGGTTTAAAACGGATGTGGGTCTTTTTTCTTTCTATAACAGCCCCAACTTTTTTGAGAAGGTGTTTCCCAGAATTTTGGTGGGAGTCTGTGGGAATTTGTGCTATTCAATCAAAAATGCATTTGTGAGGTTAGGCAATACTGGGATCATCTGGCTCAGAATTTGTGGTTCTTTTCATCTTAGAGGTATTTGATAGGGTTGAAGTTAGGGCCCTGTGCAGGCCATTCAAGTTTCTTGATACCAAACTCATCAAAGCATTTTTTATGGAGCTCGCTTTATATACAAGAGCAGAGTTAGGCCTCATGCACACGACCGTTGTGTGCATCCGTGGCCATTGTTCCGTTTTCCGTGATTTTCTGAGGACCCATTGACTTTCAATGGGTCCGTTAAAAACTCTGAAAATGCACCATTGTTCATCCGCGGCCGTGATCCGTGTTTCCTGTCCGTCCAAAAAATATGACCTGTCCTATTTTTTGGACGGACAACGGTTCACGGACCCATTCAAGTCAATGGGTCCGTGAAAAAACACGGATGCACACAAGATTGGCATCCGTGTCTGTGATCCGTGGGCGTGAGCTACTTTCACACAGACGGATCGCAGATCCGTCTGCATAAAAGCTTTTTCAGAGCTGAGTTTTCACTTCGTGAAAACTCAGATCCGACAGTATATTCTAACACAGAGGCATTCCCATAGTGATGGGGATGCTTCAGGTTAGACTATACTAAGAACTGTGTACATGACTGCCCCCTGCTGCCTGGCAGCACCCGATCTCTTACAGGGGGCTGTGATCCGCACAATTAACCCCTCAGGTGCCGCACCTAAGGGGTTAATTGTGCGTATCATAGCCCCCTGTAAGAGATCAGGTGCTGCCAGGCAGGAGGGGGCACCCCCCCCTCCCTCCCCAGCTTTAAATTCATTGGTGGCCAGTGTGCCCCCCTCCCTCCCCAGTATTACTGTACATTCATTGGTGGCCAGTGGGCCCCCCCCTCCCTCCCCTGTATTACTGTACATTCATTGGTGGCCAGTGGGCCCCCCCTCCCTCCCCTGTATTACTGTACATTCATTGGTGGCCAGTGCGGACCCCCTCCCTCCCCCTCCTAATTAAAATCCCCCCCTTATCATTGGTGGCAGCGGAGAGTTCCGATCGGAGTCCCAGTTTAATCGCTGGGGCTCCGATCGGTAACCATGGCAACCAGGACGCTACTGCAGTCCTGGTTGCCATGGTTACTTAGCAATTTTTAGAAGCATTATACTTACCTGCGATGTCTGTGACCGGCCGGGCGCTCCTCCTACTGGTAAGTGACAGGTCTGTGCTATAAGCAATGCGCCACACAGACCTTTCACTTACCAGTAGGAGGAGCGCCCGGCCGGTCAAAGACATCGAAGGTAAGTATAATGCTTCTAAAATTGCTAAGTAACCATGGCAACCAGGACTGCAGTAGCGTCCTGGTTGCCATGGTTACCGATCGGAGTCCCAGCGATTAAACTGGGACTCCGATCGGAACTCTCCGCTGCCACCAATGATGGGGGGGGATTTTAATTAGGAGGGAGAGGGGGCCCACTGGCCACCAATAAATGTACAGTAATACAGGGGAGGGAGGGGGGGCCCACTGGCCACCAATGAATGTACAGTAATACAGGGGAGGGAGGGGGGGCCCACTGGCCACCAATGAATGTAATACAGGGGAGGGAGGGGGGGCACACTGGCCACCAATTAATTTAAAATTGGGGAGGGAGGGGGGGGTGCCCCCTCCTGCCTGGCAGCACCTGATCTCTTACAGAGGGCTATGATACGCACAATTAACCCTTTAGGTGCGGCACCTGAGGGGTTAATTGTGCGGATCACAGCCCCCTGTAAGAGATCGGGTTCTGCCAGGCAGCAGGGGGCAGTCATGTACACAGTTCATAGTATATTCTAACTTGAAGCGTCCCCATCACTATGGGAATGCCTCTGTGTTAGAATATACTGCCGGATATGAGTTTTCACGATCTAACTCAAATCCGATTGTATATTCTAACATAGAGGCGTTCCCATGGTGATGGGGACCCTTCAAGTTAAAATATACCATCGGATTGGAGAAAACTCCGATGGTATAATAGGGACTCCTGACTTTACATTGAAAGTCAATGGGGGACGGATCCGTTTGCAATTGCACCATATTGTGTCAACGTCAAACGGATCCGTCCCCATTGACTTGCATTGTAAATCAGGACGGATCCGTTTGGCTCCGCACGGCCAGGCGGACACCAAAACGACTTTTTCCTTCATGTCCGTGGATCCTCCAAAAATCGAGGAAGACCCAAGGAAGAAAAAACGGACACGGATCACGGACCTACGGACCCCGTTTTTGCGGACCGCAAAAAAAAATGGTTGTTTGCATGAGGCCTTAGGCTACTTTCACACTGGCGTTTTGGTTTCCGTTTGTGAGATCCGTTCAGGGATCTCACAAGTGGTCCAAAACAGATCAGTTTTGCACTAAATGCATTCTGAATGGATAAGAATCCGCCCAGAATGCATCAGTTTGGCTCAGTTTGGCTCCGTTCTGCCTCCATTCCGCTTTGGAGGCTGACACCAAAACTCTGCTTGCAGCGTTTTGGTGTCTGTCTGACGAAACTGAGCCAAACGTATCCGTCCTGACACAATGTAAGTCAATGGGGACGGATCAGTTTTCACTGACACAATATGGCACGATGGAAAACAGATCCGTCCCCCATTGATTTTAAATGGTGTTCAAGACAGATCCGTCTTGGCTATGTGAAAGATAATACAAACGGATCTGTTCTGAATGGATGCATGCGGTTGTATTATCTGAACAAATGCGTTTGTGCAAGTCAATAACGGATCTGCACCAAACGCGAGTGTGAAAGTAGCCTTATGCTGGAACAGTAATGTCCTCCGCAAACGTTTGCCACAAAGTATAAATTATAGATGCTTCATTTGACATGAGCGTTCTTCACATCATAGACCTTCATTTGGCACAGCAAATGTTCATACAAATGTTTTTTCATTAATGGAATAGCACATCCTGCAAAGGAAAGATACAATTTGTTGTATCTGTATACAGTTGTCTAAAGTGTCTTTATATGATGTACAGTAGCTTTGGCATTTCTCTACACTAGAAATAAGATTCCTAGTTTAAACCCGGAAAAAGACACCATACCATGATTCCTCCTCTACTAAATTTTGGACATCCACCAAACACGTTTCACTCATCAGACCGCTTGCCAAATGTTATTTATTACTCCAGAGAGCATGTTGTACCTTGTTCCTACAACTGCAAACAAAGGATTGTGCAAGTTGTTCTTAGTTCTGTCTAAAGCTGGACAACCATTTCTTATTCTGATGTCAGTTCCAGTTTGGAATTCTCTAGTGAGTGTTGCAACAGAGGATTTTAAGGGCTCATGCACGTGAACGTATTTTTGAACCACACCCAATTTGCAGACCACAAAACATCTAATCGCTGTGTGCATGAGCCCTAATTCTGCACATGCTTCAGCACTCATCCGCCCAGCTCCTTCAGTTAGTAGCAATAATAGAATAGCATAATAATAGTTAACTACAGAAGATCTAGAAGATTAGACTTAAATATAAATGGCACGTAAACAAATGTGGTGAAAATCTGTTTCATATAATATCCCCTCAAAAGACATGGTGGCAGTGCCACTGTCTGGAGAAGAAAAAGTTCAGTCTCCAAAAGTGTCAAGGCTACTTTACCATAAGAACTGTGAATCTGTGGAATAGACTACCTCAGGACATGGTAACAGCAAGAACAGTGGACAGTTTAAAAAAAAAGTCTTAGATGAATTCTTAAAATTATATATTAGTATATATACTTGGCATTACCCGGGGTGTACTGTACATCTATCTACATAAATATTTTCTAAAGCTATTTCTTTCTTAGAAATAATCATTGTTATATTTGGCCCATTTAGAGGGGTAAAGAAAACATCCACAATTTTTTTAAATATATTTTCTTTTTCTTTTCTTTATAGGCCTCATAAATAGGGTTGAGCGAACCCAAACTGTAAAGTTCAGGTTCGTACCGAACTTTAAGATTTTTTGATCCCGGACCCGAACCCAAACATTTCAGTAAAAGTTCGGGTCCGAGTTCGGTGTTCGGCGATTTAATGGCGCTTTTTGAAAGGCTGCAGGGCAGCCAATCAACAAGCGTTTAAAGGGCTTCTGTCACCCCACTAAAGTAATTTTTTTTTTTTGGGCTAGTTAAATTACTTATCCTGCGATATATGAAAATATAATGGTGTTACTTACTTTGATTCAGCAGTTTCTTCTAAAAACAAACTTTTATAATATGTAAATTAGGTCTCTACCAGCAAGTAGGGCGGCTACTTGCTGGTAGCAGCTGCAGAAAACCGCCCCCTCGTCGCGTTGATTGACAGGGCCAGCCGGGATCTCCTCCTCTGGCCAGCCCTGTCGGCATTTTAAAAATCGCGTGCCTGTGTTCATTCTGCGCAGGCGCTCTGAGATGAGGAGGCTCGCCTTCTCAGAACTCCCTCAGTGCGCCTGCGCCGATGACGTCTTCTATTTCGGTGATGTCATCGGCACAGGCGCACTGAGGGAGTTCTGAGGAGGCGAGCCTCCTCATCTCAGAGCGCCTGCGCAGAATGAACACAGGCGCGCGATTTTTAAAATGCCGACAGGGCTGGCCGGAGGAGGAGATCCCGGCTGGCCCTGTCAATCAACGCGACGAGGGGGCGGTTTTCTGCAGCTGCTACCAGCAAGTAGCCGCCCTACTTGCTGGTAGAGACCTAATTTACATATTATAAAAGTTCGTTTTTAGAAGAAACTGCTGAATCAAAGTAAGTAACACCATTATATTTTCATATATCGCAGGATAAGTAATTTAACTAGCCCAAAAAAAAAAATGACTTTAGTGGGGTGACAGAAGCCCTTTAAGTAGTGTGCCCTTAGAAGCCATCACAGCCATGCCTACTAATGGCATGGCTATGATTGGCCAGTGCAGCATGTGACCCAGCCTCTATATAAGCTTGAGTCATGTAGCGCCGCACGTCACTCTGCTCTTACTAGTGTAGGGATAGGATGCTGCTGCTGTGAGGGAGAGAATAGGAAAGAATCTGATATCAGAACTTGTTGTTAACTCTATGATCTACAGCGTTTTTTTTTTTTTTGTGGGTGCAGTGGAACATTTTTGTACCCTGCCCTGAGCCCAGTGACACAGAAAAATACGTTTTATCCGTCTGTTAGTTAGGTGGGTGTCGGCGGCCATTTTATGCAAGTTCAGTGCACCAGCACTGCATATGTGACAGGGACAATAATTTAATCCTGTTCTTTTAGTTCAGTTTGCAACATATACCCATTTTTTTAAGTGCACCTGTACTGCATATGTGCCAGGGGAAGGGAAAATAA
This sequence comes from Bufo bufo, assembly GCF_905171765.1. Taxonomy (NCBI): domain Eukaryota; kingdom Metazoa; phylum Chordata; class Amphibia; order Anura; family Bufonidae; genus Bufo; species Bufo bufo. The sequence goes on along the minus strand of NC_053390.1, from coordinate 407,520,895 downwards.
TATAGGTTGCTGTGAGTTCAGGAACCCAGGGGGTGACATATTAAATTTTTTTTTTGTAAAGTACAATCCAAGTAAATACATCTGTTAGATTCTGGGGGGACAATTTTTTTTTTTTGCTAAAAAGTACATTTTCGCCCTTTTCACTGCATTTGTAATAGTGAAAGAAAATACGTTAAATCCATCTGTTTAAATGTGGTTGAAAAGATCATTTTTTTTTTTGCATAAAGTACCTTTGCGGCCTGCACTGCAAATCTGATAGTGAAATAAAATCAGTAAATCCATCTCTTTCACTGTGGGTGAAACAATATTTTTTTTTTTTGCCAGAAAGTACCTTTGCAGCCTGCACCGCAAATCTGACAGTGAAATTGAATCAGTAAATACAACTGGGACATTGTGGGTAAAAAAAACACTTTTTTTTGGCCATAAAGTACCTTTGTGGCCTGCACTGCAAATCTGATAGTGAAATAAAATCAGTAAATCCATCTGTTTAACTGTGGGTGAAAAAATCATATATTTTTTTCCCATAACCTATTCCGGACACATGACGTACCGGTACGGCATGTTGTCCTAGTACTTAAGGACACATGACGTACCGGTACGTCATGTATAGTTCCGATCACCGCCGCAAATCATTGAGCAGGCACCTTGGCTAAATGCGCCGGGGGGTCCTGTGACCCCCCCATGTCGGCGATCACAGCAAACCGCAGGTCAATTCAGACCTGCGGTTTGCTGCGTTTCCGGGTTATTCGGGTCTCTGGGGACCCGATAACCCAGAACAGGATGGTGATCGGTGGTGTGATAAAACACCACCAATCACCATCCTGCGATCCTGAGAGGTGATGGTGACATCACCTCTCAGGATCGCTCTCATTGGTCGGCTGGGCGGGCGGTTCATTCAAATTATTGCAGCGCTCCTCTCCTCCTCCTTTTGTGTCCGGGAGCCGAGGAGAGCCGGGAGCCGAGCGCTGCACGTGGATCCAGAGCTGCACCGATCTCCAGCCAGCACCCCTGCACCCCCATCTGTGCCCCAGCACCCACCAGGTATTTAGGGAAAGGTTAGGGAAAGGTTGGGTTAGGCAGGGATATTCAGGGAAAGTTAGTGAGAAAAAACAAACAAACAAATTTTTGTTGCATCACCCTAAATCGGGTGTCTGGGGTCCACAGCACAGCTGTGGGACCCTAGACCCCCCAGGGGTGCTGCAGCTTGGCCCCCTGCCCCCCCTCAACTTTTGTTTGGGCTCAAGCAATTTTTTTATTATTTTTTGGTTCATACGCTGACTGTGGCCGGCACTCTTAGCGTCCGGCCACTGTTAGCGCTTCGCACACACCCCCGCTGATCAACTTCGGACGGTTAATCAGCGATTTTAAATTTTTAAATTTTTTTTTACATTTTTTCCCCTTTTTTTAGTTAGTCTTTTTTTTTTTGTCTGTTAGGTTTAGGGTGAGTTCGGGAACACCCGTGTCCCCGCACACACTGAATAAAGATTTACACGCACGCACACACACACGCAGACACACACTCCCCTATGGCCCGCCGGATGTTCTCGGCCGAGGAGGCATACGCCCAGCTTGCCTCCGAGTCCGAGAGTCCCAGTGAGGACGAGGATGACCCCACTTTCCTGTTGTCATCCGCGTCCTCCTCATCATCTAGCGATGATGATGAGCCCCCAAGGCGGCGGAGACGCCGCCAGGCGGAGCAAGGGGACTGCCATGCTAGGGACCCTGTGGCCCACCCTAGTACGAGCAGCTCTGGGGCTCGTACTAGTTTTCCGGCCCACCAGTTAAATTCACCGGAGCCCCCTGCCGGTGAACTTGTCGGGTGTACCCCAGAGCGATTTGAGCCCATGATTCCTGATTTTGTAGGCCAACCAGGAATCCAGATTTCCACAGTGGGCTTCACTGAATATGACTTTAGTCTTTTTTTCAGTGACCACTTTGTAAATCTGATGGTGGAGCAGACGAACCTGTACGCCCAACAGTTCGTTGCTCAACACCTGGGCTCCTTTTTGGCTAGGCCCGGTGGCTGGACCCTGGTCAGTGCAGCCGAGATGAGGATGTTTTGGGGCCTCGTGCTGCACATGGGCCTAGTCAAGAAACCTAGTGTCAGGCATTACTGGAGTCGGGACGTCCTCTACCAGACCCCACTTTACAGTACGGCCATGACACGCTCCCGGTTTGAGGCCATCCGGAAATACCTGCATTATTCAGATAATGCAGCATGTCCCCCCCGAGGTGATCCTGCCTATGACCGCCTGTACAAAATCAGGCCGGTCATCGATCACTTTGGGGCCAAATTTGTACAGACCTATGTACCTGGAAGGGAGGTCGCGGTTGATGAGTCTCTCATTGCGTTCAAGGGGAGACTCATTTTCCGCCAGTATGTTCCCTCTAAGCGGGCGAGGTATGGCGTGAAGCTGTACAAACTTTGTGAGAGTACCTCAGGGTACATTTACAAGTTTCGTGTGTACGAGAGGCGAGATTCCGGTATTCAACCCCCAGAATGTCTCCCCACTGGGTGGAAGCGGGAAACTTGTGTGGGACCTTATGCACCCACTGCTAGATAAGGGTTTTCACCTGTACGTGGATAACTTTTATACTAGTATCCCCTTGTTCCAGTCCCTCGCCGCCAGATCCACGTCTGCTTGTGGGATTGTGCGGAAAAATCAACGCGGCCTCCCTGTCCACCCCCTCCAGGTACCTATCCCCAGGGGTGAGACCCGTGCCCTTGACACTGGAAACCTGTTGCTGGTCAGATATAAGGACAAGAGGGATGTCCTTGTACTGTCCACAATTCATGGTAACGGCATCACCCCTGTCCCTGTGCGAGGTACCGCGGCAACGGTCCTCAAGCCCGATTGTATCGTCGACTACAATCGGTATATGGTAAGAGTTGATCTCTCTGATCAAGTCCTCAAGCCATATAACGCCATGCGCAAAACCCAGGCATAGTACAAAAAAGTTGCGGTCTACTTAGTGCAGATTGCCTTGTACAACTCTTTTGTGCTGTCCCGAAGCGCTGGCAACACAGGGACATTCCTTCAGTTCTATGAGGCAGTCCTCAAGGACCTGATCTTTTCTGACTGGGAAAGAGCAGGCCGGAGTACCTCGGGAACTGGAGGCGCCCGGATCGTCCCTGGACAACACTTTCCAGGTGTGGTTCCCCCATACTGAAAAGAAGGGACGGACCCAAAAAAGGTGCAGAGTGTGTCACAGGAGGGGGATACGATAGGACACCACTACTCAGTGTGACACGTACCCCAATCATCCGGGCCTCTACATTATTGGTTGCTTCAGGGAGTACCACAGTTCTATGGAGTACAAAATTTATATCCCAATTTAGCCACTGACAATTGGATAAAAAACTGGTTCTCAGACTTGAGACACTAAAACAAAAAAATAAATAAATAAATAAATATTATTTAGTAAAACTAAAATAAATAAAAAAGTAGACATATTACGATATCGCCGCATCCGTAAGAATCTGCTCTATAAAAATACCCACCCTAACCCCACAGTAAAAAATAATAATAAATGGTGCAAAAAAAGGTTTTTTTTTTGTCACCTTACATCACAAAAATTGTAATAGCAAGCGATCAAAAAGTCATATGCCCCCCAAAATAGTGCCAATAAAACTGTCCTCTCATTTCGCAAAAAATTAGCCCCTACATAAAATAATCGGCTAAAAACTTTAAAAAAAAATGACTCTTAGACTATGGAGATACTAAAATGTTTTTTTTTTTTTCTTTATAAAAAGATAATATATGTAAAACAGAAATAAATAAATAAAAAGTAGACATATTAGGTATTGCCGCGTCCGTAAGAATCTGCTCTATAAAAATACCCCCCCTAACACCTCAGATGAACACGGTAAAAAAAAAAAAAAAAAACGGTAAAAATAAAGGTATTTTTTTGACACCTTACATCACAAAAATTGTAATAGCAAGCGATCAAAAAGTCATATGCCCCCCGAAATAGTGCCAATAAAACTGTCCTCTCATTCTGCAAAAATGAGCCTCTACATAAGATAATCGGCTAAAAACACAGAAAAAAATTACTCTTAGACTATGGAGATACTAAAATGTTTTTATTTTATTTGTTTATAAAATGATAATATAATGTAAAACATAAATAAATAACATAAAAGTAGACATATTAGGTATCGCTGTGATATACCCCAAAAATTGTTTAATGTCACCCGACGATGTAACAGACGAATTAGTGAAATGTATTTCCCTGTCCACTAGGTAGAGCAGGGGTGTATCACAGCCAAAAATTGGTGAATGTCACCCGACAATGTTACAGACAAATTAGTGAAATGTATTTCCCTGTCCACTAGGTAGAGCAGGGGTATATCACAGCCAAATTTTTTTTATGTCACCCGACAATGTAACAGACGAATTAGTGAAATGTATTTCCCTGTCCGCTATGTAGAGCAGTGGTATATCACAGCCAAAAATTTAGGTATGTCATCCAACAATGTATCAGACAAATTAGTGAAATTACTTAAAATAACATAAAATACGTAAAAATAAAAAATAATAATCTTGAAATGCTGCCTCCTGCTAAGATGTTCCATATCAGCTGGTGGTGCTGGTTGTTGTGGCGTGCTGACAAAGCTTTTCCATATTTCGGCCATGCTAACCCTGCCATCTGAGATGCTGGCGGTGCCCCAGCTGCATTGGCGACCTGTTCCTTCTCTTCTGTCTTCGTCTTGTGCTTCAACTGTGTCCCCGCTGTCAGGAGGGAATGCCATCAGCAGCGCATCTACCTACGTGCGATTGTAATCGCGCATCTTACGATCACGCTCCAGTGATGGAATTAAGGACGGTACGTTGTCCTTGTAACGGAGATCCAGCAGCGTGGCCACCCAGTAATCAGCACAAGTCAGAAGGTGGCCAACTTGTCCCACATTTCTGCTCGATCACATTTCAGCCATTGATCTCCCTTGGATGTGGTATCTCTTTCTCACACTCCCTCTCCGAAATCGAACAATGATTCCCCGTTGCCCGTGATCACCATGGTAGGTGCATAAAAGCACATAAAAAGTTGATAGGGAAGATATCCATTTGGATCAAGGCTGTCACGGGGACGTGCGATCAGGCAGAAGTTATCTAGAGTGAACAAAGCGGCAGCAGGGCCTCTCCTGTCTAACATTTCCTAATCCAAAATACTGCAGTGACATTCCCTGTAATTTTTTATTAATCATTTCAATAACAGGGCATCTTAAGAGTCCTGTATTGTTATTTATCGTCACTACCTCCCAAAGTCGGGAGTGGGTAATTGCCGCGTGCCCCCTCCTTTTCTTGGATGCTTCTGCTTCAATAACTTGTCCCGCATTTCTGCTTGATCACATTTCAGTAATTGACCTCTCTTGGATGTGGTATCCCTTTCTCAGGCTCCCTCTCTGGCATGGAACCCTGATTCCCCGTTACCCGTGATCACCATGGTAGGCGCATAAAAGAACATCGAAAGTTGATATGGCAGACATCCAAATGGATCGTCACCGTCACGGGGACCTGCGACATGGTGGAGCAGTATGTGTGCACACTCCTACACGTACTGACTGATGGGTCTGCCCCCTTCAACTTCTGGGTCTCCAAATTAGGCACATGGCCTGAGCTTGCCCTTTACGCCTTGGAGGTGCTGGCCTGCCCTGCAGCCAGTGTATTGTCTGAACGTTTGTTTAGCACAGCAGGAGTGGGTTATCAAAGAGAAGCGCAGTCGCCTGTCCACAGCCAATGTGGACAAGCTCACATTCATTAAAATAAACCAAGCAGGGATCCCACAGGACTTGTCCATACCTTGTGCAGAATAGACATGTATACCGGCTTCACCCAGCCATTGTTGTGCTCCAGCGCACTTTTTCCTTGTTTAATTTTTTAGATTTCCCAATGTTTTGGGGTCTACCCAAATCTGAACAAAAAATAAAATAACAAAATAAAATAAAAAACAAAAACAAAAATCAGTGTAGGCTACCTCCTCCTCCTACACCTACACCGCCACATCCACCGCCTCCTCAACCTCCTACTCCATATGGACCTCCTCCTCCTAGATCAAGATTATTCTTTTTTATTTTTACATATTTTATGTTATTTGAAGTAATTTCCCTATCCACATTTGTTTGCAGAGAACTTGCCATGCTCTTAAAGGGTTTCTACCACCTCATTTTGACCTAATTAGCTCTCAGACACTAGCGATCTGCTAGTGTCTGATCTACCTAACAATGCTATTCTCAGACCTGTGTGTGGATCGGTTTCACTAAAATATGAACTTTTATTAATATGCTAATGAGCCTCTAGGTGCTATGGGGGCGTCTTTTCAGCACCTAGAGGCTCGGTCTACTCACATTGTATGCTGCCCCGCTCGTCCGTTAAGCCCGCCCATCTCCTCTTGAATGCCATTCTCCATCTGAGCCAGTGGACGAATTCTCGCGCCTGCGCCGTGCGCGTCTGTATTCGGCGCAGGCGCAGTGAATGTCTGACCGCTGCCTGCACAGACATCTCGGTCATCGGCGCAGGCGCAGTGGAGATGTCTGTGCAGGGAGCGATCAGACATTCACTGCGCCTGCGCAGAATACAGACGCGCACGGCGCAGGCGCGAGAATTCGTCCACTGGCTCAGATGGAGGATGGCATTCAAGAGGAGATGGGCGGGCTTAACGGACGAGCGGGGCGGCATACAATGTGAGTAGACCGAGCCTCTAGGTCAGGCATGGCCAACCTGCGGCTCTCCAGCTGTTGTAAAACTACAACTCCCACCATGCCCTGCTGTAGGCTGATAGCTGTAGACTGTCCGGGCATGATGGAAGTTGTAGTTTTGCAACAGCTGGAGAGCCTCAGGTTGGCCATCCCTGCTCTAGGTGCTGAAAAGACGCCCCCATAGCACCTAGAGGCTCATTAGCATATTAATAAAAGTTTGTTTTTTAGTGAAACGGATCCACACACAGGTCTGAGAATAGCATTGTTAGGTAGATCAGACACTGGCAGATCACTAGTGTCTGAGAGCTAATTAGGTCAAAATGAGGTGGTAGAAACCCTTTAACTACATTTTGCTGCCTTTTGCAGCCCTCTAGCCCTTTCCATGACTTTTTTAGAGCCATTTTAGTGCTCCAAAGTTCGGGTCCCCATTGACTTCAATAGGGTTCTGGTTCGGGGTCAAGTTCGGGTCAAGTTTGGGTCCCGAACTCGAACTTTTTTGCGAACTTTGGCCGAACCCATCGAACCCGAACATCCAAGTGACCGCTCAACTCTACGCATAAACTTTAGTGTATTTTTGACCAAACCTGCTGTTTTCAGCAAGTTCGGCCAACAGTTTAATGTGCATGGGGAGCTCTCAACTGTCCCCTGACATATGATGTTGATCAGAGAAGGATCGGGCACCTAATACTTGTGTTCCTGCATGAGATAATGTTCCTCTCCTTTTCTAAGTTCACATTGCCACCCATTTCTTGGTTTAACTTGATGGAGTTCTATCTTTTTTTACCTATACTATGTAAAGTGTACTTATGAGATTACATGTGTGTATTCTTGATTTTATGCAGTTTGTAATAGTTGTGGCTGAAACACTTGAACTCAATAAACAAACATACTTTTAACCACATAGTCTCCTTTTCGATTAAATGGGCTTCTATCTATATTTTATATATTTTAATGGTGAAAATCACTGGAACTAATCTACACATAAAATTTAGCAATTTTTTCTCCTGTGTGTGTGTTTGGAAATTGGAAAACTGATCACATACTCATCAATCTTTTCCTAGTACCTTCTAAAATTATTTTGTTGCATAATGTGTACTTTATTTTTAGGCTACATTCACACGGCCCAATCCATATTATGGTCTGCAAACTTCTGATACTGGTCATGTTCACAACACACTTTCCCATTGTCAAAATGCCTATTCTTGTCCACAAAACAGATAATTTGCATCACGGCCGAATGGATGTCGACAGCACGCAGATGACATCTTTGTGCTGTCCACATTTTTTGCAACTCCATATAAATGAATAGGTCCATGTGCAATCCACAAAAATTGCGGATCGGACGTGGAGCGAAAATTCCTTTGCTTGAATGTAGCCTTAAACTGTTGAATAAAATTCATCTGATGACGGATTATTTCTGCTCAAGGTGCATAAATATTAACCAATTCATCACCGTCCATAAACTATAAATGTCCTATGGGCGGTTGTTTATCTCAGAATTGATATTTTAGAACATCTATTCAGAGATCGCAGCTGCACGCTAATCGTGCAGCTGACGAGGCGGGTGGCCAGCTGTCAGTAACAGCAGGGCACCCCAGAGAGAAGGTAGGGACAGTTCCCAGGTGTCTCTGCCTTATAGATTGCTGTATACACAGCGCTCACAGTGCTTCCTGTCCCGGCCCGGTAGTCATGTGACTACAAGAGAGTGCAGGAGCTGTCGGGTCTTCAATAGACCTTGATCAGCCCTGCACTGAGGCTGTAAAGCATAGTATACTGCTGTAGAGCTTCTCTGGAGGGTGTATTTCCCCTGTAACTGGGGCTACTATGTCAGCCCCAGTTACAGGAGAAATCAATAGGGGAAAAAAGTTAAGTTAAATGTCCCCCAGAGTCTTGTGTGACCTTATAGGGGACTCAAAGTGCTAAAAAAAAATTTAAGTGTTTTTTCACATGTAAAAAATAAATTAAAAATCCCCAATTAAGTAATTTAAAAAAGTGTTCAAAATAGAAATAAATAAATAAAATAGACATATTTGGTATTGCCACATCCGTGACAACCAGCTCTATAAATATATCACATGATCCACCTCGTCCAAAAAACACCATAAAAAAAAAACGGTGTCAAATTTTTTTTGGTCTCCTTACATCACAAAAAGTGCAACACCAAGTGATCAAAAAGGCATATGTCCCACAAGATGGTACCAATAGAAACCAGCACCTCATCTCACAGAAAATGAGCCCCTACATAAGAAAATCACTCAAAAAATAAATCTCTCAGAACATGGAGACATTAAAACATCATTTATTTGTTTCAAAATGCTATTATTGTGTTAAAGTGAAATAAATAAAAAAGTAGACATATTAGCTATTGCGATGTCCATAACAACCGGATCTATAAAAAATATCACATGACCTAACCACTCAGGTGAACACGGTAAAACAAAATAAAAAAAGTGCCAAAAATGCCATTTTTTGTCACCTAATATCACATAAAGTGCAACACCAAGCTATCAAAAAGGTGTATGCCCCCCAAAATAGTACCAATCAAACTGTCACCTCATCCTGCAAAAAATGAGACCCTAACTAAGACAATCGGTCAAAATATAAAAAAAAGCTATGGATTTCAGACTATGGAGACACTAAAACATCAATTATTTTGTTTCAAAAATGCTATTATTGTGCAAAAACTTAAATAAATAAGAAAAAGTATACATATTACCACATCCGTAACGCAAATGTCTATAAAAATGCCACATGACCTAACCCCTCAGGTGAACTCTGTAAAAATAAATAAATAAAAACTGTGCTAAAACAACCAATTTTTTCATCACCTTGCCCCATAAAGTGTAATAATAATGAGTGATCAAAAAATCATATGTACCCAAAATTAGTACCAATAAAAACATCAACTCTTCCTGCAATAAACGAGCCCCTTACCAAGATGATAATAAAATTAAAATAAAAAATATGGCGAAAATGGAACACAAAAACATAACCAATTGTCCTACCACAACCCGGAAGGTTCCAAAGCTCCACGATCCCAGGAAGGAAGCTATATAGAAAATAGAAGCTATCCCTGGGTACAGTGAAGTGGTGATGACAAAATGACAAGGGAAGGGAGATATCCCTAATTGCGCCCTAAGTGGGGGGTACTGCTCTGGCCCTGATGTAGATGTATGTAGCAGCCTAACAGCAGAGCACTCGCCCTGATAAGGGCGACCCTGTCAGGAACCTTGCCCTGAAATAATTGGCCCTAGTACACCCTGCTCCTATCTATCCCTACGTGCACGTTTCACCTTCAGAAGAAGGACTCATCAGGGGAAACATGGGGAGCTGAGCACAAATGTGATTGGGATCCGTGGTATGCGCCGTAATGAGCTGGCCCCAAACCATCGGTTCCCAAATAATGTTAGAGCTGAATCTAGATATAGAGTCAGCTCAAAAAAGCTTATATTAGTTATATGTATTAAAAGTTACGCTTTAGGCTCTACATACTCCATATGATCGCCTCCTTAGGCTTTTTTGTTAAATAATAGGTGATCCAAAACGATTTTCATTTCCTTAATATTTCACATCAATTGTTCATGGTATGGCGGGCTTTTTGGCTGGCGGTTTGAACACTGACGGTTGGCTTAACGAGGCCAAGGAGGTTTTTTCGGATAAAACATATAAATCAAAAGAAGTTTACACCTTCATTCAAAATTGCATTTAAGGAATTAAATAAATTGTACAGAGAGCATCTTCTTAGCTGGTGGGAGGTTCAGAGCCTGGATAATTATATCCGACACAGTATTGTCCCGAGAGGCCTTAGAATCCAACTTACTCCTGTCTATAAACAACGTAGCTCAGGCTTTGGTAACCGGTGGGAGCAACTAGCCACCAGTAGCTCTCTACAGATCATGACACTCCTATTAGAAGAAGAAAAAAACATACTAGAAAATCTCAGTACCAAATTGAAGGCCCAGATTGAGGTTACTAAGACTTTTTCCCAGGACCCAGAGTTCACAAATAAAGAAAAACAGTTGCAGACTTCCATTGAAAAATTCCAGTTTTATCTAAGGGAGAGGAAGCATCGCCAGTTTAATAAAGATCTGGGTGAATTTAAGGACAATAAGGCCTACTCAGTCTTAAAAGAAAAAATCCCAACCAAGGAATCGGCATCTGATCTCTTCACTACCGAGACTGACCTGTCTGATAGTGAGAGAGATCAATCCACAGGCCCCCCTAGAAATAAGGCCCGAAATCCTAATAGGAGAGGCAGAGGCCGAGGTAATAGAGGGCGGGGCAATTTTCCTGGCCCCCCAACGGGTTTTTTTGATCAGGGAATATCATACCCCCTGAGAAATCGTTACAATACGAGGGAACAACCGGCCCAGAAGTAGTCAATCTTTCTGATAGACCCATAAATAGTACTGAGATGACTGTTTTGAGCAAGGGGCTTTCCTTCGTCCCAACACGACGCTTTGACAATTTCACCTGGGTTAAGGACCTACAACTATTTTTCCGAAAACTCAGGTGGCACAAATTCTTTAAAAACAAAGACAAGCGCCAGTGTTTGGACCTGGGAATACCTACTGAACTCCTTACCGATGTGATGCTTTTACATAACTTATCAGAGGGAGATGAGAGACCAGAAGGGTCAGGTCCCTTTACCACATTACACAATAAGAGTAAACGGATGCCTCCGGCAGGCGACATCTCCTATTTAGATGTCTTTCTTCAAGTGGTATCAAAGGACCTCACCAGAATCTCCCCTCTCCCTCCATCACAAAATTGTACCAGTGAGGAACGGACCGCCATTTCCCTCCTGAAAGATGTTCCCACAATAGTCATCAAACCTTCGGATAAGGGAGGAAACATTGTCGTGATGAATCACTGTGATTATAAAACAATGTGTGACAGAATTCTGAAGGACAGGGAAAGTTATGCGATCCTCACATCGAATCCCACTGAACCCTATCTGATTGAATTGAGGGACCTGTTGTATACAGCCAAACAGGATAGATTGATCTCACAGGAAGAGCTTGACTTTCTATACCCAAAATTCCCAACAACCGCCACCTTTTACAGTCTGCCCAAGTTACATAAAGGGACTAATCCCCTAAAGGGTAGGCCTATTGTTTCAGGGATAGGCAGTATTGGTCAAAACCTGGGGATCTATTTGGACGGCATTCTTATGCCATTCGTGGTGTCTCTCCCATCATATACGAGAGACACCATGGATTTTTTGAAACGCCTTGATGGCATTAGCACTGAGAAGGAATCTATTTTGGGTAGCATTGATGTGGAAGCTCTCTATTCTTCAATCCCTCATGACATAGGCCTTAAAGCCGTTGAACATTTTTTAAGTATGAGAGGACAACAATTTTATGACCATAATCAATTTGTCCTGAGACTTGGTCCACTTCCTGCTGACCCATAATTTCTTCCTCTTTGATGGCAGACTTTACCACCAGCTCAAGGGCACAGCCATGGGCTGTTCGTGTGCGCCATCCTACGCAAATTTGCTCCTTGGCTGGTGGGAGTCTGCCATCGTTTTCAGGGATGACTCGTCGCTATGTACCGGGGCCATTTCGTTGTGGGCCCGGTACATAGATGAAATTTTTATCATCTGGAATGACACCTCCCTGTCCTTCAGTAGTTTTGTCCAACAACTTAACTCCAATACCATTGGCTTAAGATTCACACATGAGTCAAATACAGAGAATCTACCCTTTTTAGATGATCGCCTCCTTAGGCTTTTTTGTTAAATAATAGGTGATCCAAAACGATTTTAATTTCCTTAATATTTCACAGCCTTCTCATTGGCCCACAAGCAAGAAGCAGAGAGGGTTCATGTGTTCAAGTAAAAAAAAAAATCTAGAATATACGCAAATACGAATATATAGCACTATATCGAATATACAGTAGAATAGAATTTTCGAAGTGGCGATATTCACGATAAAAATTTACGATTCGAACATTCACGTTCAATACTAGTTATTATTATTGTAAGGGATGAGCGAATTGACTTCGGATGATACATCCGAAGTCTATTCGCTATAAACTTTACTGTAATACTGTACAGAGATCCCGCTCTGTACAGTTTTAGAATGTATTGGCTCTGATGAGCCAAAGTTATTACTTTATGAAGTCACGCGAGACTTCATGTAATAAGTTCTGAAATTATTACTGTAAAAAACCAAGGTTTTTTACAGTAATAATTAATTCCCGAAGTTATTACACAAAGTCTTGCATAACTTTGGCTCATCAGAGCCAATACATTTTAATACTGAACAGCGCTGGATCTCATTACAGAATTTGAACAAAGTTTTTAGCAAATCGACTTCGGATGTACCATACGAAGTAGATTCGCTCAACCCAAATTATTATTAAAAATTGGCAGGCGTGTGACCATCCTGAATTTAAAGCTTGGACCAACGCAATTACTATTTTGTCTGAAGATTTACATTATTAAAATAATGGACAATTGAAGAAATATTTCTCAATATGGTTCCTATGGGAAAGGAAGTATGGTAATAACACAAATTAGGAGGTAAAAAGACACAAGTTTTTCTTTTGGGTGTGAGGAGGGGATGGAATCTTTTTGTTGTTTGCTATTACATTGTAATGTACAGTAATATTGTTCAAAGATTTACCATATTCTTTTCTCTATAAGACACACTCCCCCAAAGAGGGGAGAAAATGTCAGTGCATCTTATGGGGCAAATACTAATGAGCGCTTCCATTGTGGAATTGCTCATTAGTACAGAGGATTGGGAAGCAGTGCTTCCTAGTCTTCTCCTGCAGTGCTCCGTACACTGTGCTGTCACCTATGCACAGCACGAGGATGTCGGCATGCTCTGTGACCTCACGCTGTCCAATGTCAGATCACAGCATGGCAGGAAGACCAGGAAGAGAGCTGGATCTTAGGAGCAGCAGTGTCCGAAGCAGGAGAGGTAATTTGATTTCTTCTTGATTTAAATTTATTTATTTTTTTGTCTGCTCTGAGTTCTGATTTACATGAGGGTCTGATATGAGGTCTGAATGAGGGGTCATTTACATTGGGGCTCTGATCTGAGGTCCACATTGGGGGTCTTATTGACATTAGGGATCTGATCTGAGGTCTGATTAGGGAGTCATTAACATTAGGGATCTGATCTTAGGTCTGAATGGGGGTCTTTTTCACATTGGGAATCTGATCTGAGGTCTGATTGGGGGTCTTATGAACATTTGAGGTCTGAGTGGAGACCGAATAGGGTCTTATTAAAGAGGTATTCCGGTAAAGTAACTTAATTTTTTAAAAACTGCATTAAGGCTTGAAGCTGTAACTGAGCCAGAACCCATGCCTATACATATAACCAGAGCTTCAATTTACAGTACCTTTGTCTAGCTCCTGAGTGAGCCTGCTACACACTTAGAGTATCATGGTACCTGATCTTCCCTCACAAAACTTGGGAGGGAAGATCCCCACGATCCCTAGCTTTCCAGCTATGAGTTTGTTCTTATTCATGAGCGTAGATGTTTATTGATTGGCTGCCTGATATACAGTCCAGTCACGCCCCCTGTACTCAGTAATCACCAGCACACTAACATGTCCCTTTGTTTCACAAGACATTTAGCTAGAGCAGGGATGCTCAACCTGCGGCCCTTCAGCTGTTGAAAAATTACAACTTCCAGCATGCCTGGACAGCATTCAGCTATCAGCCTACAGCAGGGCATGGTCGGAGTTGTAGTTTTGCAGCTGGAGGGCCGCAGGTTGAGCATCCCAGAGTTAGAGAACTGTTAGCAACACACTGAGCATGCTCGACCTAACAAAGGCTCATAACTACAGGTCGATGCCTTGGTAATTTATGAGGAACACAGTGGGTAGCAGAGGAAGAAAACTACTTTTATAACTACTGAACGCTAAATATGTGAAATGTACATTATATTAGGTAATTATTGATAATGAATTAGTCTAAAACATAAGTTATATTTATGGTAACCAGAATACAACTTTTACATTGGGGGTCTGATCTGAGGTCTGATTGGGGGTCTTAAGATTGTGGGTCTGAGCCGAGTTTTGATTGGAATCTTATTAACATTAGGGGTCTGAGCTGAGGTCTAATTAACATTGGGGGTCTAATTGGGGTTCTGATCTGAGGTCTAATTATAATTTTTTTCTTATTTTCCTCCTCTAAAACCTAGGTAAGTATTATGGCCAGGTGTGTCTTATAAGGTGAAAAATACGGTAATAAATGTAAAAAAATTAAATATTATTTACCTTCCAAAATATTGTTATTCTATAGCTTTACAAACTAATACATACTGTACCACATCAAAAGAAAGACTCTGAAATTCCATCCTATAAGAAATTCTTGTTAGGAGTATAAATCCATCTAAAGGTTACTGAAATTCTCAATCTGCACATTACAGTATCTGTTATGCAAGTCTGATTCCGTCATGTTCTTTGGCTTGTTATTTTACCTTCTGAAAGTTCTTGCTATAAATGGGAACCCTATGAATCTTGACAGCAGATATTTTTTCAACAACCTTCTGTCATGCACCACTGACCAATGATAAAAAAAAATAGTCCATGACATGTTTATTATAAGTGATTTTAGTTTCCTTCTCAATCATATTTTAATAACGTCTTCAAGAGACATTCAAAACAATGAAAATGTCATGCTAACATCGTATTAGTGTAATATTTTATTTAACAACAGCAATTAGTTTCTACCTGGCAGGATAAAAATTAGAGGTAATTCATGAAATGGGAAAGTAGAAATAGCGCATGGCTATATGGATGTTCATAGATTGGTAACTAAAGTTGGGGATATCTATGAAAAATAAACACTGCATACACAAGTAGAATGTTACATGCTTCCTTCTAAATAAAATTGTGTAATACATGAAAATACTACAAAACCAGCCCATATCTGGAAACTGCAGTATGGATGGATGATATGTGCAAGAAATCAATAAAAATAGGTTTCTACTGAATATATATATATATATAAATATATATAGATAGAAATGGACAGCACATCCAGTAGAAAAAATATTTCAAAGTTTATTCAGCCACAGTGGCACAAGAGGCGACGTTTCGGCTCAAAATCCTGAGCCTTTCTCAAGCATCAAAGCATAAGTGAGGCATACCATATAAGTAGGTGTACATAATTAGGGGGTGAAGTAATCAATTTATAAGAACAGTGTGATCAAAGTATATGTGCAAACATAATTTCAATAATTCATACAGACATATAAATATTATGAGTGGTGATACACAACTAGGTGTAATACATAATCAAAAATTATACAGTGAGATAACATAAAACGCATGTAAGTGTAAATAACGCCGATTGCCATCAGCTGTTTCATATAAACATGATTACATTAATTTAAAAACAGGAGGAGCACAGGATGGGAGGGATGACATACCGCATGTAGACAACGTATTACCCCATGTCCACCATAGCCAACCTTGGCGTCTATCTCTGAACAATGCGCAGGCGTCAGGGTGCGTCTCGGCAGAATGACATCATGCTACAATCACGTAGCTCAGAGCGGATATCGACACACTGGAAGACTCGGTCAGTCCTCCAGTGCGCATGCCCACATGGAATCTAGTATGGAAGCGCCATTTTAGAAACTGGCAGAGCGGCCCCAAAGTCGAAAATTACTGTAAATTATTATAAATCTGGCTCATGAGAGGCGAAACAGGGAGACGGACACCCCTGTCAGGGGGTTACAATATCCCTATACTGGGCATGCAATAGGAACATGATCGGCATTGCCATGTCAATCATGTGTACAAATGCCGCCCCAATCACACCTCCTTCTGATGCCTATGAAAGGGATTCTCCTCACAACTATGGGGTCAACACATATGTTGTAATTTCTTCTCTAGAAATCTAACGAGACACAACCTAAAACCAGATCACCATATTAATAAAAAATAATCAACTATAATAAGGCGGGCATCAGGGTACGGTGTCATCCAATACGGTAAATCAGCTCCACATCCATTTTGTTCCTCTTCTTATAGAACTTCATATCATCTATAGAAATAGATGAGAGAAAAAAGAGAAGGTTAGAGACATGAGTTAAAACTTGTTGGAACACTTATGTCTAACAAAACACCACCAACTCCAGGACAGAGGACTAGACAGACAAACATACAGGGACATTGAAAAGCAAGCCACCTCCTTATGAATATACCCCTAAATTATAATCTACATTGAGACCATGGGGTCTCAAGGTATTAAGTGTATATATCCAAAAGAGTTCTTTCTTTTTTAATAACAGGTTTCTATTACCCCCTCGTCGAGGCTGTGGGATGTGATCAATGATCCAACATCGAAGTTGGTTTTCAGAATGATTTTTCTCCACAAAATGTTTTGGAATAGGTAAATCCTTACGTTTTTTCCTTATTGTGGAACGGTGATTGCTTAACCGTGTTTTGAGGTCGGTAGATGTTTCACCTACGTATAGTAGTTGACAGGGGCAACTCAGGACATAAATTACAAAATTAGAGTTACAAGTGAAATAAAAAGAAATGGGATACCCTACATTGGTGGTTGGATGTATAAATATCTTACTTTTGCAGATATGTTTGCAGTTGACGCAGCTGAGACATGGAAAACATCCCCTGCTCCGCTGCGTCAATGTGCTTTGCCTCAATCCAGGACCTGGGCCAATGTCCGCTCGTACTAATTGGTCCCTCAAATTCCTAGATCTCCGGTAGGAGAACAGGGGAGGAGATTTAAATTCAGGAATATGGCCCAGACAGCCACCTAAGATCCCCAATGTTTGCTAATAACTCGATTAATGGTACGGCTGTGTGCAGTATATTTCGTAATGAATGGAATCCTACTCTGGGGGGCCTTCTTGGTATTCCTTTTTAATAATTCACTTCTATCTGTATCTTTTACTTTATCAATTTGAGATTGAAGTAGTCTGGAGGGATAACCCCTTTGTTTAAATTTGTGAACCATGGTATCAAGTGATTTCTCCAAGTCCCCAGGGTCAGAGGTAATTCTCTTGGCCCTGAGGAATTGGGAAAAGGGGAGGTGTTCAACCATATTCCGTGGGTGACTGCTTAAAAAATGCAAAAGAGTGTTTTTATCAGTAGGCTTGGTAAACAAGGTGGTATGTATACGACCATCCTGGATTTTAACAGTTGTATCCAAAAATTGAATCTCTGTATCCGAATAAACCAAGGTGAACTGTAAATCCTTGTTTATACTGTTGAGATAGTGTCACAACCAGACAGCTGAGAAGCTCTGACAGGAGCCGTCCAGATCCTCCTCCTTGAGTTTCTTTGTTTTGGTTTCTGTTCCTCACCTCGTTAGTCTATCTCAGCTGTCATGCAGTCGGACTGATTACTTCCCTTTAAATTCCTACCCATAAGGCAGTAGTGTGCGGCTGATACAACTTCCTGGAGTGTGTGTGCATGCTGTCCCAGTTTCCAGTTTCCAGCTCCCAGCTCCCAGCTCATAGTTCCCAGTTCCCTGTCCACAGTCGTCTGCAAGATAAGTTCTGTTTATGTATTTATGATTTTCTGTTTTCTGGATCCAGGTGACCCTGACTCCCTCCGTGTCTGTGTAGGGAGCCGGTGGTCGTGTCCCCTCACTATTGTAGGGCCTTCAGGTCTAAGATAGCCGAGGTACGTGGATATGCGCCCATCCACCTTTGGGGTGGTCGCATAGGCTGAGCAATAAGGGAGAGCGGCAGGTCGATTGCAGGGGTCTCCCTTTTGTTCCTTAGTTGTGGGTCCAGTGAGTCATTGTTTGTATTGTATTATCTTGTTTCCTGTACACCATCCGTGACATTATCAGCCGCCAAAACCGTCTCAAGCATGGATCCGGTTACACTTTTGGCTGAACGCTTTCAGGGTCTTGCTTTGGAGGTAGCTGATCTCCGTAAGACTTTTTCTCAGTTTCAAGTGACCGGTTCAGCTTGCGTGCATGGAGTTTGTGCTGAGCCTAAGATTTCGCTCCCGGATACGTTTTCCGGGGGTAGTGAGAATTTTGTACGTTTTAGAGAGGCTTGCAAACTCCATTTTCGCCTTCTTCCCCATTCTTCTGGTGATGAAGAACGAAGAGTGGGTATCATTATATCGCTGCTCAGGGGTAACGCTCAGTCCTGGGCCTTTGCGCTGCCGGAGGGGGCACGGCCCCTCCGTTCAGTGGATGAATTCTTTTTAGCCCTGGGTCAGATATATGATGATCCGGATCGTATTGCTCTGGCTGAGTCTAAACTACGTCTGTTATGCCAGGGTAAACAATCCGCAGAGATTTACTGCTCAGAATTTCGGAGATGGGCAGCAGATACGGGTTGGAATGATGCTGCACTCCGAAGTCAATTTTGCTATGGTCTTTCAGAGGGATTGAGAGATGCATTTGCCTTTCATGAAAGACCTACCTCCTTGAATTCTGCTATGTCTCAGGCTGTTCGTATTGACAGGCGTCTTAGAGAGAGAGGAGAGATCTCTCCTTCCTGTCATACTCAGTCCCGGGACAGTGCAGCGGTCTCATTCTGTGCACAAGGGTCTCAGTCGCTGTCAGCCCCTTCTGAGCAGGAGCTCATGCAGCTGGGGTTGATTGCCTCTGACAATAGAAGATTCAGCCCGCAGGGGAGGGTTTGCTTTTGTTGTGGAGGTATAAATCATCTGGCAAATGTTTGTCCCTCTAGGAGATTCAGGCAGTTTTCTGGGAGTAATAAAGAGACAAAAAGGAAGAAATCTTTTAAGAATGTTCCGTCTGTTACTATTGGCAGGGTTGAGGCGGAAATTGAAGGTTTTCCTTTTGCTTGTAGTTCCCGTTTTGTCCTGCCTGCTAGGGTGGCGCTAGAGAGCAAGAGCATTTTTTGTGAGATTTTTGTGGATAGTGGAGCAGCTGTCAACCTCATTGATAATCAATTTGCAATAACTCATGGTTTCCAGGTATGCACTTTGGGAAGAGATATTCCTGTTTTTGCTATTGATTCAGCTCCACTTTCTCAGAAATCATTAAAGGGCATAGTTCACAATATCCGTTTAATTGTGAATGATGCTCATGTTGAGGATGTGCCATGTTTCGTCCTTAGCGGTTTGCCTACTCCTCTAGTGTTGGGGCTACCCTGGCTCACTAAACATAACCCCACCATTGATTGGCAAGCGAGGCAAATAAATGGTTGGAGTAACTTTTGCAGAGAGAATTGCCTCATAACATCTATTTCTGAGGTTTCTACTAAAACTGTACCACCTTTCCTTTTCTGAATTTTTGGATGTCTTCTCTGAGAGTGGAGTTCAGGGTTTACCTCCGCACAGGGAGTATGATTGCCCTATTGATCTCATCCCAGGCGCCAAGCTGCCTAAATCTCGTTTATACAATCTTTCCCAACCTGAGAGGGTCGCTATGCGTGCTTATATCTCTGAGAGTCTGAGAAAAGGACACATACGACCCTCGAAGTCACCTGTTGCCGCTGGTTTTTTCTTTGTTAAGAAAAAAGATGGTTCTTTAAGACCTTGTCTGGATTTCAGGGAGCTGAACAGTATCACTATTCGTGATCCTTATCCGCTTCCTCTGATCCCGGACTTGTTTGACCAGGTTGTTGGGGCGAAAGTCTTTTCCAAATTAGACCTAAGAGGGGCATACAACCTGGTTAGGGTCAGAGAAGGAGACGAATGGAAGACGGCTTTCAATACCCCTGAGGGCCATTTTGAGAATTTAGTTATGCCTTTTGGTTTGGTGAATGCCCCAGCCGTTTTTCAGCATTTCGTCAACAGCATTTTTTATCATTTAATGGGAAAATTTGTATTAGTGTATTTGGATGACATTTTGATTTTTTCTCCTGATTTCAAGACTCATAAGGAACACTTATGTCAGGTCTTACTCATCCTGCGGGAGAATAAATTATACGCGAAACTGGAAAAATTTGTGTTTGCGGTTCCAGAGATCCAATTTCTGGGGTTTCTTGTCTCCGCTTCTGGTTTTCGCATGGACCCCGAGAAGGTTCGCGCTGTGCTTGAGTGGGAGCTTCCTGAGAATCAGAAGGCGCTGATGCATTTTTTGGGCTTTGCTAATTATTACAGGAAATTTATTTTGAATTATTCCTCTGTTGTTAAACCACTCACTGATATGACCAGAAAGGGGGTAGATTTTTCTTCCTGGTCGGTAGAGGCGCGTAAGGCCTTTTCTAATATCAAGGAGAGTTTTGCTTCCGCTCCCATCCTAGTACAACCTGATGTTTCGTTACCCTTCATAGTTGAGGTTGATGCTTCTGAGGTAGGGGTGGGTGCGGTCTTGTCTCAGGGTTCCTCTCCTGCCAAATGGCAACCGTGTGCCTTTTTCTCAAAGAAGCTCTCCTCCGCAGAGAGAAATTATGATGTGGGAGATAGGGAATTGTTGGCCATCAAGTTGGCTTTTGATGAATGGCGCCATTGGCTAGACTGAGCCAGACACCCTATTACCGTGTTTACTGACCATAAAAATCTGGCCTACTTGGAGTCAGCCAAGCGTCTGAACCCGAGACAGGCCAGATGGTCTTTGTTCTTTTCAAGGTTTAATTTTGTTGTTACGTTCCGCCCTGGGGTTAAGAATGTGAAGGCAGATGCCCTATCACGTTGTTTCCCGGGAGGTGGGAATTTTGAAGACCCGGGTCCCATTTTGGCTGAAGGTGTGGTGGTCTCTGCTCTTTTTCCTGAATTGGAGGCAGAGGTGCAGGCAGCTCAGTCAGAAGCTCCTGATCTTTGTCCTCCTGGGAGGTTGTTTGTGCCTCTCGCTTTGAGACACAAGATTTTTAAAGAACACCACGATACGGTCCTTGCTGGGCACCCGGGGACAAGAGCCACACTGGATCTCATTGCCCGGAGATTCTGGTGGCCTGCGCTTCGTAAGTCGGTTGAGGGTTTTGTGGCAGCTTGCGAGACTTGCGCTCGTGCCAAGGTCCCTCATTCACGGCCATCAGGTCCTCTCCTTCCTTTGCCCATTCCTTCCCGTCCTTGGACACATCTGTCCATGGACTTCATAACGGACTTGCCTCGTTCCTCGGGGAAGTCTGTGATTCTGGTGGTGGTGGACCGTTTTAGCAAAATGGTGCATTTTATCCCTTTTCCTGGTTTGCCCAATGCTAAGACGCTGGCGCAGGCATTTGTTGACCACATTGTCAAATTGCATGGGATTCCTTCAGACATAGTCTCTGATAGGGGCACGCAGTTTGTTTCCAGATTCTGGAAGGCCTTCTGTTCTCGCTTGGGGGTTCGCTTGTCATTCTCTTCTGCTTTCCATCCGCAGTCGAATGGCCAGACAGAGCGTGTCAATCAGAATCTGGAGACATATCTGCTCTGTTTTGTGGCGGAGAATAAGGAGGATTGGTGTTCTTTTTTGTCCCTTGCTGAGTTTGCTTTAAATAACCGTCGTCAGGAGTCCTCTGATAAGTCACCATTTTTTGGTGCATATGGGTTTCATCCGCAGTTTGGGACTTTCTCTGGAGAGGGCTCTTCTGGTTTGCCTGATGAGGACAGATTCTCCTCGTCTTTGTCATCTATTTGGCAAAAGATTCAGGATAATCTAAAGAACATGAGTGAGAGATATAAGCGTGTGGCGGATAGGAGACGTGTGCCTGGTCCGGACCTGAATGTTGGTGATTTGGTGTGGCTGTCTACCAAGAATATCAAATTGAAGGTTCCCTCCTGGAAGCTGGGTCCTAGGTTTATTGGGCCTTGCAAGATCCTGTCTGTCATCAATCCTGTTGCCTACCGTCTTGATCTTCCTCAGACTTGGAAGATCCATAATGTTTTCCATAAGTCCTTATTGAAACCTTATGTTCAACCTATTGTACCCTCGCCTTTGCCTCCTCCTCCGATTATTGTTGATGGAAATCTTGAATTTCAGGTCTCTAGGATTGTGGATTCTCGTCTTGTCCGCGGTTCCCTCCAGTACCTCGTTCATTGGGAGGGTTATGGTCCTGAGGAGAGGATGTGGGTCCCAGTGACGGACATTAAGGCCTCTCGTCTCATCAGGGCTTTCCATAGGTCCCATCCTGAGAAGGTGGGCCCTGAGTGTCCGGAGTCCACTCCTAGAGGGAGGGGTACTGTCACAACCAGACAGCTGAGAAGCTCTGACAGGAGCCGTCCAGATCCTCCTCCTTGAGTTTCTTTGTTTTGGTTTCTGTTCCTCACCTCGTTAGTCTATCTCAGCTGTCATGCAGTCGGACTGATTACTTCCCTTTAAATTCCTACCCATAAGGCAGTAGTGTGCAGCTGATACAACTTCCTGGAGTGTGTGTGCATGCTGTCCCAGTTTCCAGTTTCCAGCTCCCAGCTCCCAGCTCCCAGCTCCCAGTTCCCAGTTCCCTGTCCACAGTCGTCTGCAAGATAAGTTCTGTTTATGTATTTATGATTTTCTGTTTTCTGGATCCAGGTGACCCTGACTCCCTCCGTGTCTGTGTAGGGAGCCGGTGGTCATGTTCCCTCACTATTGTAGGGCCTTCAGGTCTAAGATAGCCGAGGTACGTGGATATGCGCCCATCCACCTTTGGGGTGGTCGCATAGGCTGAGCAATAAGGGAGAGCGGCAGGTCGATTGCAGGGGTCTCCCTTTTGTTCCTTAGTTGTGGGTCCAGTGAGTCATTGTTTGTATTGTATTATCTTGTTTCCTGTACACCATCCGTGACAGATAGCCCTGAAATTCCAACAAATCAGAGCAATCTCCAGTCCAAATGAGGAAGACGTCGTCGATGTATCTCCACCAGCTCAGAATCTTGCTGTGGTGGTGGGACACATGGACGACATCTTCCTCAAAACACCGCATAAAAATGTTGGCATAAGTAGGGGCCACATTGGACCCCATCGCCACACCCCTAATTTGCTTGTAAAATGTATCCTGAAACAGAAAGTAATTCTGTCTCAGAATAATATTCAAAAGATCTATCACAAAATCACAGGTGTGTGTAGTTAGAGATGACAGCTCCAGCATACGCCCAACCACACTGACTCCAAGGTCATGGTCAATGGACGTATACAGGGATGTCACATCAAACGATGCCAAAATGATAGATTGTGTATCACCAAAGTCAACCTCTCCTAGCTTGCATAGAAAATCAGTAGTATCCTGAATATATGATTGTGCCCCACACGCATAAGTTTGTAACAGTTTGTCAAGGAAAATTGAGATATTGCTAAAAATAGATTCTGATCCTGATACAATTGGACGACCTGGAGGGTCGACCAATGATTTGTGTACTTTTGGAAGTACATATATAACCGGTGTAACCGGATGACCAATAGTACAAAACTCCACAAGATCACTATCAATGATGCCGGCTTGAACCACACTAGTTAGACACTTATCAATCATTCTAGCAATCTCAAATTTAGGATCCGTTTGAAGTGCCAAATAAACCTCAGTATCACTGAGCTGTCGTCTAATTTCCCCAATATATTTGGAGGTGTCCAGAACCACTATCCCACCACCCTTATCCGCAGGTTTCACTGTCAGGAGGGGGTAATTTCTTAGTTGCTCAATTGCCTCAATCTCCAAACTTGTGAGATTGGGGTTCTTGAGTGTGTTCATATCACAAGACGATCTATAACACGACAGCTCAGATCTTACTGCGGCTATATAGGCATCAATAGCAGATACATTAATCATAGGAGAAAAGTTACTTTTTAGACGTAGATCAAGACTACCCAACGTGAGCTCACTCAGTTGGGCAGCATTGGTCCACGTCCTATTGTAGAACCAAGCTTTCAACTTAATCCTACGAAAAAAAGCAATTAAATCAATGTCCAAATCAAACCAATCAAGTGTGGCGGAAGGGCAAAAAGTTAGTCCTCTACTCAGGACACTTACTTGCATCGGAGTAAGGACCTTGGATGATAGATTGAAAACAGTTATTTCCTTTTGGACATCTGTGCTTTGCCCACCTGTGTGCGCATCTTGTTGTTGCGCAGTTTTGGGGGTTCGTCGGTGTCTACGGCCACCACGTCTAGTGCGGCCTCTCTTTGATGCTGGATAGTGGCTCTGCCTCCTAAAAAAGACGTAGAGGAAGAAGACTGCTCTGTTCCTGGTGTCTGTATATTTTTCTTTCTTTTTCTATCTTTGGAGTAGGACTGGTTGTTCTCAAACTGCCATGTATAGATAGAACCTCTTTTGTAGTCCTCCAGGTCGCGAGTCCATTTTGTACGTTTACCCTCTTCAAGTTCCACTTTGAATTTAGAAACATGATGAGACACGCTGTCCGAGTATAGTGTAAATTCCTCAGGGGATAATGATGTCTGTAATGCCCGTTCAACATCACCTATTTCAATAGCAGTAGAGGATAATTCCTCCTGAATATATTGTATATTCAGAAGGATGAAATCCAAGGAATATCTGTTAGACAGAGATTCCAATTTTTTACAATAAATAGAATTGTGAAAAAACAAATTGGGCCGAAGGTGAGACCTCATGCCTCGGGGTATCCTCTGGGCTTTATAATACTCGCCCAACGTGGTCATGTGTAGACCTAAAGAAGCCGTTTTTTTGGACAAAAATTCTAACTGTCTTTTTAATTCCTTAGTAGATGGGGTGTTTAAAAAAGTGGCATCTCCCCCAATGCCCTGTATAATCTGATCCGCTTCCTCCTGTGAGAAGGTGGAGCCACGTGGAAAATCGTTATCCATCATCAAAAATATATTGTATTATTAAAGTCCGTATTAATACAGGTTGTGCTAAGCCACTGGTGAAAAAATGCAAAATCGAAAAATGTGGCAGCACCAAAACATAACAATATAACGGGTGCTATGTCCAGGGTTGTCACTGCTTACCCAAGGTATATAGATAGAAATGGACAGCACATCCAGTAGAAAAAATATTTCAAAGTTTATTCAGCCACAGTGGCACAAGAGGCGACGTTTCGGCTCAAAATCCTGAGCCTTTCTCAAGCATCAAAACATAAGTGAGGCATACCATATAAGTAGGTGTACATAATTAGGGGGTGGAGTAATCAATTCATAAGAACAGTGTGATCAAAGTATATGTGCAAACATAATTTCAATAATTCATACAGACATATAAATATTATGAGTGGTGATACACAACTAGGTGTAATACATAATCAAAAATTATACAGTGAGATAACATAAAACGCATGTAAGTGTAAAAAACGCTGATTGCCATCAGCTGTTTCATATAAACATGATTACATTAATTTAAAAACAGGAGGAGCACAGGATGGGAGGGATGACATACCGCATGTAGACAACGTATTACCCCATGTCCGCCATAGCCAACCTTGGCGTCTATCTCTGAGCAATGCGCAGGCGTCAGGGTGTGTCTCGGCAGAATGACATCATGCTACAATCACGTAGCTCAGAGCGGATATCGACACACCGGAAGACTCGGTCAGTCCTCCAGTGCGCATGCCCACATGGAATCTAGTATGGAAGCGCCATTTTAGAAACTGGCAGAGCGGCCCCAAAGTCGAAAATTACTGTAAATTATTATAAATCAGGCTCATGAGAGGCGAAACAGGGAGACGGACACCCCTGTCAGGGGGTTACAATATCCCTATACTGGGCATGCAATATGAACATGATCGGCATTGCCATGTCAATCATGTGTACAAATGCCGCCCCAATCACACCTCCTTCTGATGCCTATGAAAGGGATTCTCCTCACAACTATTTACACTTACATGCGTTTTATGTTATCTCACTGTATAATTTTTGATTATGTATTACACCTAGTTGTGTATCACCACTCATAATATTTATATGTCTGTATGAATTATTGAAATTATGTTTGTACATATACTTTGATCACACTGTTCTAATGAATTGATTACTCCACCCCCTAATTATGTACACCTACTTATATGGTATGCCTCACTTATGTTTTGATGCTTGAGAAAGGCTCAGGATTTTGAGCCGAAACGTCGCCTCTTGTGCCACTGTGGCTGAATAAACTTTGAAATATTTTTTCTACTGGATGTGCTGTCCATTTCTATCTACCGGTATATACCTTGGGTAAGCAGTGACAACCCTGGACATAGCACCCGTTATATTGTTATGTTTTGGTGCTGCCACATTTTTCTATTTTATAAATATATATATATATATATATATATATATATGTCACAATCCCTCCTCAATAGGTCACGTCACTGGGGTGAATACTAGTGAGCTCATCAAGTTACCACAGAAATTCCCACCCACCTATTCTAGATGACGGAATTAGGCTACATTCAAACGTCAGTATTTTTCTATAATCCGATTTTCTGTCCGTTTTTTGCGGATCCGTTGTTCCTGAAAATGTTTCCGTATGTCATCCGTTTTTTGCGGATCCGCAAAAAACGGAAACATGTATAAATTTCAATAAGCAAATAAAGTTGTTTGGATTTCTTTAAAAAAAAAAAAAAATTTAAATGTAATTTCCAGGAACGGATTCCGTATAAAACGGATGACATACGGAATGACATCCGTATGTCTTCTGTTTTTTGCGGATCCATTGACTTTGTATTGTACCAGGATCCGATTTTTCAGGAAAAGAATAGGACATGTTTTATATTTAAACGGACATGCGGAACGGAAGAACGGAAACGGACAGCACACATTGTGCTGGTCCGTTTTTTTCCAGGACCCATTGAAAATGAATGGGTCCAGATCTGGTTTAGATCTGTTCCAGAAAAAACGGAACAGATCAGGAAAGAAAAAACGGACGTGTGAATGGACCCTTATACTAATTTACTCCCCTAGATTCTAACACCCTAATATTTTCTATCACAATAACTGCCACCACCTATACTATAAGGCAATAGGGGCCTATACTCTCAATATATGATATTCTCTCAACCCAAATTTAACACAGTAACACAGGTTATCTATATGGGACAAAAAATCCTCTGAAACACTACTGGTAATGTTATTCCCTCCGAAAGAGCAAGTTCTATGAGACCACAAGGAAGGGACTTAATGTTTAATTTTAATACACAATAGTGCAGTGCAATGCAAAAAGTAAGTGTCAGATAAAGGATAAAAACAAAATATACATACAATAACAATGCAGTGAACAGATAAAATAAACAGGATAAAATATAGAATATTGGCTTACTGAGATGCAGCGGAAGATATGGGCAGTCACTCCAAACGATGTGGATCCCCAAAATGGCTGACCATTACCTGTTCCCAAACACCCATTTTTATCCCCTCCCCTCAGCCGAGGGGTGGGCTGTGAGGGAACCTCCCTCCTTTCGGTACGGCCTTCTGGGACGTCTGATATTATTCAGGTTTCTGCCCCACCTTCCCAGAAGACTGACTGAGGTGGCAATATGAATCACGGCGATTCCTCGCTGTATGACAGGGACTGCGGGTACAGGTATGATCCCATAATCTGAGTCGCTTTGTCCCGTTCATACAGAAACCAAATATGATTGAGTTATTAAATATAAGGTAATGTCGCACTAGAGTGGGGTGGAGATCCAACAGAGGTGCTCCCACTAACAGACAACACCCAGTCTGACAGGAATAAATATAATAAGAAATAGAAGTGGGGCACTCTCTATAAGTAAAGGGATCTTTTATTGAACATCATACACAATAAAATTGGCAATAGTTATAGTAAAAATCAACAATATTATAAAAGTCAGCAGAGAATAAATGATTAATGCTAGTGGTAAGAAATTCAGCGGTAGGCTAAAATCTAAAACAGTAAAAACAACATAAATATAGATCCCAATATACGAATATTTTAAAAGCAATAAATTCGAATGTTCGATAATAATCGGAAGAATGATCATAAGAATATTATTCACTGGTGGTAAGTCAATGCGTCTTTTAATGCGAAATATTAATGATGTGAATAATCGCTTGCTGCCGAATATAATAATCGACTTGTGGCCAGTCCTTTAACACACATAAATAATTTTTCCAATGCAAAATATTAATGATGTAAATAGTCGCTTGCTGCCGAATAAAATAATCGACTTATGGCCAATTCTTTAGCACACATGAATAGTGATAGCCGGAGTTCCAAGCATATGCAGCCTTAGATAGTTTATGCAAACAATGTTTCAGCTGCCTATAAGCACAGCGGCGTCCCGCTGTATTTGTTTGGAAAGAGATCGCTTAAGTGGGATATGCTCAATCTTACCAGAAGGTCTTTTACACTGGACAGTAAGCCCTCAACTCGGCGTGCTTTCGGATTCCGGTCTCAAGGGCTGTTTGTTCAAACTTGAATTTGGCGCCAATGAGGTTGTTAGCTACACGTGGTCTTGATACCTTTCGTGTAATATTGATTTCTTGTTTTGGCGAATTCGTTGTTCTTATGATGATGTCCAGGCCTCCTCAGTTTGGCAATATCCTTTCTCTTGGAGGGGGGATTAATACCAGACGCGTTTCGGGGATTTAAGACAATGACACCTTCCTCAGTGGTTAACATCCCCCTGCTCATGCTCCACTTTTATAGTGGGTAAGGAGTGTGTAAAGAACTGGTCTGAAATACGAACTTTTTGGAAATTGGGATTTTTAGATGTTGTTTCTAACTATAAGAGCATATATTGTTAATATTATTCTTACATTCATTAGTCATCTTATACTTCTAAATAAAAGGAAATATTACATGAATAAATAAAAATAGACAGATAGAGAATGTATATAAAAAATTTTTTTTAAAAGTAATAATAGCAATTAGTTACATAAAATCCTTCATACAGTTATTTAGCACCTCCTTTGGGATCATATGGTATAAAAAACGCACCAGTATCGCATGCAATTTCAATGCGGTTCCGGTGCGTTTTTTTCTGGAAATTAGGTATTTCTCAAGGATTCTTCAAAAAGAATCCATTTTCAGGTCCCATCTACCTTACAATAGTTTAGAGCAACAAAAAAGTTAAAGACATCTTGTTTTTCCGAAAAGGGGAGGCAATTTCTCATTATGTGGGTATTTCTTTATGATGTGCTTTACACTGGTGTAGAATTATTGGATGGGGGGCCAAATGTAGAGGAAAAACTGGACAGGTTTAAAATATCGTCCAGTTAATCATCGACAGATGGCGCCCATCCTATAAAAAGCCAAATAATTCAAAATCTGCATTCAGACCCGACGGTTGTAGTGTATTTAATTCAAAGATTCTCTTCGTTCTAAACGGGACATTTTCTCTACATGATTCCCACTTCTCCAATCTTTTTGTACTTTGTCAATTGCTGTAAACCTCAAACATGAGGGATCTTGATTATGTGTTGTTTTGAAATGATATGATAGGGGATGGTTTTCAAAACCTTTCTTTATATTGCCAATGTGTTCTGCAAAACGTTTTTTCAGCATTCTCTTAGTTCTCCCTACGTATTGAAGCATGCATGGGCATTCTATCACATATATTACATCTTCTGTACCACAGGTAAGGAATTCATTAATTTTATGACAAGGATTGTTTGTGGTTGATCTAATTTCCGTTGTTTTTTTAGGAAACGAAGTTAGTTTACAGTTATTGCATCTGCCACAACGGAAAAAACCCTGGATGTTTGCCCAAGATTGGACTGTGGGAGTACAAATTCTCTTTTTCTGAACAGTTGGTGCTATTTTAATGTTCAAGTTAGGGGCCTTGGTAAATACAATTTTAGGTTTAGATGGTATCAATGTGCTTAATATCTTATCTTTTTTCAGCAAATGCCAGTGTTTACTGACAATAAATTGGATTTTGCTAAAGTCCCCATTAAAGGGTCGCATCAAACGTAAATTAGAATCCGTTATCTCGACTTTCTTGTCTTTTTTGTCAATAAAGAACTCCTCCCTGTCCATTTCTTTTACTTTATTGAGAGCTGCATCCAGAATTTCTATGGGGTATTTTTTGTCCAGAAATTGGCTTGTCATAATTTTGGCTTCCTTTTCAAATTCCGCATTCAATGTACAGTTGCGTTTTGCCCTACGTAGTTGTCCTTGTGGGATGTTGATCAACCAATTAGGGAGATGACAACTATTAAATAAAATATAACTGTTGCAAGCTGTAGGTTTAACAAAAGTTGTACATTGTAATTTGCCCTCTGGATTTAAAATCCTTATATCTAAAAATTCCAGTGATGTTTGGCTGGTTGTTACCCGTGAAGGTCAGATTCCACTCATTTATATTAATATCATATAAAAATTGTTTCAAAGAGTCCCTATCTCCCTACCAGATAGAAAATATATCGTCGCATATATATCGTTGCCAGAGCACCGGGTTCGTCCCTAGTTTGGGTTGGATGTTTTCATATTCCCACTGTGCCATAAATAGATTAGCATAACTAGGGGCGAACCTGGTGCCCATGGCTGTCCCTTGCGTCTGTATGTAGAAATCTCCTGCGAAATTAAAATAATTGTGTGTTAGAATAAAATTTATAGCATCGACTACAAACTCAATTTGTGTTTGATTCAAAGTGCCCTCTAACGACAATTGAGATGTAACTGATTACACAGTTGTGATTAAACATGAACAGGGCAAAAAATTAGTTACATCTCAATTGTCGTTAGAGGGCACTTTGAATCAAACACAAATTGAGTTTGTAGTCGATGCTATAAATTTTATTCTAACACACAATTATTTTAATTTCGCAGGAGATTTCTACATACAGACGCAAGGGACAGCCATGGGCACCAGGTTCGCCCCTAGTTATGCTAATCTATTTATGGCACAGTGGGAATATGAAAACATCCAACCCAAACTAGGGATGAACCTGGTGCTCTGGCAACGATATATCGACGATATATTTTTTATATTGACTCATTGACTTACCACCAGTGAATAATATTCTTATGATCATTCTTCCGATTATTATCGAACATTCAAATTTATTGCTTTTAGAATATTTGTATATTGGGATCTATATTTATGTTGTTTTTACTGTTTTAGATTTTAGCCTACCGCTGAATTTCTTACCACTAGTATTAACCATTTATTCTCTGCTGACTTTTATAATATTGTTGATTTTTACTGTAACTATTGCCAATTTTATTGTATATGACGTTCAATAAAAGATCCCTTTACTTATAGAGAGTGCCCCACTTCTATTTCTTATTATGATTGAGTTATGATTTCCAGAAGGCCAGATCCTGAATACCGAGAAATGCCTCCTGTCCAGTATGGCGTGCATAGACTCTGCCCGGAGCCCATGTCAGGCTGAACACAATTATTAGGGTTCTGAGGCTGTGGGTGCCATGAGGTCAGAGTTATGGCTTCTGATATTATTTCATTCATCTACTGAATGGGTTAGACCACCAACTGGTCTAGCAGCCAACATTTCTAGGGTGGCTGTGCATTTTAAGTATCCCCCTCCGAGGTCTTCATTAGGATGCCCAAATAGTTTACAATTAGCAGGCCAGTGCTAAATGGGGGCTTCCTCTGTGAATGTGGAGTGTCTCACTTAGTCTTCAGATGGTCTGGCATCTAGAGGCACCATTTGCATTTGCTTAATAGATCAATTAGCCACAGCTATACAATTAGCTATTGATAATGTAAGTTTAGGAGAATATGAGATCTATCTATCTGTTTATTTATCTGTCTATTCACCTCAGATTTTGTTACAATATAATATTGGATTGATGACATTGCGCTCTATCTGTTTTCATATTTCAGAAATTTCATATTTACACTGACAAGTAAAATGTTTAGAACTTTTGATTTTCAGGCTCCATATCTCAAAAATCCACTACAGCTTAGAACATGAGACTACCATCATTTTATAGACGATCATCTTGGTTATCTTATACATAAATTGGATTTGCAACTATTTAGCATATGCTTAGTTATGCAGATTCTTGTCATACAACTGCATTATTACTGTTTTGCTCCGAAAATTCAATTTTTTATTTTATTTTATTTTGTTAGTATTTTGCAAATCCACCTTCTTTGGCTTTCAACACTGTCTTAATCCTATAATCAACAGCTTTGGAATGAACTAGAATAGAGATTGTGATCCTGGCCTTCTTATCCAAAACTAGTGTCTGACCTCAGAAATGCTCTTCAGGATGAATTGGCAAAAGTTGCCACAGACACGCTCCAAAATCTGGTAGAAAGCCTTCCCAAATGAACGGAGGTGTTTTAACTGAAAAGCAGACTTTTAACCCCTTAAGGACCTAGGACGTACCGGTACGCCCTATTTCCCGAGTCCTTAAGGACCGAGGACGTACCGGTACGTCCTGACTTAAAATCGGAACTCCGGCGCCGCAGGGGTTAATCGGAATGGGATTTCGGCTGAAATCATTCAGCCGGCATCCCATAACAATGCAGGGGGGGGTCATTTGACCCCCCCCGTATCGGCGATCGCAGAAAACCGCAGGTCAATTCAGACCTGCGGTTTTCTGCGTTTCCAGTCCATTCGGGTGTCCTGTGACCCGATGAACCGGAAAAAGACTGCGATCGGTGGCGTAATTTCACACCACCTATCGCAGTCCGAGGATTTGGAGAGGCGGTGCTGGCCCTGGTGCTGAATGCCGCTGTCCAGGGTGCTGATTGGTGCAGGGCAGAGAGGCGCGAGATTCAAACTTCCTGCGCTCCTCTCTCCCCTCCTCTTCCTGTCCAGCACCCTGACCGTGCAGCATCGTCCAGCACCAGCTCCTGTGTCCCCCTAATCGGAATCCATCACCCTCCTGCACCCATCGCCACCCAGGTAGGTTAGGGTCAGTGAGGGAGAGGCACCGTTAGGCAGGGAAAGAAGGGAAAAGTAAGTTAGAAAAAAAAAAGTACTTTTATTCCAAACTTCCAAACTTCCATCTAACCCTAACCCAGACCCCCCCTGCCACTTGCCCCCCCCACCAGCCCCCCCTACGGTCGGTCATCGATCACTTTGGGGCCACATTTCAGCAGGCCTACGTACCTGGAAGGGAGGTCGCGGTTGATGAGTCTCTCGTTGCGTTCAAGGGGAGACTCAGTTTCCGCCAATATATTCCCACAAAGCGGTCGAGGTATGGCGTGAAGCTATACAAAATTTGTGAGAGTGCCTCAGGGTACACTTACAAATTTCGTGTGTACGAGGGGCGAGATTCCCGTATTGAACCCCCAGAATGTCCCCCCACTCTGGGTGTTAGCGGGAAACTCGTGTGGGACCTTATGTACCCACTGCTGGATAATGGTTACCACTTGTACGTGGATAACTTTTATACCAGCATTCCCTTGTTCAGGTCCCTTGCCGCCAGATCCACGTTCGCTTGTGGGACCGTGCGGAAAAATCAACGCGGCCTCCCTGCCTACCCCCTCCAGGTGCCTATCCCAAGGGGTGAGACCCGTGCACTTACCAGTGGAAACCTGTTGCTGGTCAGGTATAAGGACAAGAGGGATGTCTTTATGCTGTCCACAATCCACGGTAACGGCACCACCCCTGTCCCTGTGCGAGGTACCGCGGCAACGGTCCTCAAGCCCGATTGTATCGTCGACTACAATCGGTATATGGGAGGAGTTGATCTCTCTGATCAAGTCCTCACGCCATATAATGCCATGCGCAAAACCCGGGCATGGTACAAAAAAGTTGCGGTCTACTTGGTACAGGTTGCCATGTACAACTCTTTTGTACTATCCCGAAGCGCTGGCAGCACAGGGACATTCCTCCAGTTCTATGAGGCAGTCCTCAAGGACCTGATCTTTTCGGACCGGGAAAGAGCAGGCCGGAGTACCTCGGGAATTGGAGGCGCCCGGATCGTCCCTGGCCAACACTTTCTAGGTGTGGTCCCCCATACTGGAAAGAAGGGACGAACCCAAAAAAAGTGCAGAGTGTGTCACAAGAGGGGGATACGGAAGGACACCACTACTCAATGTGACACTTGCCCTGATCATCCGGGCCACTGCATTATCAATTGCTTCAGGGAGTATCACACTTCCATGGAGTACTAAATTTTTATAATCCTCAACAGTCCACTAGAGAACATAAAACACTATGGCTCTCAGACTTTGGAGACACGGAAACAATTTTTCTTTCCCCAAAAAATATTAGTTTTAGAGCAGGCATCCTCAAACTGCGGCCCTCCAGATGTTGTAAAACTATAACTCCCAGCATGCCCAGACAACCTACAGCCATCAGCAGGGCATGGTGGGAATTGTAGTTTTACAATCAATATCTGGAGGGCCGCAGTTTTAGGATGCCTGCTTAGTGTCTCCAAAGACTGAGAGCCATACATATTGGGCATCGTCGCGTGCGTAAAAGTCGTCGCTATAAAAATAACTTTTGACCAAATGCCTCGGATGAACGGTGTTAAAAATATAAAATAAAAACTGTGCCAAAACACCCATTTTTGGGCAAAATTTCAATTTGAATCCATTTTGCCGGTAATAAAGCAAGGGTTAACAGCCAAACAAAACTAAATATTTATTGCCCCGATTCTGTAGTTTGCAGAAACACCCCATATGTGGTCGTAAATGGTTATATAGCCGCACGGCAGGGCATAGAACGAAGGGAACTCCATATGGTTTCTGGAAGGCAGATTTTGATAGACAGTTTTTTTTTTGACACCATGTCCCATTAGAAGCCCCCCCTGATGTAGCCTAGACTAGAAACTCCAAAAAAGTGACCCCATCTAAGAAACTACACCCCTCAAGGTATTCAAAAGTTACTTTACAAACTATGTTAACCCTTTAGGTGTTCCACAAAACCAAATAGTGAATGTAGAAACAATTTTAGAATTAATTTTTTTTGTTACATTGCCTCAAAAAAGAGTAATATAGAGCAACCAAAAATCAAATTTACCCCAAAAATAGTCCCAAAACAACAACCACCTTATCCCGTAGTTTCCTAGATGGGGTCACTTTTATGGAGTTTCTACTCTAGGGGTGCATCAGGGGGCTTGAAAGGGTACATGGTGTCAATAAACCAGTCCAGCAAAATCTGCCTTCCAAAAACCATATGACGTTCCCCTTCTTCTATGTCCTGCCGTTTAGCCAAATAGTAGTTTACGACCACATATGGGGTGTTTTTGCAAACTACAGAATCAGGGCAACTTATTTTGAGTGTTGTTTGGCAGTTAACCCTTGTTTTACTCCTGGAAAAAATTGATTATATTGAAAAATTTTCCAAAAAATAGAAATTTCAAAATTGTTTCTCCATCTGCCATTAACTCTTGTGGAATACCTAAAGGGTTAACAAAGTTTGTAAACCCAGTTTTGAATACCTTGAGGGGTGTACTTTCTTAGATGGAGTCACTTTTTTGAAATTTCTATTCTAGGGGTGCAACAGGGGGCTTCAAATGGGACATGGTATAAAAAAAAACAGTCCTGCAAAATCTGCCTTCCAAAACCCATATGGTGTTCCCCTCCTTCTATGTGCTACCGTTCGGCCAAACAGTAGTTGACGACCACATATGGGGTGTTTTTGCAAACTACAGAATCAGGGCAACCCATTTTGAGTGTTGTTTGGCAGTTAACCCTTGTTTTACTCCTGGAAAAAATTGATTATATTGGAAAATTTTCCAAAAAATAGAAATTTCTAAATTGTTTCTCCATCTGCCATTAACTCTTGTGGAACACCTAAAGGGTTAACAAAGTTTGTAAACCCAGTTTTGAATACCTTGAGGGGTGTACTTTCTTAGATGGAGTCACTTTTTTGAAATTTCTATTCTAGGGGTACAACAGGGGGCTTCAAATGGGACATGGTATAAACAAAACCAGTCCTGCCAAATCTGCCTTCCAAAACCCATATGGTGTCCCCCTCCTTTTATGTGCTACCGTTCGGCCAAACAGTAGTTTACGACCACATATGGGGTGTTTTTGCAAACTACAGAATCAGGGCAACCCATTTTTAGTGTTGTTTGGCAGTTAACCTTTGTTTTGCTCCTGGAAAAAATGGATTATATTGAAAAATTTTCCAAAAAATATAAATTTCAAAATTGTTTCTCCATCTGCCATTAACTCTTGTGGAAGACCTAAAGGGTTAATAAAGTTTGAAAAAACAGTTTTGAATACCTTGAGGGGTGTCATTTTGGGAGGTTTCTATTATCTAAGCCTCACAATATGACTTCAAACCTGAACTGGTCCATAAAAAGTGGGATTTTAATGATTTCTGAAAATTTCAAAATTTGCTTCTAAACTTCTAAGCCTTGTAACATCCCCAAAAAATAAAATATCATTCCCAAAATGCTACAAACATGAAGTAGACATATGGGGAATGTAAAGTCATCACAATTTTTGGGGGTATTACTATGTATTACAGAGGTAGAGAAACTGAAAATTTGAAATTTGCAAATTTTTCAAAATTTACGGTAAAAATTGTATTTTTTTATGCAAAAAAATTAACTTTTTTGACCCAATTTTAGCAGTGTCATGAAGTACAATATGTGACGAAAAAACAATCTCAGAACGGCCTGGGTAAGTCAAAGCGTTTTAAAGTTATGAGCACTTAAAGTGACACTGGTCAGATTTGCAAAAAATGGCCTGGTCCTTAAGGTGAAAATGAGCCCGGTCCTTAAGGGGTTAACTGAAAAGCAACTTCATATTAATGCATATGGATTTAGAAAGGGATGTCAAAAGCTCCTGCAGGTGTAATGGGTAGATTACTGCTGCACATGTTAGGACATGGAGCAAAGAACTCTGGGAACGAGGGATCACCCACAATGCCATGCATGCAGCCAATCAGCAGCCAGCCAGCCCCTGTGATGTCACAGCCCTATAAATAGCCTCAACCATTTTTGATTCAGCCATTTTCCAGTGTGCTTAGTGTAGGGAGAGATCTCAGCAGGCCCTAGGGACAGTGCTAGGAAAGACTTTATTGTGCTAAAAAAAACTATTTACAAGTTCAGGGAAAGATTAGTCAAGATGTAGGGAAAGGATAGGGAGGAATCTACGTTATAAAAGAACAGGTTGCAATAGGAGTGATTATGTTACACCTTGTTGCATTAATTGGGGATCCAGATTGCTTTTAGGTTGTTTGCAATATATGATACATTACTAATTCCAGCAAACCTTGCTTGTGATTGGGGTGCAATTTCTGTGATACAGCCATTTACAGAGTGTATTAATAGGAGATATAGGTACGTCCTATTTGCCTTTCTGCATTGATTTGACATTGTTTAACTTTTTTTTTGGGGGGGGGGTTATTATTAGGAAAAAAAAGGGAAAAATATATGCCATAATTGCTGTTCAGCGGTGAAGTTACATTGTACTCCAGCCATTTACGGAGTGTATTAATAGGAAAGATATATATGTCCCATTAGCCGTTCAGCTTTGATTTGCATTGTTAAATTTTTTTTTGGAAGGTGTATTAATAGGAAAAAAAATGAGAAAATGATATGTCATAATTGCCGTTCAGCGGTGAAAATGCTTTGTACTACAGCCATTTACGGGGTGTAGAAAAAGAAAATATACGTACGTTCCATCACCCGTTCTGCGGTGAGTTGTGATTGTTATATTTCTTTCTTGGGGTATAGAAATAGGGAAAAAAAGGAGAAAATATGATTGGCATTCAGCAGTGAAGTTACATTGTACTACAGCCATTTACATGGTGTATTAATAGGAAAGATACGTACGTTCCATTAGCCGTTCTGCAGTGAATTTCGTTTTTTTGGGGGGGTATTATTTTAATTTTAATTTAATTATTTTATCATACAGTATGTCAGACAGACAGGTGACAGGCCCTTCAAAGAGAACCGGCTGTGGCCAAAATGTTTCTGTCTCAGGCAGCAGAAGAAGGGGGGGTGGCAGCAGGAATCGCAGTGAGAGGCCTGAGCTCCCGGTGTCATCCAGCAGTCTTGTCTTGCCCAGCAACCCAGCGGTGATTGAATAGTTGACTCAGTCTTCGAGTTCGTCGCAAGTGACATCAGACACCCCCAGCCAAGAGTCGACGGGTTCCTCTGACATGACACTTAGGCCCTCTGCCCCACCTGTCCTAAACATTCCTCTGCCATTTTCAGTTCCCTCAGCGCGAGAAGTATTATATGCCATTGGCTCGGCTCCACTTTTCAGCAAGGATGAACTACTAGAGAACAGTCAGCAGCTACTGCCCAGCCAAGATCTAGAGGAGACATCCGCCACTTCCTCCAGTAAGCGGGCAAGTAGTGATGAGGAGAGTCGCGTGGGATCAGGTGTTGCGAGCGGTCAGGCTCCTGGCCCTGAGACCGTTGAGGGGGACATCAGTGATGTGCAGATAGTAGCGGATAATGATGATGTAGATGATCACACTTGGGAGTCGGGTAAAGAAAGAGCTTCATCATCAGGAGAAGAGGATGGCACTTGTGTGTTAGGCAGCGGCTGAGCCAGCAGGGTGGCAGAGTGTCTGTGAGTCAGCAGGGTGTCAGCATTGTGAGGTCGGGAGCCAAACGTGCTCTGGGTAGACCATCTGCTTCGCAGGAGCCTACCAGCCCGTAAAGTAGCAGTGCAGGGGTTCGCCGAGGCAGCGGTAGCAGGCAGTCAGCGTGAGTGTTGGTGGGAAAATGCCATACTCAGCAGTGTGGCAATTTTTTGTTAGGCCGCCAAAGGAGGCAAACATGGCCATTTGCCGGATTTGTGGGCAGAAGATGAAGCGTGGCCAGGGTGCCAATGTTGGCACCACAACTGCTGCATCACCCAGTTGCACACATCCGATTTTAGGCAGTCGAGGCTTCACCACCTCAGCCGAAGGGAGCTGCCTGTCCTTTCCACCATCTGCTGGTCCTGACGTGTGGAGCTATAACTACGGTCAAGGACAATATATGTCCTTTATGGCTCACTGGGTGAATGTGGTTCCTGCCCAGCCACAGCAGCAACTTGGCCAGGTGATGACACTTCCGCCTCCACGTTCTCACGCTGTTGGTCCTGCGACAATGTCTGCTTCTGCCTCCTCATCCTTCACCGTGTCCTCAGCATCCACTGCAGCGACAATTCACAGTGCCCCACCAGCATACCACATGTGCAGGGCACGGTGGTGTCAGGCTGTTCTGCACCTAGTTTGCCTGGGCAGGAACTGCTCCGCGTCCTTCATCAAGAAATCAAATCCTAACTTTCTCCTCAAAAACTCAAAATCTGAACCATAGTGACTGACAATGGGAAGAACATGGTGTCGGTAGTGTGTCAAGGAGGGCTTAGCCATGCGCCCTGCATGGCGCTCTTGTTCAATCTTGTAAAGCAGTTCCTGAAGTCTTCTGCCCATTTGAAAGACAGGCCTTAAAATGTCCAGGAAACTTTGCATGCACTTGAGCTACTCGTACACCACAAAGCACACCCTCCATAAGCTGCAGTGGCAGAACAGCATCCCCCAACATAAGCTGATATGTGACATTTCCACCCATTGGAATTATACCCTCCATATGTTGGACCGACTACATGAACAGAGTAAGGCCATAAATGATTTATTGATGATACAGGCGGACAGAGGTACTCCCCTGTGTAATTTTGATGTTAGCCAAAGGCAGATCATGCAGGACACCTGGCGTTTGCTGGGGCCCTTTGAGGAGGCCACGTTATTTGTCGCCAGGACTACAGGATGAACAACATCATTCCACTGCTTCATGTCCTGGAACAGATGCTGCTAAATCTGGCTGGCAAATGACAGGAGATGTGTAGAGAAATGGGTGGTTTTTGTACACAGGTGACAGGAGAGGAGGAGCAGAAGCAGCCGGAGGAACTACAGGGCAATGAGGAAGACAAGGCAGAGGATCCAGATACACTGTGGCAGTATGCAGTGGAAATGGAGGCAAGGAGTCCCTCCGAGTCACTTGCGCAAATTGCCCGATGCATGCTCACTTGCTTGCGTAGTGACAGCCGAATTGTCACCATTCGCCAAAGGGATGACTACCAGCTCTCCACCATGTTAGACCCTTGCTACTGGTCCAAAATGGGGGCCTTTTTTACACCCGCTGAGAGGGAGGACAAACTGAACTACTATCAAGACATCCTATGTAGTCAGTTGGCCGCTGCCTATGTGCGCCATCGCCCATCCTCTTGCATGTCTGACCGGGGGGGCCCCTGCGCTCACGTTCCACTGCCATGGCTGCTGGGGGTATGGGGGTGCAGGAGCAGTACCAGATCCATCAGCAGCAACTAAAGTCTAGAGTTGATGATGAGCAATTGTCTTCACCCGCCTACTGAAGAAACTACTCGCCAGCAGCAGCAGGTAGACATAGAGCAGAACTTGAACCATCGGGTTGTGGCATACTTGGAGTGAACCTTGCCACCCCACATCGAAGATCCCCTGGACTACTCAGCAGCCAAACTCGATTTGTGGTTGCGACTGGCCGAGTTTGCCCTGGACAAGCTTTTCTGCCCGGCCAGCATTGTGGCATCAGAGCGGGTGTTTAGTGCGGTGGGGGCCATAGTTACCCCAAGGAGAACTCGCCTGTCCATCCAAAATGTAGAGAAACTGACCTCTGTGAAAATGAATCAGGCGTGGATCAGCCAGGATTTTCAAACACCAATGCCTGATGCCTCAGACTAGATCATCCATGGTGCCACACCAACACTTTGACAAAATAGACCTGTTTCTTCTGGCTACCTGCTTCAGCTACTATTTTGATGCTGCCACCAGCCTGATGTCACACATGCTGCCAGATGCTCCTACTGTCAGCCACCATTTTCAGCTGGTACTGGTATTCATACCTACTCTGTGACTGGGCAACTCTGTGGTCTCTTCATGCTGCTGCCACCTCACCACTCTGTGGTCTTTTCATGCTGCTGCCACTTCACCACTCTGTGGTCTCCTCATGCTGCTGCTACCTCACCACTCTGTGGTCTCCTTATGCTGCTGCCACCTCAACACTATGTCTCTGGGCCACTCTGTAGTCTCCTCATGCTGCTGTCAAATCACCACTCTGTCACTGGGCCACTCTGTGGTCTCCTCATGCTGCTGCCACTTCACCACTCTGTGGTCTCCTCATGCTTCTGCCACTTCAACACTATGTCTCCGGGCCACTCTGTGGTCTCCTCATGCTGCTGTCACACCACTCTGTGGTCTCCTCATTAGTGATGAGCTGGAGGTGCCATATTCGATTTTGCATTGAATATTCGTGTTATATATTCGTCAAAATCGAATATTCGTAATTATTCAATTTATCGCGAATAATATGCAATTTAATTAATCGCGTATTGCAATTTTTCTTTTGATAGTATAAGGCAACGTTCCTATGACTAATTGACTATGGCTAGGCTAATATGTGTATTTTACGAATATTCTTAATATTGCTCTAACTTCGTCTTTTAGAATATTCGTAATATTCTAAAAGACGAAGTTAGAGCAATATTACGAATTTTCGTAAAATACACATATAGATTGTAATTTAGCTAATATAGTGCTATATCCTTTTTTTTTTTCTCTATTTTTTTTTGCCTCTTCTGGACTTCAGTTTTGGAAAATATGTACACTATTAAAAAAATTACTATAGCAGTATATTAGCTAAATTACAATCTATATGTGTATTTTACGAATATTCTTAATATTGCTCTAACTTCGTCTTTTAGAATATTCGTAATATTGCTCTAACTTCGTCTTTTAGAATATTACGAATATTCTAAAAGACGAAGTTAGAGCAATATTAATAATATTCGTAAAGACGAAGTTAGAGCAATAATATTCCACTTTGGCATACTGCTCCCCGACAAGCGTCCCCGTCACCATGGGAACGCCTGTGGGTTAGAATATACCATCGGATCTGAGGTTTTACGATCTCAGGGAAAACTCAGATCCGATGGTATTTTCTAACCCACAGGCGTTCCCATGGTGACGGGGACGCTTGTTGGGGTGTTGTATGCTGAAGTTGATTAAATAACGATTTTGTCATGCGCTCGGGCACACGTATTAACCATTACGATTTTTCTTTTGTAATATTCGTGAACTCTAATATTATAACCAAGATTATTGGTTTAGATTACAATAGGACGAATATTCTAAAATTGAATATACAGCAATATATTCTTTATTTAGAATATTCGTCATATTTGGTCCATCTGAAAACGTGATTCCTTCCAGCTTCAATTCAGTTGCTTGTGGGCCAATGGCTCATTGACCCACAAGCAAGAAGCAGGGAGGAATCATATATTTTCAGATGGAAAAAAAATAAAAATAAAAATGAATATTCGATTTTGCAAATATGTGGAACTACTGTATATTCGAAATATTCGCAAAATCTCGAAGTTGCGATATTCGAGATAAAAATGTGAAATTCGAATATTCACGCTCAACACTACTCCTCATGCTGCTGCCACATCACCACTATATCACTGGGCCGCTCTGTGGTCTCCTTATGCTACTGCCACTTTACCACTCTGTGGTCTCTTCATGCTGCTGCCACTTCACCACTCTGTGGTCTTCTCATGCTGCTGCCACTTCACCACTCTGTGGTCTCCTCATGCTGCTGCCACCTCCACACTATGTCTCTTGGCCACTCTGTGGTCTCTTCATGCTGCTGCCACATCACCAGTCTGTGGTCTCCTCATGCTGCTGCCACTTCACCACTATGTCATTGGGCCACTCTGTGGACTTCTCACGCAATTCCCACACTCCCCATTTCATGACTGGGTCACTATTTTGCCTTTTTGGCCTGGTTGAAATAATCATTTATTTGACACTTCTTCTGATCTGTCACGCACAATGGATCCTGTCTATGTAGCAGCTGTAAGGCCTCTATGGTCCCAACAGAATTGGCTTATGATTTGGTAGCCAAAAGCAGGAGCGGGTACAAAACACAGAAGACATGCAAATATTCTATTCACGTGTCATCTCTGTTTTGGATCCACTCCTGTTTTTTGGGATTTAACAATACTGATGGATTACTAACAAAATGCTGACGGCAGATGCTCAACAGAATCTGTTTTTTGTGGGTTATTACATAGTTACATACAAACCGGATTCCAAAAAAGTTGGGACACTATACAAATCGTGAATAAAAACTGAATGCAATGATGTGGAGGTGCCAACTTCTAATATTTTATTCAGAATAGAACATAAATCACGGAACAAAAGTTTAAACTGAGAAAATGTACCATTTTAAGGGAAAAATATGTTGAATCAGAATTTCATGGTGTCAACAAATCCCCAAAAAGTTGGGACAAGGCCATTTTCACCACTGTGTGGCATCTCCCCTTCTTCTTACAACACTCAACAGACGTCTGGGGACCGAGGAGACCAGTTTCTCAAGTTTAGAAATAGGAATGCTCTCCCATTCTTGTCTAATACAGGCCTCTAACTGTTCAATCGTCTTGGGCCTTCTTTGTTGCACCTTCCTCTTTATGATGCGCCAAATGTTCTCTATAGGTGAAAGATCTGGACTGCAGACTGGCCATTTCAGTACTCGGATCCTTCTCCTACGCAGCCATGATGTTGTGATTGATGCAGAATGTGGTCTGGTGTTATCTTGTTGAAAAATGCAGGGTCTTCCCTGAAAGAGATGACGTCTGGATGGGAGCATATGTTGTTCTAGAACCTGAATATATTTTTCTGCATTGATGGTGCCTTTCCAGACATGCAAGCTGCCCATGCCACACGCACTCATGCAACCCCATACCATCAGAGATGCAGGCTTCTGAACTGAGCGTTGATAACAACTTGG
Organism: Bufo bufo; assembly: GCF_905171765.1. NCBI lineage: Eukaryota > Metazoa > Chordata > Amphibia > Anura > Bufonidae > Bufo > Bufo bufo. The sequence goes on along the minus strand of NC_053390.1, from coordinate 407,476,811 downwards.
GTTGTCCTTGTCCTCTTTGGTCCAGATGACATGGCGTCCCAGATTTCCAAAAAGAACTTCGAATCGTGACTCGTCTGACCACAGAACAGTCTTCCATTTTGCCACACTCCATTTTAAATGATCCCTGGCCCAGTTAAAACGCCTGAGCTTGTGGATCTTGCTTAGAAATGGCTTCTTCTTTGCACTGTAGAGTTTCAGCTGGCAACGGCGGATGGCAAGGTGGATTGTGTGTTCACTGACAATGGTTTCTGGAAGTATTCCTGAGCCCATTCTGTGATTTCCTTTACAGTAGCATTCCTGTTTGTGGTGCAGTGTCGTTTAAGGGCCCGGAGATCACGGGCATCCAGTATGGTTTTACGGCCTTGACCCTTACGCACAGAGATTGTTCCAGATTCTCTGAATCTTCGGATGATGTTATGCACAGTTGATGATGATAGATGCAAAGTCTTTGCAATTTTTCGCTGGGTAACACCTTTCTGATATTGCTCCACTATCTTTCTGCGCAACATTGTGGGAATTGGTGATCCTCTACCCATCTTGGCTTCTGAGAGACACTGCCACTCTGAGAAGCTCTTTTTATACCCAATCATGTTGCCAATTGACCTAATAAGTGTTAATTGGTCTTCCAGCTCTTCGTTATGCTCAAATTTACTTTTTCCAGCCTCTTATTGCTACTTGTCCCAACTTTTTGGGGATTTGTTGACACCGTGAAAATTGGAATCAACGTATTTTTCCTTTAAAATGATACATTTACTCGGATTAAACGTTTGATCTGTCATCTACGTTTTATTACAAATAAAATATTGACATTTGCCATCTCCACATCATTGCATTCAGTTTTTATTCACAATTTGTTTAGTGTCCCAACTTTTTTGGAATCCGGTTTGTAGTTAATACGGTGGAAAAAAGACATGTCCATCAAGTTCAACCAAGGGATAGGGATAGGTGGGGATTTGAATCCCAGAAGGAATTGAGACTAAGATTTCTGCACGTTTTCTACACAAATAAATTTGGATCATATCAAATCTTTTCAGAAAATTTGGCAAACCGATCAAATCAATTTTTTTAGAAATTCCCTCATCTCTAGTGTAGATGTCCCAATCATATATATATATATTAGCAGAAGGACCCAGCTTCGCACGGGTATATTTCATCTATATCATTTTATGTTTCCATGTGTCGTAAAAAAGATATAAACAGTTTCTTCCATAACAGTGACCTCTACAGTACCCGCCCCTTTGGAAATGATCTCCACAGTGGCTGCCCCTTTAACAGTGATCTCTATAGTGGCTGCCCCTAAACATTGACCTCCACAATGGACGCCCCTTTAACATTGACCTTCACAGTGCCTGCCCCTTTAACAGTGACCGCCCCTTTAACAGTGACTTTCACAGTTACCGCCCCTTTAACAGTGACTTTCACAGTGACCGCCCCTTTAACAGTGACTTTCACAGTGAATGTCCCTTTAACAGTGACTTTCACAGTGACCGTCTCTATAACAGTGACTTTCACAGTGACCGCCCCTTTAACAGTGAGTTTTACAGTAATTTTGCTGGACTGTTTTTTTGACACCATGTCCCATTTGAAGCCCCCCTGATGCACCCCTAGAGTAGAAACTCCAAAAAAGTGACCCCATTTTAGAAACTACACCCCCTCAAGGTATTCAAAATTGATTTTACAAACTTTGTTAACCCTTTAGGTGTTCCACAAGAATTGATGGAAAATAGAGATACAATTTCAAAATTTAAATTTTTTGGGCAGATTTTCCATTTTAATAACTTTTACAGTTATAAAGCAAGGGTTAACAGCCAAACAAAACTCAATATTTATGGCTCTGATTCTGTAGTTTACAGAAACACCCCATATATGGTCATAAACTGCTGTAAGGGCACACGGCTGGGCGCGGAAGGAAAGGAATGACATACGGTTTTTGGAAGGCAGATTTTGCTTCCTGATGCCTCAGGAAGGGATTGCGCTGCCTTCCATGCCATCAGGTCCCCCTACAGCCCCACGGGGACCCGATGGCACCGCCGCCCGCCGCAACCTGTTAAAGCCGCAAACCGCAGGTCTGAATTGACCTGCGGTTTGCGGCGATCGCCAACACGGGGGGTCACGGGACTCCCGCTGGGCGGCGGTGATCGGAAATACACATGACGTACCGGTATGTCATGTGTCATTAAGTACCGGGACATCATGCTGTATCGGTACGTCATGTGTCCGGAAGAGGTTAAATGTGACTTTCACAGTGACCTCCCCTTTAACTGTGACTTTTACAGTGACCGCCCATTTAAAAGTGACTTTCACATTGACCGCCCCTTTAACAGTGACCGCACCTTTAATAGTGACTTTCACAGTGACTGTCCCTTTAAAGGGAATCTGTCACTAGCAATGTTTAAAAAAAATTTTTTCATGGATCCATGTTTAATAAAGTACCTTTTTTCCATCTGTGTTCTTCTTTTCCATGTCAGTCTTGTCCTTTCTTCTAAAAATCGATTCTTAGGATATGCAAATGACACTGTAAGGAGCCCAGAGGGGCGTTTTTCTTTCTCCGCGGTGCCCAGGAACGCCCCTCTGAAGTGTCGTGCCCGCCTAAATATGAAAACTACTAACGCCTCCATGTTTAGCTGAATCGCCTCCCAGAGGCACGGCTAAGTCCTCAACACCCCCCCCCCCCCCTCCTCAGCGCCGCGCTCTGCAAACACCCGATCCTCCTCTCGTCGGCGTCCCAAATCCCGCGCAGGCGCAGTGCCGGCGATTGCCTGCGCTCTGATAATACGGCTGAGGGCAACAGCTTCAACATCGTCACTGGGCTCGGCGCATGCCCAGTGACGATGTTGAAGCTGTTGCCCTCAGCCGTATTATCAGAGCGCAGGCAATCGCCGGCACTGCGCCTGCGCGGGATTTGGGACGCCGACGAGAGGAGGATCGGGTGTTTGCAGAGCGCGGCGCTGAGGAGGAGGAGGGGGGAGGAGGAGGAGGAGGGGGGGTGTTGAGGACTTAGCCGAGCCTCTGGGAGGCGATTCAGCTAAACATGGAGGCGTTAGTAGTTTTCATATTTAGGCGGGCACGGCACTTCAGAGGGACGTTCCTGGGCACCGTGGAGAAAGAAAAACGCCCCTCTGGGCTCCTTACAGCGTCATTTACATATCACAAGAATCGATTTTTAGAAGAAAGCACAAGACTGACATGGAAAAGAAGAACACAGATGGAAAAAAGGTACTTTATTAAACATGGATCCATGAAAAAAAAATTTTTAAACATTGCTAGTGACAGATTCCCTTTAACTGTGACTTTCACAGTGACCGCCCCTTTAACAGTGACTTTCACAGTGACCGCCTCTTTAACTGTGACTTTCACAGTGACCACCCCTTTAACAGTGACTTTCACAGAGACTGCCCCTTTAACAGAGGCCGCCCCTTTAACAGTGACTTTAACAGTGACCGCCCCTTTAACAGTGACTTTCATAGTGAACACCCCTTTAACAGTGACTTTCCCAGTGACCGCCCCTTTAACAGTGACTTTCACAGTGGCTTCCCCTTTAACAGTGACTTTCACAGTGGCCGCCCCTTTAACAGTAACTTTCACAATGGCTGCCCCTTTAACTAGTGACCGCTAGTGATGGACGAACATCTGCCATGACAGTTCGCGAACGTGAATAAATGTTCGCGAATCACAAGTTCACGGCGGGTCCCATTCATTTTAATGGCAGGCGAACCTGAAAAACCTTCAGCTCATATTTGCATCCAAGAAATAATTACTAGAAGTGCACAAATAGTCCCACAACATGGACAGTGACATACCAGATGTATTATTCGAATTTGCGATCTCCATTCATTATTTTTTTCAATGCGAAATATCGGCAATATAATTTTCGCCTAATGCACTATAAAGAAAGTATATTGATATATAACACCCCGCTTCAATCAGTTTTTTTGGGGGGCGACTGGTATATCACACCAGTAGAAATTATTTGTTCCAATAACGCTTGTCCCTCTATATACCTGCAGTATCGCAGCAGAACCGCACACAACTGCCGCACAATACAAATGCACTATAATATACTTTCTAACATAGAAAGTATATTATAACATTGTACGTGGAAGGCAATACATTAGAATATACATAAAGATAAAATGTAACTTTTAATAATGTTACTATGAGGGTCCATTCACACGTCCGTAAGTGTTTTGCGGACACCGGCAATGTGCATTCCGCAATTTGCGGACCGCACATTGCCGGCACTATAATAGAAAATGCCTAATCGTGTCTGCAATTGCGGACAAAAATAGCACATGTTCTATTTTTTTGCGGAAACGGAAGCACAGATGCGGAAGTGTGGATCCGCAAATGCGGTTGGGGACAGCACTTTCCGGCCCCATTGAAAATGAATGGGGCTGCACCCGTTCCGCAAAAATGCAGACCCATTTTGCGGACGTGTGAATGGAAAAGATATCCCTCAAAATGAAAATAAATTAAATTATTAAAGTTAAGCAAAAAGTATAGATGTGGTAGGCAATAACAAGTGCTCGGCGGCACTAAATCAGGTGCTCGGCGGCAGCAAATCAGAAACCATATGTCCTACCACAATCCGGGGGGTTCCAGTGCACATCCATGAATCCCTGAGGGAAAGCAACTATCCTCAGGAATCCAAGTCCCAACTAGAGATGTCGCGAACATAAAATTTTCCGTTCGCGAACGGCGAACGCGAATTTACGCAAATGTTCGCGAACAGGCGAACCGGGCGAACCACCATAGACTTCAATAGGCAGGCGAATTTTAAAACCCACAGGGACTCTTTCTGGCCACAATAGAGATGGAAAAGCTGTTTCAAGGGGACTAACACATGGACTGTGGCATGCCGGAGGGGGATCCATGGCAAAACTCCCATGGAAAATTACGTAGTTGACGCAGAGTCGGGTTTTAATCCATAAAGGGCATAAATCACCTAACATTCCTAAATTGTTTGGAATAACGTGCTTTAAAACATCCAGTGTGTGTATACGATCAGGTATGATGTTGGATCGATCAGGTAGTGTAAGGGTTACGCCCGCTTCACAGTGACAGACCAAACTCTGACAGACCAAACTCCCCGTTTAACGCACCGCAAACAACCGCAAAGAGTTGTCAATAGTTGACACACTCATGACATAAATTTTATTCCTCTATGCGTCAATCTTGGTGTAGTGATGACTGTGCTCGTGCGCACGTTTGGGAGATTGCAGGCGATGGCGGTTTTTCAAAACCTATGGTCGTGCTGAGGTAGTTCAGTGACAGTTAAGTGACCCAGAAAACAATGATTCTGCAGTGTGGGCCCATTGTTGGCCTAGTAGGCTTTAATGATCACCTTAGATGATCACAAAGAAAATTTATGTTATTTTCTATGAAAAATTATCCAGTCGATCGCTTTTGGTCTGTTCACAATGAATCAACAACCTTATCATCTGGGGTGTGCCAACATTGCCATTGCCAACACACTCATAGAGGTGGTCGCTTCATTGTGATACACAAGCCCCTTCACCACAACAAGGTAATGGTCACGAAGGGGAATTGACACATGTATGTGCCTTTTTTTTTGTTTTGTTTTTGCAGCCACAGTGCAGCACCAGAGGCCCGAAAAATTAGGCATGTACACATGCCTTAAAAATTAGGTATTGTTGCAGCCGCTGCTGTAGCAGCAGCTGGAAAAATGTATGTTTTCCAGGCAGAAAGTGTACTAAAACATTGCGGCTTGAACCCTAGTTGGTGGCGGAGAAGTCACGCAAGTCATCTGGCATGCAGAGATTAAATACAGCAGCGTGGGGACCATTTTTAGCTCAGAGCTACTGATGAAGGGGTACGTAACCCCGAAACACGTATAGCGATAGCGGATGAGATCCCCACACTAAGAAGATACTGTACAGCACCTCAACTATAGACATTATTGCGAAAAAGCTATATGGAATATCTGTGAGAGCATTTGTTCGTATAGAGGTTGGTACCGCCTCCGGAACAGAGCACAGATCACGTGGAATTTCTCCAGGCTCCGATCACGTGAGATACCATCAACACGTGGGACGCTGAACAGAAACCGGAAGAACTCCACCGAACAATGCGGTAACAGTCACCAGGACAAGCCGCAGACCTGCACACGTTATCGGGCACAAGAAGAGGGGTGAGTGACCTGGCTTGTAGTGGGACGCCATTACAGTCAGAAACAGAAAGAGACCGGACAACAAGCAGTAAGTAAGACTAACATACTGCATTGAACAAACCCCTGATCTACCAATATCACCCTGATAATATGTATTTGATACTTTTAAACTTGTGAATAATACATTGAGTGCTTAAAATATCAGCACCAGAAGAACTACAATATATCGATCACACATTATCAATTTGTGTGAAGATATTTTAAAGGAACTTTTATGAGATTTTATGGAGAATATTTGATATATGATACAAATTTTATTTATTGAATATAATTGTCATTCTTAAAACTGCAAATATTTTTTTAAAACTGCAATTAATTCTTATGTGATGTATAGAACTGTTTAAGTAATATAATAAATGTGTTGTACCTAATGTGTAGCTGCAGATATTAAGTGCCCACTATACAATATTTTTCTAATGACAGCATGAAAGATCCCATTTGCACAAGGTTGGATGCCGAGCTACTCATGTCCCGTTCCTCGTCCTCAGTAATCTCACTGAAGGTATGTTCTTCCCCCCAGCCACGTACAACACCACGGGTACCAGGTAGGTGACAACGAGCACCCTGGGATGCCTGCTGTGGTTGGTCTTCCTCCTCCTCCTCAAAGCCACATTCCTCCTCTGACTCCTCTTCCTCACACTCATCTTCCAGCGTTGCCGCAGGTCCAGCAAGCGATGCTGATAAGGCTGTTTCTGGTGGTGATGGTGACCACAACTCTTCCTCTTCCTCTTCACGCTCATCTACGGCCTGATCCAGCACTCTTCGCAGGGTACGCTCCAGGAAGAAAACAAATGGGATGATGTCGCTGATGGTGCCTTCGGTGCGACTGACTAGGTTTGTCACCTCCTCAAAAGGACGCATGAGCCTACAGGCATTGCGCATGAGCGTCCAGTAACGTGGCTGTCCTAGCACCTCGGTCATACAAATACTCGTTGACAGCTTTTTCTTGTTGGAGCAGGCGGCCGAACATTAGGAGTGTTGAATTCCAACGTGTTGGGCTGTTGCAAATCAAGCGCCTCACTGGCATGTTGTTTCGCCGCTGAATATCCGAAAAGTGCGCCATGGCCGTGTAGGAACGCCTGAAATGGATGCAGCAGCAGAAGAGTACTCAGCCGAGGATGTTAGCGAAGAGGATGGAGTAGGAGGAGTAGAGGAGGTGGCAGCAGGCCTGCCTGAAAGTCGTGGCGATGTCACCAACTCCGCTGCAGAGTCACGCATTTCATGCTTGGCAGCCATCAGCAGGTTTACCCAATGCGCAGTGTACGTGATATACCTGCCCTGACCGTGCTTTACAGACCAGGTATCAGTGGTCAGATGGACCCTTGCCCCAACACTGTGTGCCAAACATGCCATGACTTCCTTTTCCACAATAGAGTACAGGTTGGGGATTGCTTTTTGTGAAAAAAAAATTTGGCCGGGTACCTTCCACTGCGGTGTTCCAATAGCTACAAATTTTTTGAAGGCCTCAGACTCCACCAGCTTGTATGGTAAAAGCTGTTCCGACAAGCCAGCTGTCAGACGCCTGGCAAGGGGGGGACTCTGTAACATTGGCTTCTTACGCTCAAACATTTTCTTGACAGACACCTGACTGTGGGCAGATGAGCAGGAACTGCTGAAGGTGTGAGGCGGAGTGGCGGGTGGTTGAGAGGGGGCAAGGAGGACAGCAGTGGTTGACGTGGCTAAAGATGCTGGACCAGGAGGAGGATGGTGGCTTTGAGTTTGTGTGCTGCTTGTACTCATGTGTTGATCCCATAGGCGTTTGTGATGTGAGATCATGTGCCTTCGCAAAGCAGTTGTATCTAGGTGGGTGTTGGACTTTCCACGACTCCGTTTCTTTTGGCACAGGTTGCAAATGGCATCGCTGTTATCAGAGGCAGACACACAATAAAAATGCCACACAGCTGAGCTTTGCAATGACGGCATTCTGGTGGTGGCAACAGCATGTGTTGATTGGCGTGCTGTCTGGCTGACCCCGGGTGCCGATACATGCTGTCTGACTGTGCCACTAGCTCCTTGCAACGACCTCCCCCTGCTTTCAACTCGTCTCCTCCTCCTCTGTCTCCCCATCTGAACTTTCCCCCTGTTCTTCTTCTTTTTGAGCGGGCACCCACGTGACATCCACGGACACATCGTCATCATCAACCACTTCACTTGTATCTGACAACTCAGCAAAGGAAGCAGCAGCGGGTACAACATCATCATCATCACACCGTACGTCCATGTGTGTAATGCTGCCTGACTGAGACATATCCCTGTTATCTACATCCTCTGGCAATAATGGTTGCGCATCACTCATTTCTTCCAACTGATGTGTAAATAGCTCCTCTGACAGATCAAGTGAAGCGGCTGTGGTGCTAGTGTTGGTGGTGGCGGCGGGCGGGCAAGTGGTAACTTGAGAAGTGCCCGAAGCTGAGCTGGAGGAGGATGGTGCATCAAGGTTCCAAGTGGAAGCTGTAGAAGATTGGGTGTCCTGTGTAAGCCAGTCAACTATGTCCTCTGAATTTTTCGAGTTCAGGGTAGGTGGCCTCTGAACACTGGGCATTATTCTAGGGCCAAAGGAAATCACAGCACCACGACCACGACGGCCCCTGCGCGGTGGCCTACCTCTGCCTGTATTTTTTTTTTAGATTAGTGGTACTATGCGTGCAAAGTACTGTGCCACCCTATATGAGTGGTGGGCAGTGGGCACAGAACAGTCAGTGGGCCTGACACTCACTGGCAGGCAACTACAATTATATTGCAGAGGAAAAATTAAATGACTTTTTTATCTGCAAGGTACTGTGTTACCCTATATGAGTGGTGGGCAGTGGGCACAGTACAGTCTGTGGGCCTGACACACACTGGCAGGCAACTGCAATTATATTACAGAGAAAAAATGTAATTACTTTTTTATCTGCAAGGTACTGTGCCACCCTATATGAGTGGTGGGCAGTGGGCATAGTACAGCCAGTTGGCCTGACACTCACTGGCAGGCAACTGCAATTATATTACAGAGAAAAAATTCAATTACTTTTTTTATCTGCAAGGTACTGTGCCACCCTATATGAGTGGTGGGCAGTGGGCACAGTACAGTCAGTGGGCCTGACACTCACTGGCAGGCAACTGCAATTATATTGCAGAGGAAAAATTTAATTACTTTTTTATCTGCAAGGTGCTGTTCCACTCTATATTAGTGGTGGGCAGTGGGCACAGTACAGTCAGTGGACCTGACACTCACTGGCAGGCAACTGCAATTATATTACAGAGAAAAAATGTAATTACTTTTTTATCTGCAAGGTACTGTGCCACCCTATATGAGTGGTGGGCAGTGGGCATAGTACAGTCAGTGGGCCTAACACTCACTGGCAGGCAACTGCAATTATATTACAGAGGAAAAATTAAATGACTTTTTTATCTGCAAGGTGCTGTGCCACCCTATATGAGTGGTGGACAGTGGGCACAGTACAGTCTGTGGGCCTGACACTCACTGGCAGGCAACTGCAATTATATTACAGAGGAAAAATTAAATGACTTTTTTTATCTGCAAGGTGCTGTGCCACCTGTTATGAGTGGTGGGCACTGGCAGTGGGCACAGTACAGTCAGTGGGCCTGACACTCACTGGCAGGCAACTGCATTATATTACAGAGGAAAAATTAAATGACTTTTTTATCTGCAAGGTACTGTGCCACCCTATATGAGTGGTGGGCAGTGGGCACAGTACAGTCTGTGGGCCTGACACTCACTGGCAGGCAACTGCAATTATATCACAGAGGAAAAATTAAATGACTTTTTTATCTGCAAGGTGCTGTGCCACCCTATATGAGTGGTGTGCACACAGTACAGTCTGTGGGCCTGCGGCCTCTCACACACGGGCAGGCAACTGCAATATATATATATAGAAAAAAATAAATAAAAGCAGACTGATGTACCAGCCCTAAAAATGGCTTTTTGGGGTGCTGTCAGGATGCTGATCTTACAGCAGATGAGTCTTTGAGGACTGGAGTGGACACAGAACACTGGCCTAGCTAATGATTTCCCTATTAATTCAGCAGCAGCAGCAGCAGCACTCTCCCTGCTCTAACTAACACTACAGCTTCAGAATGAATCTAAGATGGATGCTGTCCTTGCTTTTTGATAGGAGGTGGGAGGGTCTGCTGACTGTGAGGTACAGGGTCAAAGTTTGCTCAATGATGACGTATAGGGGGTGGACCGAACATCGCATATGTTCGCCCGCCGCGGCGAACGCGAACAAGCGATGTTCGCCGGGGACTGTTCGCCAGCGAATAGTTCGGGACATCTCTAGTCCCAACACCCTGCCAATAAATTGTATTAGGAAGCCGTGTTGCTCACCAGAACCATGGCCAGTGCTGCGGCTTCTCTGCAGTTTACCAAATACAGTGCTGTACATTGTATGTTGGCAGTGCTTGGTATTGTAGCTCAGCTGCATTGACTTGAATGAGACTAAGCTGCAACTAGGCCACATAACCGATGTACCGTGATGTTACTGGCCTAGGAAGAGGCTGCGGGGCCCAGAGAGCACCTGGCTTCTCATAACAGCTGACTCCCAGGACCCCTGCAGATATGGCGGTAGGTCATCAGTATATTTCCCAATATATTCCCCCTCTAAAGAGGACCTATCACCATGTGTGTTTTAGTAATTACTTGTATTTCCCAGGTAATTCTGGAGAATCTTTTTATATAATTCTATGTTATGCCATTCCTCTATTATTCCTTGGAGGGGGTGTCACTGGCCGGTCTGGCAGCACTGATTACTTAGCTTCAGATAATGTAGGGACCCCCCCCCCTCCTAACTAGTAACACCCACATGAAACTTATTTTCATTGCAAACTGCTGGTAATCCAATCATAAACTTCTAGCCTGCATAATGTAGAACTGCCACAATGCAGGGTCTGCAGAGTCTTAATCAATGAATAGATCATATGGATTTTCTGGTGCAAAGCCTTGTGTTAACCGTTAACCAGTATAGGTAATTCTCCCCCTGAGTATCAGAATATACATCCTTTACTTGTACTTCTTTTTGCGAGTAACCCTAATTATATATATATTACACAATACGTGGTCAGAATCTAACAGTACTTATGTCTAATGATATTCAATATGATGCTATAAGGAGTCATTGTTTATGTGGTTTACAAAATGGTTTACACGTGCAGTACTTGTCTTGTTTGCATCGGTAAAACAATGATGGTCTGTCATGATAATATTGCGAACTCTGAATTGCCCTTCAGGGTCACCATGTACAATAATGTTGTCCTCTTTTCTTTTTTTTATGTAGCAAGGGGACATCACACACTCTGATTAATGGTGGAACCAAAGTCGGAATCTGCCTTCCAGTAACGAGCAGCATAAAAATGTAAGTATCTCTGTAAGCTCTGCTTAACATAATGTTTTTATGACAGAATATAGCACCAAAAGTGCTGATGTTTTCTTATCATCACACCATAAATGATACCAATAATCATCCCCTTTAGATGAACTCTTACTTTTACATGTTATAAAGAGCTTGGATCTGTAAATCCGAAACCCGAGATAATTAATTAAAAGCAGCCAATTTATTTGTTTTAGAGTTACAACACTGGTGTATGAGGACACACAGTGCCTGGATTTATACTAGCTTTTAAAGGGCATGTGTCAGGGGATTTGTACCTATGAAACTGGTTGAGCTGTTGGCAGCTGCAGGCAAGTTTTGATATATGCAAATGAGCCTCAAGGGAAAAAGGGGGCTTTGCTATTACACCTAGACACTCTGCTCTCTCTGCAACTGCACAACGGCAAGGCAGTAAAAACGTCATCACAGCTGCCTGGCCCTGTCAATCAAAGTGCAGGGGGTGCGGCAGTTGCAGAGAAAACTGAGCCTCTAACTTTTTCTCAGCAATGCGGACACATATGAACATGGGACCAACACAGATGCCTTCAGCTGCTAAGCTCACACGTAACAGGTCAGCCAGTGTCATAGGTACAAATCTGCTAACAGATGCCCTTTAATGGTAAGATCACGAGCATTAGAATTTCAAAGGGTTTTCTGTTTTCCCCATATTGATGTTCTATCTAGACCTAATCCTTACAGTTGTAGCAGAGTCCAGCAATGCACATATACAGAGCATCATGAACTAATTCTGTAAGCAGAAGAGACTGACAAGTACAATAATTGATGGAAATTAAGTTAGTGTAAAATAAACCAAAACGGATTAATACGTTTAAAAAAAATCTCAAAATAGTGCAAAGGCATTTTAGTATAGCAATACTTTCCAAAATGGTCAAAGTAAAAATAAATAAAGAAAAAAACATCTGCAGTATTTTACTTCACTGAATGCTAGATTTTAAAATTTTCATTGACAACCATGGAAATTCTGAAATCATGCTCAATCACTACAAACAAAGTCCACTGTCACTCACCTCAACTTTGGGGTTGCATGATTGATCTCATAAGCTTTGAAAACAGCATCCAGATACACTGCTGAACCACTCAGTCACTTAGCTGACTTGGTGCAGGAGCGAGAATACAGGGTTAGACATAACACAGGGGAGGGGGAGTGCACAGTGGAGATAGGATAGCAGTGCTCCAAGTCTTCTGCCCACCCCCTTGGCACTCGAAATAGCTAATTAGCATAATAATTATAATATAGTTTCATAATAATTTTTAGTGAGATGACCTGCAGTTTCTATTGGTACCATTTTGGGGTACACACAACTTTTTGATAATGTTTTATTCCATTTTTTCCAAGGCAGAGTGAACAAAACACAGTAATTTTGGCACTCTTTTATTAATTGAAATTCAGTTTTTGAGGGAAGTGACTTTTTTCAACTTAGAAACTTTTTTAATTTTTAATTTAATTTAAAAAAAATTACTACACTGATTAATCCTACAGGGGGAATTGAACAAGCTGCATGCATCATACACTGCTCTATGTATTGTGACACTGTGAGGGGAATGGTCTGGGAAAACAGGTATTTTCCTCCCATCGTGTGCTGCTGGGCTGATTTGCAGTCAGGTGGGGTCAAATACCAGACTGGATTTTAATTGCCGGTCCGGGTTTTTGGCAGCACCTGGCTGTCCTTAAATAGGCAGCTGGGCTCAGCAGCAGGATCTCTGTGTTGGGATCTGAGGCTTTGTGCCAGGTTGGCGGGCTGAGACCTATTGGCCGAGGAAACAGGCACCCTAAAGCCTGCCATGGACTGCTGGAGGCAGAACTGACATCAAGGTGACTTGTCTTATATGAACTTTTCAAGATGTACTTTCCATTGTGTGCAAAGTAAACACCAAGACTGCAAAGTAACGCATTGTTTTGTGAATTTGCCTCAAGTGTGAATAAACACTGAAGTTTTGCGTTACGAACTTGTCTTTTGCCTCTGTACTGCGTCCGCTTACACTATCTACCAGAGCAAAACCCTGCAGTATGTAGTTAAGTGTATTATGCATGCCTGTCAGTATAGTAAACATATGTGCAAGGCATATCTGGGGGCCATTGTTAGACCTCTGGGGCTGCCATAGCAACTATCGTCATCCTTGATTAAATAGTGGGATGCAAATAAATGATAAAGGGAACCCCTTCCCTCTGTCTATGTGCTTAGATGCCATGGTTGCCATTAACTGCAGCATCTAAGGTGTTTAATGACTAGGGTTGAAGATGGAGCCCTGCTGTATATTACAGTTGGCTTCCATTACTGATTTTGTGCCTGCTCCATCTCTGCAATGCTACTGTACATTTCTGTGCATTAAATTAATTCTACAACATACAGTACAGTTACAGTATGTAATTTTGCACATAAGGGCTAAAAAGGGGTATGCACAACCAGTGTCCAATGGGTCTGGACTTCCCCCTAAAAACAGTCCGATTATTATTATTTTTTATGATTCCTGTCAGGGCAGCACCACCAATTAGGTGAGGCGATCGCCTAGGGTGACGCAGCCCTGGAGATAACTGAGGGGTTGTGGCGGTGGCGTCAAGGCAGTGGGAGAGTTTGGAAGCGCTCTCTATCTCCAACTGTATCGCCATCCTCAGGACAGCGATAGAGTTGGATGCTGCGGCAGGGCAGGGGAGAGGCAACTCCCTTCCCTGTTCACAATGACATCATTATCATCGAGCATTGCATGCAAGGGGGAGAGGAGCACTATTGGAACATCTACTGGGGGCTCCAAGAAAGAGTATTTTATACTGCCACATTATGGGGGACACTATAGGCATCTACTGGGGGCACTATATAGGGGCATTTTATACTGGGACACTATGGGTGTACTATGGGGAAGGAAGAAAGATGAGCAATATGGGGTCATCTACTGAGGGCACTATATAGGGGCATTTTATGCTGGCAAACATTATGGGGACACTGAGGACATCTACTTGGGCACTACAGTATATAGGGGCATTTTATACTGGCACATTATGGGGCACTATGAGGAAAGAGGAGAGGAGCACTATGGGGGCATTTACTTGGGGCACTTTATAGGTGTATTTTATACTGATATACATTATGTGGCCACTATGGGGACATTAGCTCAACTGTGGGCACTAAGAGGGTTATTTTTTGTACTAGCGGAGTCTTTTTTTTACTAGTTTTTACTAGTACCTTTTTACTAGTTTTTTACTAGAGGGGGGGAACACCCGCTCTGGGGGACATGTTGGCCACATAACATAAGTATATATATCTAGATAGATACTTAGGGCATATCTATTGTAAGCCTGCGGGGGGTGGCGTACGGTTACGGACACTCACAGAGGCACAGATGGCATAAAGTTCACGTCACTTTTATTAGGATCCAGTTTCATGGTTTAAATCAACACATGCTTTCTTTATTGGAACCCAGGATTTCCAGTATTTCAGTAACAAATCACAAAAACAAAAACCTTCCCGTCTGGGGCTAACTACTAGCATAAAGAGTTTGTCTCACCTAGGCTACAGCTGTTAGGCTAATGTTCCCATGGCATGTGGTTGCTCACTGGTCCTCAGTAGTCCTAGCACCATGTGCTCTCCTTGCAGGCCTCTCCTTGCAGGCCTCTCCTAAGTGAGAGTTGTATAGCAACCTAAAAAGGCTAACTGCTTTCAGGTGTTTCAGGGCACACCAACAAGCTGGCCTGGAATCTATATATACGCCTACCTGACACTTCCCTCTACAATTCCCTCAGTTGTCGAAAACACGACAATAAAGTTTTTGAGGGAAGTGTTGTGATGTATTTGCCCCTTCTACCCCACTTACTGTTGGTAACAGTTCAGGAAGGACTGAAGTATAATCTGGCCCTTAGGTATCTAGACGTCACCCATCGCAGCTAACACCTCCGACCTGCCCTTTACCGTAACCAAACGTCTCTATCCACAGAATACATCATCTTCTTCTCTATGGATCTTGAACTTTCTTTCAACTGTCAGTGTCGATTTTCAGGTTTCAGCCACAAACACTGTCGTCATTTATGGGTCAGACTCTGGGATGGCTTCACCCTCACCGTCTCTCCACGTAGCAATCGTGGAATAGCCTTCTTTCATAGACCGACACTTCTCCTTTCATTCAGGTATGAGCTGCTCCCACTGTCATATTGGTCAGACTCTGGGATGGCTTCACCTTCACTGTCACCTTCTTTCTTGGGTACGGTCAACCGGGGAATGGCCTCTTCTCAGCATAGGCACGACTTTCATCTGACACTTCTTCTTTCATCTTGATTGAATAATCTATTGCTGAGAAGGTTCTCCCATTGACAGATACGTAGGTCTTTACAAGGCAGGTCAGAATTTCTGGAGTAAGAGGTGATGTCATGGTACCTAAATTCCAACTGCGGGAAAGAACACAGCACTACTGACTTTAAGTCCAACCCTTACAAACGTCACCGTTCTTGGGGTTAAAGTGGCAAATGAACTTGGTAAAGGAGAGGGCCTGTCCCTAGGGGATCTATTCTCTTCCCCATTCACACAAAAACAGGTCACATCCCTCCCAACACTGCCAAATTAAACATAGTGTGTGTACCCATAGAGACTCGTGCAACAGGGCATATCTCTCTACACCTCAAAAGACACAGGTAGATCACAAACCCACGTGTCAATGGGAAACGACTATAGGATGCAAATGTGTACAGCCATATTGTAGTATAGGCTTTCACACTTTTGCACCTAGAGTGTCCATGGGTACACAATTAACAAACATACAAATATTCAATATATGTACACAGTACTATGGGGTTTCAGGATTGTATAGGTTATACATCCCGAATAGAGTTGAGCGAACACCTGGATGTTCGGGTTCGACGAGTTCGGCCGAACTTTCGAAAAATGTTCGGGTTCGGGATCCGAACTCGACCCGAACTTCATCCCGAACCCGAACCCCATAGAAGTGAATGGGGACCCGAACTTTTGGGCACTAAAAAGGCTGTAAAACACACCCGGAAAGGGCTAGAGGGCTGCAAAAGGCAGCAAAATGTAGTTAAATCCCCTGCAAACAAATGTAGATAGGGAAATGATGAGTTAACATAAAATAAATAAAAATTAAACAATATTAATTGGAGTGAGGTCCCATAGCACAGAATCAGGCTTCAAGTCACCCACCAATGGAGAAGGTCACTTACTATTATTTTGACCACAGCACCCAGACAAAGGAGAGAGGTCCCACAGCAGAGAACCAGGCATCATATCACCCACCACAGGAGTAGGCCACCATTTAGTTACTTTGACCCCTACACCCAGACGGAGGAGAGAGGTTACACAGCAGAGAATCAGGCATTTAGATCACCCACCACAGGAGTAGGCCACCATTGAATCAGACCCCGGCAACCATGTCAGATGGCACAAGCATAAGCTTTATATCAATCAGCACAGGAGAAGGCGACTTTGACAGACTTTGACCCTTACACCCGGACGGAGGAGAGAGGTTTCAAAGCAGAGAATCAGGCATTTAGATCACCCACCACAGGAGTAGGCCCCAATTTAATGGGACCCCGGCAACCATGTCAGATGGCACAACCATCAGCTTCATATCAATCAGCACAGGAGAAGGCGACTTTGAAAGAATTTGACCCCTACACCCAGACGGAGGAGAGAGGTTTCACAGCAGAGAATCAGGCATTTAGATCACCCACCACAGGAGTAGGCCCCCATTGAATCAGACCCTGGCAACCATGTCAGATGGCACAACCATCAGCTTTATATCAATCAACACAGGAGAAGGCGACTTTGAAAGACTTTGACCCCTACACCCAGATGGAGGAGAGAGGATTCACAGCAGAGAATCAGGCATCATATCAACCACCACAGGAGAAGCCACCATTTAGTTACTTTGACCCCTGCACCCAGGAAGAGGAGAGAGGCACCACAGCACATATTCTGGCATCATATCAGCCACCACAGGAGAAGCCACCATTGAGTTACTTTGACCCCCGCACCCAGGAAGAGGAGAGAGGCACCACAGCACATATTCTGGCATCATATCAGCCACCACAGGAGAAGCCACCATTGAGTTACTTTGACCCCCGCACCCAGGAAGAGGAGAGAGGCACCACAGCACATATTCTGGCATCATATCAGCCACCACAGGAGAAGCCACCATTGAGTTACTTTGACCCCTGCACCCAGGAAGAGGAGAGAGGCCCCACAGCACATATTCTGGCATCATATCAGCCACCACAGGAGAAGCCACCATTTAGTTACTTTGACCCCTTCACCCAAACAGAGGAGAGAGGTTCCACATCAGAGAATCAGGCATCATATCAACCACCACAGGAGTAGGCCACAATT
This sequence comes from Bufo bufo, assembly GCF_905171765.1. Lineage (NCBI taxonomy): Eukaryota > Metazoa > Chordata > Amphibia > Anura > Bufonidae > Bufo > Bufo bufo. The sequence continues at coordinate 407,458,905 of NC_053390.1, read as the reverse complement.
TAATGGGACCCCGGCAACCATGTCAGATGGCACAACCATCAGCTTCATATCAATCAGCACAGGAGAAGGCGACTTTGAAAGACTTTGACCCCTACACCCAGACGGAGGAGAGAGGTTTCACAGCAGAGAATCAGGCATTTAGATCACCCACCACAGGAGTAGGCCCCCATTGAATCAGACTCTGGCAACCATGTCAGATGGCACAACCATCAGCTTTATATCAATCAGCACAGGAGAAGCCACCATTGAGTTACTTTGAACCCTGCACCCAGGAAGAGGAGAGAGGCCCCACAGCACATATTCTGGCATCATATCAGCCACCACAGGAGAAGCCACCATTGAGTTACTTTGACCCCCGCACCCAGGAAGAGGAGAGAGGCACCACAGCACATATTCTGGCATCATATCAGCCACCACAGGAGAAGCCACCATTGAGTTACTTTGACCCCTGCACCCAGGAAGAGGAGAGAGGCCCCACAGCACATATTCTGGCATCATACTAACCACCACAGGAGAAGCCACCATTGAGTTACTTTGACACCTGCACCCAGGAAGAGGAGAGAGGCCCCACAGCACATATTCTGGCATCATATCAGCCACCACAGGAGAAGCCACCATTGAGTTACTTTGACCCCTGCACCCAGGAAGAGGAGAGAGGCCCCACAGCACATATTCTGGCATCATACTAACCACCACAGGAGAAGCCACCATTTAGTTACTTTGACCCCTGCACCCAGGAAGAGGAGAGAGGCACCACAGCACATATTCTGGCATCATATCAGCCACCACAGGAGAAGCCACCATTTAGTTACTTTGACCCCTTCACCCAAACAGAGGAGAGAGGTTCCACATCAGAGAATCAGGCATCATATCAACCACCACAGGAGTAGGCCACAATTTAGTTTATTTGACCCCTGCACCCAGGAAGAGGAGAGAGGCCCCACAGCACATATTCTGGCATCATATCACACACCACAGGAGAAGGCCTCTTTCAGTGATTTAGGCCTTTGGACCCAGACAGAGGAGAGAGGTCAGAGATTAGCTTCATATCCCCCAGCACAGCAGAAGACCGCTTTATTTGACTTAGGCCTCAGCACCCAGACAGAAGACAGAGGTAGCATGGCAGAGGTTATGGCTTCATGTCACCCGTTAGTTTAACCGGCCACTTTCATCTGGTTAGGCCCCGGCGCCCAGACAGAGAAGAGTTTCATTCAACTGTGGGTTTCATAAAATTTGTATCAAATAAAGAAGTGGCCCGTAGCACAACAAGACATGTTTTAGGCAGTTAATAAGGACTACTCTGCACAAGGGAGGGACAGGTCCTGTGGGATCCATGCCTGGTTCATCTTTATGAAGGTCAGCTTGTCCACGTTGGCTGTGGACAGGCGGCTGCGCTTGTCAGTAATGACGCCCCCTGCCGTGCTGAATACGCGTTCAGATAAAACGCTGGCCGCCGGGCAGGAAAGCACCTCCAAGGCATAACATGCTAACTCTGGCCACGTGGACAATTTCGAAACCCAGTAGTTGAATGGGGCCGAACCATCCGTCAGGATGTGGAGGGGTGTGCAGACATACTGTTCAACCATGTTAGTGAAATGCTGCCTCCTGCTAACACGTTCCGTATCAGGTGTCGGTGCAGATAGCTGTGGCGTGGAGACAAAACTTTTCCACATTTCTGCCATGCTAACCCTGCCCTCAGATGAGCTGGCCGTGACACAGCTGCGTTGGCGACCTCTTGCCACACCTCTGCCTTCACCTTCCACCTGTTCCCCTGTGACATGTGGGAATGCTCTCAAGAGCGCCTCTATCAGCGTGCGCTTGTACTCGCGCATCTTACGGTCGCGCTCCAGTTCAGGAATTAAAGTGGGCACATTGTCTTTATACCGGGGATCCAGCAGGGTGGCCACCCAGTAGTCTGCACACGTTAAAACGTGGGCAACTCTGCTGTCGTTGCGCAGGCATTGGAGCATATATTCGCTCATGTGGGCCAGGCTACCCATGGGTAAGGACAAGCTGTCCTCTGTGGGAGGCGTATCGTCATCGTCCACCGTATCCCCCCAGCCACGCACCAGTGATGGGCCTGGGCTGCCACCCCGCTGTGAACTTGCGTCATCCTCGTCCCCCTCCACCTCCTCCTCCTCATCCTCCTCGTCCTCCAGTACAGTGCCTTGGCTGGCGACTTGTGAACCTGTCCTCTGCTGCTTAAACAAACCTCCCTCTGAGCCACTTCGAACAGACTGGCCCGAAAGTGTTAGAAACGAGCCCTCATCCTCCTCCTCCTCCTCCACCTGGGCCACCTCCTCTAACATCATTGCCCTAAGTGTTTTCTCAAGGAGACATAGAAGTGGTATTGTAACGCTGATAACAGTGTCATCGCCACTGGCCATGTTGGTGGAGTACTCGAAACAGCGCAGCAGGGCACACAGGTCTCGCATGGAGGCCCAATCATTGGTGGTGAAGTGGTGCTGTTCGGCAGTACGACTGACGCGAGCGTGCTGCAGCTGAAACTCCACTATGGCCTGCTGCTGCTCGCACAGTCTCTCCAGCATGTGCAAGGTGGAGTTCCACCAGGTGGGCACGTCGCATATGAGGCGGTGAGCGGGAAGGCCGAAGTTCCGCTGTAGCGCAGACAGGCGAGCAGCGGCAGGATGTGAACGGCGGAAGCGCGCACAGACGGCCGCACTTTATGCAGCAGCTCTGACATGTTGGGGTAGTGGTGAATGAACCTCTGCACCACCAAGTTCAGCACATGCGCCAGGCAAGGGATGTGCGTCAAACCGGCTAGTCCCAGAGCTGCCACGAGATTTCGCCCATTATCGCATACCACCAGGCCTGGCTTGAGGCCCACCGGCAGAAACCACTCGTCGGTCTGTTGTTCAATACCCCGCCACAACTCCTTTGCGCTGTGGGGCCTGTCCCCCAAACATATGAGTTTCAGAATGGCCTGCTGACGTTTACCCCGGGCTGTGCTGAAGTTGGTGGTGAAGGTGTGTGGCTGACCGGATGAGCTGGTGGAAGCAGTGGAGGAGGAAGCCGAGTAGGAGGAGGAGGCTACAGGAGGCAGAGAATGATGCCCTGCGATCCTAGGGGGCGGAAGGACGTGCGCCAAGGAACTGTCCGCCGGGGGCCCAGCCGCCACTACATTCATCCAGTGTGCAGTTAGTGAGATATAGCGTCCCTGGCCGTGCTTACTGGTCCACGTATCTGTGGTTAGGTGGACCTTGCCACAAATGGCGTTGCGCAGTGCACACTTGATTTTATCGGACACTTGCATGTGCAGGGAAGGCACGGCTGTCTTGGAGAAGTAGTGGCGGCTGGGAACCACATACTGCGGGACAGCCATGGCCATCAGCTGTTTGAAGCTGTCTGTGTCCACCAGCCGGAATGACAGCATTTCAAAGGCCAGCAGTTTAGAAATGCTGGCGTTCAGGCCAAGGGCTCGAGGGTGACTCGGGGGGAATTTGCGCTTCCTCTCTAAGGTTTGAGATATTGAGAGCTGAACGCTGCTGTGTGATATAGTGGAGACGCTAGTTGACGGTGGCGGTGGTGGTGGTGTCGGTGGCACATCCTCTGTTTGCTGCTCGGCAGGTGGCAACATTCCTCTCGAGGCGGAAGCCGAGGCAGCAGCGGTAGAGGGAGCAGGGGGAGCCTCAGCGAGTGCCTGGTTTTTAAGGTGTGTACCCCACTGCAGTTCATGCTTTGCATGTAGATGCCTGGTCATGCAGGTTGTGCTGAGGTTCAGAACGTTAATGCCTCGCCTCAGGCTCTGATGGCAGAGCGTGCAAGTCACTCGGGTCTTGTCGGTAGGACATTGTTTAAAGAAGTGCCATGCCAGGGAACTCTTTGAAGCTGCCTTTGTGGGGCTGGGTCCCTGTTGGCGATGTCCAGTAGCAGGCGAACTCTGGGGGCGGCGGCTCGTCTGCTTTGGCCCCCTGCTCCCTCTTTGGCTTCGCTGTTGTCTCGGTCTCACCACTACCTCTTCCTCTGAACTGTGAAAGTCATCGCCACGACCTTCAGTCCATGTGGGGTCTAAGACCTCATCGTCCTCTGCATCGTCTTCCACCCAGTCTCCCTCCCTGACCTCCTCCTGTTCAGTCTGCACACTGCAAAAAGACGCGGCAGTGGGCACCTGTGTTTCGTCATCATCAGAGAGTCGGTGACTCTGCTGTGGTGGTATTCCCATGTCCTCTTCATCTGGAGACATAAGTGGTTGTGCGTCAGTGCATGGTATGTCTTCCTCCACTGGGGAAGGGCTAGGTGGACGCCCCAGGGAAACCCTGGAAGCAGAGTCTTCAAACAGAAGAAGAGACTGCTGCATAACTTGTGGCTCAGACCGTTTCCCTGATATGCTTGGGGGTGATGTGACAGACTGATGGGCTTGGTTTTCAGGTGCCACCTGTGCGCTTTCCGCAGAAGACTGGGTGGAAGACCATGTGGTGAACGTGCTGGAAGCACTGTCGGCCACCCAATCGATTAATGCCTGTACCTGCTCAGGCCTTACCATCCTAAGAGCGGCATTGGTCCCCACGAGATATTGCGGTACATTCTGCCGGCTAGTTGAGGGAGTTCGTTCCCTACTGTGTGCGCCTGGGGCCGAACGGCCACGTCCTCTACCAGCAACAGAGGCTCCACGGACACCACCACGACCGCGTCCTCGTCCCTTAATAGTATTTTTCTTCATTGTTGCGATTCAACTCGCACCACAATGAAATATATTATTTTTTATAAGCAAAATCCCCTCACTGGAATACTTTCAGTCTTTTGACTGTATGGATTACAGATGGAATGACTGTTATATGTGAGTACCGCTTTCTTTGACAGATTCTAGTATGGGTACATATATGTTTTCCCAACCCCAGCACATTAGTTTGCTAATTCCAGATGTATGAAACGCAGGCCTAACTGTATCTAGTATATTGAACGCCAGATAAACTAACTTGGCCTTTTTTAAATAAAAAAAAAATTCCCTCACTGGAATACTTTCAGTCTTTTGACTGTATGGATTACAGATGGAATGACTGTTATATGTGAGTACCGCTTTCTTTGACAGATTCTAGTATGGGTACATATATGTTTTCCCAACCCCAGCACATTAGTTTGCTAATTCCAGATGTATGAAACGCAGGCCTAACTGTATCTAGTATATTGAACGCCAGATAAACTAACTTGGCCTTTTTTAAATAAAAAAAAAATTCCCTCACTGGAATACTTTCAGTCTTTTGACTGTATGGATTACAGATGGAATGACTGTTATATGTGAGTACCGCTTTCTTTGACAGATTCTAGTATGGGTACATATATGTTTTCCCAACCCCAGCACATTAGTTTGCTAATTCCAGATGTATGAAACGCAGGCCGAACTGTATCTAGTATATTGAACGCCAGATAAACTAACTTGGCCTTTTTTAAATAAAAAAAATCCCCTCACTGGAATACTTTCAGTCTTTTGACTGTATGGATTACAGATGGAATGACTGTTATATGTGAGTACCGCTTTCTTTGACAGATTCTAGTATGGGTACATATATGTTTTCCCAACCCCAGCACATTAGTTTGCTAATTCCAGATGTATGAAACGCAGGCCTAACTGTATCTAGTATATTGAACGCCAGATAAACTAACTTGGCCTTTTTTAAATAAAAAAAATCCCCTCACTGGAATACTTTCAGTCTTTTGACTGTATGGATTACAGATGGAATGACTGTTATATGTGAGTACCGCTTTCTTTGACAGATTCTAGTATGGGTACATATATGTTTTCCCAACCCCAGCACATTAGTTTGCTAATTCCAGATGTATGAAACGCAGGCCTAACTGTATCTAGTATATTGAACGCCAGATAAACTAACTTGGCCTTTTTTAAATAAAAAAAAATTCCCTCACTGGAATACTTTATGGCTTTTCACTGTATGGATTACAGGTGGACTGGTATTAGTAGGGGTGACACAAGCACACCCAAGTCCCTGATGTAGGATTTCTATGGCACAGACCACTATTACAAGTGATTAATGGACGTTGGGAGAGATTGTGCTGCAGCACTAGTCCCAAGATGGCCGCCGCCTATCAGCCCAGTAACATGTGCCACAAAATGGTCTGCACAACCTTTAAAAAAAATAGCCTTGGACTGTGCTGCTAAATCGCTATTGGTCTGAATCCCAGGTGTAGATGTCTGACTTGTTTGGAGCTTTGGAATGCACACTGTGGCAGCTTCTGCTGCAGCACTACAAGTCGCAAAATGGCGGCCGGCGGTCAGCCCAGGTACATGTGGATGGAAAAATCACTCTGGCCACTCTAAAAATAGCCAATCCCTATCAAAAAAGCAGCTCAGCTGCAGTTGTTCAGATGAATCACAGGTGGAGGAGAGAAATTTGCTTCCAGTTATTCAATTATCCCTGCCTATTCTCGCCCTAGCATCAGCTGCGTCTATCCCTGTTCTATTCACATCGGGAGTGAGCACGTCCCGACGTGCGCACAAGCTTATAAAGAGGCTGAGTCACATGCTGCACTTGGCCAATCACAGCCTTGCCAATAGTAGGCATGGCTGCGATGGCATCTTAGGGCAAGTAGTATGATGCATGTTGATTGGCTGCTTTGCAGCCTTTCAAAATGCGCCAAAATACATGCCGAACGACGAACCCGAACCCGAACTTTTACGAAAAAGTTCGGGTTCGGGTCCGTGTCACGAACACCCCAAAATTCGGTACGGACCCGAACTATGCTCGAACTGTTCGCTCAACACTAATCCCGAACCCTCATAGGAAACAAAGTGTGTCCATAAGATCTCTGGCTTTAGGACTTCGTTGGAGTTATGTCCTGAGCCTCCTCCTCCGGTTAGCTCTGTAAAGTTCTATCTGGTTCTGGTGAGCCTGGTTAGTAAGTCCCTTGACCATCCGGTCAAAGTCACATGTAGATGATGATGACCAGAACCAGAAGAACTTTCACTGGTTGAATTAAGAGATTGTAGCTGAAAAGGCTCTTCCACCCAAATATCTCTGTCTTTCTCCAGAGCATGGGAGATCCCCGTTATAGTAATGCTCCCAATGGATAGTAGCCTAATTCTCTGTCTCTTGAAGGCCTCTGAGCGGAAGTCTAACAAGGGTCGCTTGGGCTGACTGAATGGGATACTCTTGAGCCTCACAAGAGTGTCAGGGCGGATAGCAAGTCTCTTCTGTGGCGACAGAAGAAAATACCAGGCACTCCTGAGGGAATTCTCCCCTCACGGTGCAATTAGTTGCCATTTCCCAGCACCAATACCTTTGACCCTAGAGAACAAATGCATTAGCCTGACCTTCATCTCACAGGACCCCTCGTCATCCTAACACTGGTGTATGAATACCCTACCTTCAGAGGATCGCATCCTCTGCTTCACATCCCTCTGCATCAACAGATAAGAATAGCCACTCTAATAGGTTAGGATATCCGAGGGGAGCTGTGGACAAAGCACCCTCTTGTAATTGATGGCGCTGTATCCCTGTCTTATTCATGTGTACTCAGCCTGATTTCCCCCTGTCATCCTGTCTTGTGTAGGCCAGCCGAATCCATAGCATAAATCCTGCCTAGACTCTTCAGGACTCCACAACACACACACAGGCCACACTCCACTGCAAATCATTCTGTGTCCAATCCCAATCTGAGTCCTGATCGGACTAGAAAATAATGCACAGTGCAACCTTACTGATGTTGTCTGTTCTCCCAAGTCCCCAGTATAACACAGCCCTATCGATAACCTTGTGAAAAACAGTGTTACCTGTATCTATCAGAGACCTTGGTTGCTCATTGTGACATCCCACTAAACCATGTTCCAATGTCAACTGTTCCGCAAACCAACAACTTTCTCAATCTACAGTATAACACCGTTTTACTCAAAGGGGACACAAGAATAAATAAAAAACAGCAGCGACTGGATAGACAGCAGGGAATGTAAACTACATAAAATCTGCAGGGTGAAACGCATTCGTACAAAAGGACTACCGCCATCAACATCAAAAACATACAAACAGATACCAAAAACTCATTACATGGGCATACACGGGGAACAAACGATGTAACAAAACGTACACGGGTGTCAAATATTCCCTAGCCTAACTTGGCCATTCTGACCCCTCAGCGCCTGGTGAGGCATGTGCTGCTGAGTGGTAACCCCTTTATGGCCAAGCTTACTAGACCCCACTGCACGATTTGTTACCTGGCTATTATTACTGGACATATTGCAATTACTTGCACAAGGGCAATTCCTTGCAATGTGTCCTTTGTTCCCACAACTGAAGCACCTGACTTGGCTTCCTGTCCTATGTGCTTTGTGTCTTCCTGATTCGCAGGGTTTCACTATATATCCTAAGCCACCACATGCAAAACATCTGATGTTTGCCCTGCATGGCTTAGGTCAGTCTGCACTGCAGCCGTGCTCCCTTCTCCTGTACTGTTCCATCCTTAGGGATTCACTCTTTACAATATTTCTTTTTCCCAAGGTCAGGGAAAAATCTCTGTTAGTCTGGACTGGCTCAGATTTTGGGAGATTTGGCCTGTCACAGACTAATCTCTCCCTTTTTGCCCTGCACAGGGCAAAATTTTGGAAGATTCTGGCCCTGACTTTAAGGAAAAAGAAAGGGCCGGCACCATTTTGGCAAAATTGGTGATGACCTGTTGCATGCCAGTCATTAGCTGGGATCTTACAGCAACCTCATCCTTCAATTTGGCTACCGTCACGTCAGTAGAGGCAGTCCGTTCCTTGAAGGCCTTGATCTCAGCATACGACTGAGTCAACTGAGCCTCAATCTCCTCCTTCTGCCTCTGCAGCTCAACCAACTGTGACTCTACTTTAGCCACCTGCATGTCTCAATCAACGGTAGACTGTACATTCTCCGCCAGCTGCACCCACACTGCCGAAACCTAGTTTGAATTACTGGCACAGCACTGGAAATGAATGGTCAGAGGATTTGTCTCTGTTTGACCGAGACACCAGTGCAATACGCTTTGGTTTGCAGATGCTAACCTCAAATGTATGTACAAGTTTGGCTAGCATCTGAAGCCGTTTGGTTGCCTTATTCAATACTGTCCATTTGTTCACACAAAGCTTGTTAAAACTACAAGCCTGTGCCAACAGACCACAGAATTTCTGCTGACTTGTAAGAAGTGGGGAGGATGGGGTTAAATGTACTACGTTTAGCTAGGTGTTGCAGTGTTGAGAAGTCCATACTTACGTTTTGTTGAGAGTCCATCTTCTCTGGAGCTGACTTTTCCTGTCCTTGTTGCTGCGTGGAGGAGGTCCTTTAGTACCAGGAATGCCTTCTCCCATCTAGCAGGACTTCTTCTGTTCAGCTCCAACGGCGATGGTTCTCTCACAGTGACGGTATGCGGCAACTTCTCCCGCAGACGCTCGCACGTGTTCGAGGTTCGTGTAAGACAATCAGAAAATTTATAAAATCCAAAAATTAAAAGATTTTAGGTTATCTGCTGTAGATATTGCCTTGTGTTTGGTTCTGATTGAAAAAAAAAAAAAAAAAGCTGCACCTGTCCGAATTATCAGCCTCTGGACGCTCAGAATCCATTGACCGCGTTCCTCCCGCCTGACTAGTTCACAGCGTAAGTGAGTTTCCTCACCAAAACCAAACACAGGAAACAAACTCTTAGCAGTGGGCCTGGCTCGCCAATGTAAAAGGAAATATTAATTATTAATATTTTGTGTTAATATCAATAATTAATATTAATAAATAGGCTTACAATCATCTACTGTGACCCCGCCTATCTTTTCTGTCTCCTGGCTGGCTCGCCATTGTTAAAGGAAATATTAATTATTAATATTTTGTTTTAATATCAATAATTAATATTCATAAATAGGCGTGAGTTGTCTATTGATTACTCCGCCTAGTTATACTATAAATACAAATACTAACCTCCTTGTTGCACTTACACTTTTTCCCTGAACTAACATGCAAATTGCTACTACGATATACTACTACAATAAATGACTATCCGCTGCACTTTAAATAATAAAAGGAATTTATTAAAACAATTACTAGCTCTATAGTCTAATATTGCTATAACTATATTTATATCAATGGACATATAAATATATATACTTATAGTCGCACACAGTAATATATTAACAACACTACAATACACCTAAACTACACTGCACAATACAATACACATTTCCACCCCATAAATCTACCTAAAAATACACTTACACACACATTATTTAGCAGCCCACTCTCCTGGCTCTATACTGTCCCTATGGAGAAACACAATAGTGGCACTGCAAGGGTTAATATACAATGCAGGCCAGGGATATACTACAGGGAACACAATGCAGGCCAGTGGTGAATAGGGGTAAATCAGGGCATGGGTATTAGGGGTACCTCATGGGTTAATATTGGTGGCAGCAGTAAAGGGATTACTGCAATGCTGGAAGGAAAGGGTTAATTGCAGACACAGGGTATGTGGCACTGCAATGCAGGAGGAAAAGGACACAGGGTATGTGGCACTGCAATGCAGGAGAGAAAGGGTTACTCAGCCATCTCCAGGGGCACGTGGGGCTGCTCTGCCTCTCTTCATGGCCTCTATTCCTTCATGGAGCTGTTCAGTTCATCTTCCTTCATGGAGCTTCTCAGTTCATCTCTTTCTCTCCCATGTGCTTCTCTGTTTGTGGTCCAGTCCCAAGAAAGAGAGCCACCTTTTGTCCTGGCTTGGCCTAATATATAAGCCCGAAAGCAGCCCCCCTCCTCAACCTAAGGTGGAGGGATATGACATCATTGTGTGTGTGTGACAGAATGCACACCCTCAGACTGTAACAGATAACTGCCAGTTGAGGCTCAGGATCTGTACACACAAAGGAATCAAATGAATTCCTGCCCAAGGTGTAAATGAAAGCATCCCCCCAGATACACCATGGCACCGCACACACACCCTTGTCAATAAACAATCCCTAAACAGAAGGTGGGGCAGAGCATAATAACTAGGCTGATATATTACACAACCTGGGGATTATATATATATGAAAAAGGCAGCACTCCAAAAGAATAACATTTTAAAAATACTTTATTCACCTCAGTGGCAATGGCGCCATTGCCACTGAGGTGAATAAAGTATTTTTTTTAATTTTATTCTTTTGGAGTGCTGCCTTTTTCCTCCCTATTGTTGTGGGATTGACTTTTCCCAGTGGGTCGTGCACCCATTACCATCTTGAGGCTGTGCTGCCCTTTTTTTCATTATATATATATATACAGTACAGACCAAAAGTTTGGACACACCTTCTCATTCAAAGAGTTTTCTTTATTTTCATGACTATGAAGGCATCAAAACTATGAATTAACACATGTGGAATTATATACATAACAAACAAGTGTGAAACAACTGAAAATATGTAATATTCTAGGTTCTTCAAAGTAGCCACTTTTTGCTTTGATTACTGCTTTGCACACTCTTGGCATTCTATTGATGAGCTTCAAGAGGTAGTCCCCTAAAATGGTCTTCCAACAGTCTTGAAGGAGTTCCCAGAGATGCTTAGCACTTGTTGGCCCTTTTGCCTTCTGCGGTCCAGCTCACCCCAAACCATCTCAATTGGGTTCAGGTCCGGTGACTGTGGAAGCCAGGTCATCTGGCGTAGCACCCCATCACTCTCCTTCATGGTCAAATAGCCCTTACTTTCAAAGTTTTCCCAATTTTTCGGCTGACTGACTGACCTTCATTTCTTAAAGTAATGATGGCCACTCATTTTTCTTTACTTAGCTGCTTTTTTCTTGCCATAATACAAATTCTAACAGTCTATTCAGTAGGACTATCAGCTGTGTATCCACCTGACTTCTCCTCAACGCAACTGATGGTCCCAACCCCATTTATAAGGCAAGAAATCCCACTTATTAAACCTGACAGAGCACACCTGTGAAGTGAAAACCATTTCAGGGGACTACCTCTTGAAGCTCATCAAGAGAATGCCAAGAGTGTGCAAAACAGTAATCAAAGCAAAAGGTGGCTACTTTGAAGAACCTAGAATATGACATATTTTCAGTTGTTTCACACTTGTTTGTTATGTATATAATTCCACATGTGTTAATTCATAGTTTTGAAGGCGTGTCCAAACTTTTGGTCTGTACTGTATATATATATATATATATATATATATATATATATTCAAATATCACCCTTCCCTCTACAGTTATTGATCTTAATCATTTAGCAAATGTGATACGAGCATGAAGAGGTGACAAATCTTTTTAATGGGACTGGACAGTGATAATGAGAGATAGCTAGATAAGTAATATCATCTGGTTGCTCAGTAAGGAGTTTTTTTAGGCTGTATGTACATTATTATAAGGCAACACACACATGGTCAGGTTTCATGATGGAGTTTTTGAAGCCAAAATCAGGATTGGACCATAAAAAGAGGGAAAATATAAATGACTGATTAGAACTCTCCTCATTTTTTTATTCACTCTTTGGCTTTTGCTTCAAAAACTGCATCAGGAAACCTGAACATGTGGCCGTGCCTTAATACTTTTTGTAATTTCTTTCCATATCAGAGTGACATTTTGGAGAGATCGGAGAACATGCATATAGAGAGATATTGGCTATGCAAACAGTAAAACTGCTAATTTATTTTTTTAAATTAGGCACCACATGGAGGATGGGTATTCATCTACACACTCATACAGCAGGTTCTGTGATTGAGCGGCCTTTATTGCCTTCAAATGTGTGAGCCATAATTGTGGTTCCCTACCATGTTCTATCCTAGACCCCCAGACAGGAGTTAGGTCTGTAAAGAGATAAGTATCCATAGTCACTAGTAGAGGAAATAATGCTGTTTCAAAGATAAAGATAAGACATTATTTGGAAGAGTAGTAAGGCATAAGAAAAGGAATCATGCTGAATCCATTACATACAGTAAATATTCCTGGTTCCTGAACTAAGAAGCATCTTATATTCTATATACCTCAGTCTAAATAAAAGTAAGAACAGAAGATGGAAAAAAAGAAACCCAAGGTTTTCCCTTTAAACATTTATATACGTTGTTTTAATTGACAAGAATAAAGGAAATTAAATCAATAACCTTCCCTAAATCACAAATAATTGACTTTTCCTCAAATGTGAACAAGTGACTACTTACAATTCAGCAATACTTGGCGACATTATATAGTCATGTTTTACACTTCATTTTGCTGTTTTGCTATTTTCTTAAAGCAATTATGACACCAGTTTGCATTAATGCTTTGTTCAGCAGATGTATGAAGATAGAAAATTCTTTAATATCTCAGTAGCATTTATTTCGGGATTACTTCACTTTTATGCCTTCCCAAGCATAATCACATCTAATAAATTAAGTCTCAAGCCTCAATGACACCAGCAGCTTTTAGAGGTTATTCTGTGCATGCTCATTAGATTGTTATGCATGAACGTACTCTCTATGAAGTGTTATATACAACTACAATCTACATAAAGATGTTATTGTTTACTCCACAGTGTAATCAGATTCAAGTTAAAACTTTACAGGCGAACAGACGATGCTGATAAGAATATTAATGGGACTTATGAATAAAAAGGTGATACAGATATATAGATACTTACATTCGAATTATGTGTTGTGTGGAGTAAATTACAGCATATCAAATAGTCTTATTGTATTTATTGATCCCTATATTCTTTGCGCTGGAGTTTTATCTATACTTGTTCTTTCTAAAACCTTTTGTGCATTGTACGTGGCACATCGCAAATACACTTTATGAAAAAAAAAATACCATTTATATACACAGCTCCAGTTCAGATATTTGTATCTTCATTATTAGAAATTACTAGAAAACCATACATGTGGTCTGATTTTAAAGAGTTGTGCTACTTCCTTTAAATTGTCACTAACCTTTCAACTAACCTAAATCAATAATACTGGTGACTATCAGAAACTTTTTAATATCAAGGAACATTTCTTCTGTCTCCTTCTAGCAGCTCTTTCTTACTCTACCACCCCTCTCCATTACAGCTCTTAGGCAGGGCATAATATGATCCTTTAGTTGGGGGTTACCTCAACATGGAACCTAAAAAGAGAATATTACTTTAGCAGGAGGGATAAGACATATTACAATGTTTCATACTGTACTATGGATTTACATATATCCACATACTATACATATAAATCCCTTTCTCCTAATAACTAATTGATTATACATTAGTTCTTTAACTGAGGCTCAAGCAGAAATTGATCAAGAACTGATCGAAGTGATGCCGCAATAACATAAAATGTGAAGGGAATTTATGAGGGTGTGACCTAGAATTGTGGTATACAACATTCACAATTTTTCTTAACATAACAAAATTAGACAAAAAAATCTGTGGGTAAGGCTTAGTGGAAGGGATGTAACTGTCATGGCGGTGTCACGATTTTGTTGCCGTGACACGTTTGCTGTGCATGCGGTTGCCAGGGGCAGCGTCTCGTTTACTCTGCATGTGTGTGCACTTCCCCTTAAGCCTCTTGCACACAAATGTTTTTCTTTTCGTTTGCGTTCCGTTTTTTGCATTCCGTATATGGACCGTATACGGAACCATTAATTTCAATGGATCTGCCAAAAAAAGGCCTTCCATTTCCATATTTCTGTTTTTCCGTTCCGTTGAAAGATAGAACATGTCCTATTATTGTCAGCATAACGGACAAGGATAATATTGTTCTATTAGGGGCCAGATTTTCTGTTCCGCAAAAAACAGAATGCACACAGACGTCACCCACATTTTTTGCAGATCAGTTTTTTTGTGACCGCAAAATACTGAAAAGCCATATGGTTGTGTGCAAGAGGCCTTATATCTTAGTTCCTGGGTGTGGCCACTAGGTTTATTTAACCTGTGGCTTAAAGGCTGGAGTTAGTGGTCCTCCAGCCTTTGTTACTGCTGGAGCTTTGCTCATGTCCGGCTTTTACCATCTGCCCAGTGATTGAGGGCCACCTTGTGGAACATCAAGGTCTCAGCAATGTCTCACTTATGTCTTTGCGGTGTCTCCTTCCCTTCTCTACCCTACTTTATGTGTGGTGTCGTTTGTAGGGGTAGGTGTTATGTCTGGTTGTTGTTACATGTCTGGTGGTGTTTGTTGTCCAGCATGTTTGCTAGACATTGTCCTGTCTATCGGTGACTCCTCCAGAAGGGGAACTACAAGTCTGTATGCAGCTCTGCTTGGGGCCGTCATGCGTCCTGTTTGCATGGGGGTCCAGGCAGTAACTGGTGTGCTGGATACCTGGGGTTGGTTGTTTGTACTGTGTCCAGTATGGTGTGTGGGCACCTGTACTCATGCTCGGGTTCCAGTCATTGTGGCTGCGGCAGGTAAGTGTATTGTTCTGTGTGCTTGCCTGCCGATCCAGTAGCTGTATACGGTCTTTACTTTTTCCCTGGCATTTAGGCCAGTTGAGACTCATGTTCTTCCGTGTATTGGAAGAACAGGTCGTCTCAACCCTTTCCCTATTTTTGAGGGATTATCAGGGCAACTCAGGTTCCTAGGTTCCTGGGTATGAGCCGTCCTACCATCCAGGTCCGCTCATAAAGGGAGGAGTTATGGCAAGGGTTAGGGAAGCAATAGGAGGTGACCTGCTTCTTTATCCAGCTTCTGGCCTAGTTGCTTGTCGGCATGTTTCACATTGTACGGAGGGGGGGTTCCCCCACTCCCCAATGGGACAGTAACCTACTGAGGGCCAACAAATTTACTGTAAATTAACGGTACATACTATAAGTTAGCTGTTGT